>NC_051075.1:68655375-69004542 GCF_004664715.2 Peromyscus leucopus
GCAGAAGACCCAGGCAAGCAGGCCTGGCCATACCTATTTTACAGTTTATAGACAAAGACATAGAACTCCAGGCTTCAGCAGTAGGAAGGGACCAACCAGAAAGAAATCCAGGGCCTGGGCTGACTTCAGAGATTCAGACCCTCCACTCCACAGCCTTCCTGGCCCTGCCTTTTTGTGCCACATTAGCAACTCCCAGGCTCCCTTGTCTTTCAGCTGCTTGCATGGTATCTGACCTCCCTTCCTTGACCACAGACCCCTGGCTGTTCCCCTTTGTGCCTAAACCAGAGAGTCTGGCAGGGATGAAGCACTCTGTGAACTAAATCAGTCGACTAGATACTGGCTAACTGTCAGGAAAAATAACTCAAGAGTGTCTTAGGCCAACTCCATGCATCTTCAGAAGTATCTGTTATTTGTTGCTCTCTGACTTACGTGGGTACCCTGATTACTAATAACAATGAGATGCCAGACAACTGAGGAATAAAAGGCCTTGGTTGTAGTCTTAGGAATGGCCAGGAGGATCCCTGAAGTCCCTGGAGCAGCAGAGCTCTGGAGAAACAGCTTTCTCAACTGCAGAACACATCATGAATCTCTGTTACTGGTAGAGTCCCTGGCTTGCTACTGAGCCAAGTTGGTTAGCAAAGCCAGGCTTATGTAGAACGTCACCCAGAGAGATGACATGTTGAAGGCCATAAGGAATAAACATTCAGAGACTGGTGGCAACTGCATTCCAAGGGATTGGTTCTCAGAGGTAATATGTCATGAGGAGAAGGCTCCAGAGTGACAGTCTGAATCCAGGAAGCCCTTCACTGAACTGCCCCACTCCTTGCTTTTATTCAACATAGCCAGCCCCTACTTTTCCCAGATGGCTCCTAGCTGGCTCAGAACTCTTTGTGTATTGCTTGATCTGCACTATGTCTGGGTCCAGGTCAGTGACCTCAACTCCACCAACCTTTCTTCCTTGCTAGTTAGCTATGTCTGACTGCCCTCAGCACCCATCTAGAGAATCAGATTACCATGTCTTCCAAGGGTTTGCATTGCATCCAGCCATGAGTCCCAGCAGCCTTGTGGAGCTAGTCACCCCAAGCCAAGCTGTAATTTTTCTCAGTGCAAAAGCATTCTTGGCTTGGGGACTATAATTCTTGGGTCACTATGCCCCTGTCTACAAAAGTGCCCCAGGTGATCTAGACTTCTAACCATACACTCAAACCTGAGGCCACACTGTTCCAGAATAAACAGAGTTTAGTCATCACTGAAGTGGAACCCAAAACAGAGAGGTCAAGAAGGAAGCTCAGAGATACTGGGGGAACTGGGGGCCCAGGGCTCTGTCAGCCTACAGAAAGAGGACACGGGCTAAGTGGAATATAATGAAGATGGTTTCTGTGACAGTAAGTCAGACATGCTGCAAAGTTGGGCTCCAGGGGACAGAGACAGCCATTATCTTGCTCAAAGGACTCTCACACTTTAGGAAAGGAACTAGAGAATGAATGGAAGGGGCAGAAGACCAAAGGTGTCACCTAAAAAGAGGTTTATCCCAAATATCACACCAGAACTGGGCCAAGTCTCTAGACCTATTTCCAGCTTCCAGAGCCCCGATGGGGAAGCAGGAAAGGGCTGTGCACAGCCACTCCAGACGAGCACCTTTACATCCACAAGGAAGCGGCAAGGAAGAGGGACAGAGCTAGCAACTGAGGCAGTTAGGAAAGCTGTCCAGATCAGACTCCACGAAAGCAACGGGGAACAGGCATTTACAGGGGGTGGGGAGATGCATGTGTGTGCAGGTGTGTGTGTGTGTGTGTGTGTGTGTGTGTGTGTTCATGTAAAGTTCAACATCAAGTAAGCCTTCCTTTTTATTATATTTTATTTTATTATATTTTATTTCATGTTCATGTACACACACATGTTTATGCCACAATGCCTATGTGGAGGTCAGAAAACAATTTGATGGCATCTGTTCTCTCCTTACCAGACATGTAGGTGAGGTATTGTGGATCCCAGGAATCAATTCAAGTAGCAAGTACCCTTACCTGCTAAAGCATTTTGTTGGTCCTCACATTTTTTGTTTGTTTGTTTGTTTGTTTGGAGAGTCTCTGATTACAGTTGGAACTTGCTGATTAGGCTAGACTCACTGGCCACCAAGCCCCAGGGATCTGCCCAACTCCACTTCCCCATTGCTGGGGTTAGAGGCATGTACAGTCGTGCCTATCTCTTCTGCGTAGGTGCTGGGGATCTGAACTCAGGTTCTCATGCCTGTGAGGCAAGCATTTCGCTCACTAATCTATCCCTCCAGTGCTGGAAAAGGGGCATTTACGAGACAATCAAGCTAAATGCCATCTAGACATATCATGGTAAAAATGAATTCTTGCTGACATTCATAGGTTTGATAATGCATTTTAAGTTTTTAAGAGGGGATCTGGAGTTGTTTTGTGGCCTTCTTATAAAGAATCTTTGCCTTTTTTAGATAATTCTGCAATATTAAACTGATTTGGCATCCAGCATTTGCTTCAAATCACAGAACTAAGTGGAAGCTTAAGAAGAGCCTGTGCTGGTGACCAGTAACCTCAGGTGACAAGTAGAAAATCATCCACTGTGCTCTCTCAACTCTTGATCAGTTCAAAATTTTGCAGAAAAAAAAATTCATGTACAAAGGCAGTGAGCAAGAACTTTGCTGTCAACACTGACTTCTACACTGGTTGTCTAAAAGCCCTTCAAAAACCTTTGCAGCCCAAGTACCGGGTTCCTAATCCAGAGCCTGAGCAGTTCAGACTAGGACTCAACCTGACACACAGTGTGACCACAGACAGGTCTTTTAATTTCTCTGTGCTTTGGCTTCCTTATAGGCACAGCATAAATGCCAGTTATACTTGCAGCATGCTGAGGGCCCATGACCCGGAGACACAAACACTGAACCAGGGCTTGGTGTCACAACTGTGGTTATGGCTAGAGATGCCATTAGGTTTGTTTTGATGGGGAGGAAATGCATCCTTCTCTCTATGCTCCACCAAAGCTTCAGAAATGTCCCCAGTTCTCAATGAATTCTCATCACTTCCTCAAGAGGAAGTCCTTTGTTCCAGGAATGCCTGTTCTCTCCTTCCAAGGCCTTCTTCCCTGCACACACCTGCCCATCTCTTCCCTGCTACCTTGCTCCCAGCCCCCTGCCTCCTGTCCCAGTTCCCTGGAGCATCAGTTAGAGAGCTGCCCTTCCCAGCCCTTCCCCTGCTCTGGCCCCTGCCACCACCTCTCACAATGCCCATAGGGGCCTCAGCCTTGGTAAGTCAGGAAACGGTGGGGTGGAAGGAAGGGAAGTCAGGACTCAGGACGTATGAATGCATAATGCTTAACATTTTGGAAATGGATGGGCCTGGTGCCAGTCCTTGCTAGGGTTCCCGATTGTACTGCGCTTACAAAAGGGTCATTATTAAAGGCTCCACATGTCTATGTAACAGGTTCAGAACCACAAGCAGTATGACGTCAGAGGGATCACAAGATGAATAGGCTTCCCAGCCTTGTCCTCAGTGCCAAGAACCTTGAGTCCCTGGAAGGAGGTGTGTGGAAGGAAGGAGGGTACCCAAGGAGCCCTAAGGTAGTGAGTTCCCAGCTGTTCTACAGAAGAGGTTAGTGAGATGGCCCAAGACCCGTCCTCAGCAGGACCAGATGAGACCCCTTTCCAATGTCTTCAAACTGTTATCACACCCCCTTCCTCGCTGCACATGTGGTTAGTCACTCAGCTCATCTGACCTCCGGGTGTCTCCTGAGAGAGCATCGCCCCCCTCTCCCTCCATATTTATATGTATTTACACACACACCCCTTCTTTGGACCATTTCTTGGCTCACATCCTAACTGTGCAATGACCTCACTTGCTGGAGTCCATATTCACCTTTCCAAAACTAAGAGGTTGTAGCTAAAGAACTTCCAAAAAGTCCTTTCCAGTTACAATGGCCTATTGTTCTGCAATGTGGCGTAAGGAAGCGTGACGCTGTCTCCTCCTCCAAAGCTGTGAAGCATGTGGTTTGATTGGGTTCCACATTTTCTTCCCTAGTGTGTTCCTAGTTAAGGTAAATCTCAATCAGCACATACACATGTGCCCTGAAGTACACACCAAGTCCTTTGAGAGCAGTAACAATGCAAACTGTGAGCTCAGGTGTATCCAATTTTCCCCATAGCACTGAAGGACATATATTTACATACTGTTTGCATATATTTAAATGTAAATACACACTCATTTACATGAATGTATTTATATATTATAATCAGCACAGTCTCTCTAGCTGTTGGTTACAGACCAATACTCCAGAGCCCTGAAACCCACAAAATCTTATTAAATAGACTGATGGTCTCCCATACTTTTAAGGCCATGGAAAGGAAATATTAGAATTTCAATTCATATTTATTTTTATTACAGTCTTTTAAATTTCCTATTTCTTATGTGTTCTTTATATTCCTCAAACCACATGAATATAACAGGATGCATGTGTCATATATAAATACGCCCGTAATGGGGATCCAAGCCCAAAAGGATTTGGCAGAGGGGGTACACAGTCAAAAAAGTTCCAGCCTTCACTGCCAATCTCTCTTCACTGTACCCTCCCAAAGCTGGAGACAATTACAAGGATTTAGTCCAACTACTGCCAAAGGACTGGGCAGGACCCCAGGCAACTGTCCTCCAAGGCAACACTGGCCAATGGAACCTGAAGCTCTCCAGGGTGCTGCCAGTTTCTTTGGGGTTCATGACATATGGTGTCTACTTTTCCCCAGGGTCCCCATCAGCAAGGCTGCTTTAGCCATAAGAACACTGGCTCTCATCTAAGAAACCCACTTTCTTTTCTAGATCAGCTTATGTTGGCCCTCAGGGCTTCTCTGCAGCAGTACTCAGTCAAAGAAAGGGAGGGAGGGAGGGAGGGAGGGAGGGAGGGAGGGAGGGAGGGAGGGAGGGAGGGATAGATGGATTGTCAACTGATAGAAAGAGAGCAAATTGGCTTTCTAGAGAAATGTTAAGTAAATGGCAAAACTAAATTCCAGAGTCAGAAGAGGACCCAGAAATATATCTGGAGAACATTATGCCATCTATAGAGAGCAGACCATTGTCTGACGGGCACAGTTCATGACAGCTAGCTCCATTTGGGAAGACGTATTAGATTCTGACAGCACTCTTGAGAAAGTATGTGGTATGGGAGGACAGGCACTGGGCTACTCACCTACACACTGGTTGCCTTCATCCATCTGGTACCCAAAGCGACAGACAAGAGGCCTCGAAATTGTGGGGTAGTTGGAAGCTGGTACTGGTGGGGCAGCTGCTGGGTACGGGCCTGAGTAGGATGTAGAGTAGGGATTCGAGTAGGGCCCTCGATACACTGGGTTGGTTCGAGGGATGCACAAATACCCGCCATTCTGATTGACACACATCATGTCCCCACGGCAAGCCTCAGGGATGGTCCGGCATTCATCAATATCTGCAAAGGCCACAGAAAGGACAAGTGTCAGTGGCCTCCTCCACGATGCTGAGCATGTGCATACTGAAGCAGCGCAGACTGAGGGGAGGGACCCTCCAATACTTCACCTGACTCATTACAATCTGATCAGCTGAACTGACTCAAAGTGACTCGTGACTCGTGTTACCAAGCATTAGCTCTTTAAGCCCTCCCCCACCCACAGAAACCTGGACTATTATTGATTCATATTTTTCTTTAAAGAACACATTTGAAGCACAGGAAATTGTGCTCTTTAACACATGGGAATATAGTAAATAAAAACGCCTTTGATTTACATAAAGAAAGGAGCAGTAAAAATAAATAGACAAGAGCGTGCATATAAAAACATGCCAGGTACTCTTCCGTGCATTTCCTATACTCTGAAAACATGAGAGCAGGCCCAAGAACCATTCCTATTTTTATTCAAAGTAATAGCTGGGCAAGAGAGAAAGAGACTTTTGCAGTCAAAAAGACAAGGCTTGGCTCAGACCTAGTACTTGCTGAGAAAGCAGAACATTGCTTTCAAGTCGGCTCACACAGTGCCAGCAAACAGGACCTCGTCTAGCCCTGCTGGAGATCAGCTCATGCTGGAAGGAGAGTGGTGGTCTGTCTAGAAAATCCAGGCTTGTTAGGGTGGAGTAAAGGGAGGCCCCAACTCTGGCTCCAGTGGGCGGCAGACCTGGCTTTGGGTGTTGGGCCCTGCCACCAGCTTTGGAGCCTGCTCTGTGCAGGACTGGAGTCCAGGGAGATGCCTGGATCCGGGCAGCTCGCCCACCATGTCATCTGAGAAATTTATGCCAACTCCCAGCTTGGGAATTGAGAATGCTGTGGTTCAGAATGCAATGGTCTATTCTCTAGTTAAAGTGATGAACTAGATGAGAAGGCCACTGCCCTCTTTGTCCTGCGGGGCATCCTTGAAGCAAAGTACTTTATAGTGTAAATCCAAGCATAAGTCTGGATTTACAAGCCATCTATCTCCCCTCTTATTCTCAGTTTATGTGACTCAGGAAAGACAAATGATTTGACCTAAAACAAATCTAATTAAAAATCTAATTATTCCCCCAATGTGGCGGGCCACGCCTTATCCTCTCCACATGCTCTATGCTCCTTCCACAACATGCCATGCCTGAACCTCCTTTTCGTGCCTGGTCTTTGCCTGTGCTGTTCCTTCCACTGTGGATTGAGATTTCTCAGGGGTTCTATTCATCCTTCAATGCCCAATTCAAACTGGACCTTTACCGCTCCTTGCTGAATATGGGCACAAGACATCCCTCTGTCTCTGCTTCTTCAGGGTCCATTGCTGTTACCTCCGCTCAGTGATGACACGACCCCACCGACTTGTCACAACATCCACTGTGTCTAAGTTTCTCCCCACTAGGTGGCATGTGAGAGAATGCCCTTCTTCAAAGTATTTCCTGGGAATCCATTAGATCACAGGGCTGATTCAATTCAGGTTACTTTGAGATGGGAGCATTCATCCCAGATTATGTATGGGATACACAGTGTGATTGTGTGAGTGGATAAAAGTAGAAAAGTCAGGAGACTTGGTCAGAGATGCTACAGTCAAAGAAGGGATCCATAAGTGTGAAAGGCACCTGACTGCTGAGGGTGGGGGAACAGGCTGCCAACCAAGGAATTAACACAGTTTCCAGAGTCTGGAAAGGGTCTCACAGACAACCAGCAAGGATGGAGGACCTGAAACCTACAACTTCAGGAGGCTGGATCCCACCAATCTCTCTCACAAGCAAAAAGATGCTCTCACTCCTTGAGCTCCAGAGAAACACAGCCCTGCCAATACTTTGATATTAACACGGTAGACAGATGTTGGGCCTCTGACCTAAAGGGCTCTGAGATCTGAAGTGTGCACCTTTTAAGCCACTTATGGAACCATGTGGAGGCAGCCCTGGGAAACAGATCTGACAGGAATGCTTGTTGAAGATAGAGATCAGTTCTTTGACCCTGGACAGTGTCTAGCACAAAGCACATGAGCAACAAGGATGCCATTGGCTCAGTCATTGCATCACTGAGTTCTTCCATGAAGAAGGCAAATAAAGATTGACAACACTGAAACAGCTGTGACAGAAACATCATTGCAATTGGGCCCTCGCCAAATATCCCCACTTAACAAGAGACTGTCAGTATCACATACCTAAACACTGTCCTGTCTGGCGGTCCAGGTCAAAGCCATTTGTGCACTGTTGCTGTAGAGAGGGAGAGAAGACACAGACCAGGTCACTGACTTGCATTCTTCGTCACTACAAAGGCATCATAGAGCATTTGGGAAGTGGAGTAAGGGGCAAGGCACACGAAATACCCACACGTGGAGTAGATCTCTCTTTGGAAATGTTTTCTTACAATCATTGCATGCTTAGTGTTGTTTTTTCAAACCCCCTAAACCAGTGCTTTGTGAACCCCACTTTAGCACTTGTAGATTTTGTCATGACCAAGTGATGAGGAGCAGTAATGGCCTTGTATGAAGCTACCATGCAACAGCCCCTACTTCTAGGGAAGGAGACTCTCCAGTGCTGTCCACCTCTCCTTCATAGAACCCCCCCCAAAATAAACTCTTTGTTCCCTATGAAATTCTCCCCCTGAATCCAGCTGTATTCATAAAACAAAAGCTATTCAAAAAAGATGTGGCCCATTTTCTTAGCAAAGATGATTGGGGCATTTCTTTATTTCAATTTCAGCAGGACAGTGACATAAAGGATGCATTTTGGCAAACGCAGAGAGTTGTGATTTTATATGTAACTTGAGCTATAACCATACATACTTTTTTTGTTGTTTACTTTTGTTTTACTTTCAAGACAAAAGTTTCATTGTGTAGCCCAAGCTGGCCTTGAACCTGTGGTCTTCCTGCCTCTGCTTCTCAAGTGTTGTGAACGTTTGTGTTTTTGGTTGTGGGTTGAGCCATCTTTCCAGCCCTGACTTTGAACTTTGAAAATGCTGAACTGGGAACAATTTGAGGACCCCTTGCAGGTGACTGGAGGCTGACGCAGGAATGAGGTCAGGGTCTAGGATTATGGTACTCCCGTCTCTAGGCACACCTCCGGCCTCCAGGTCAGGCTTCCCTGGGCTGTAGGGTGATTTGTGGGGATGCTGAGCTTGGCCTGTGCTACAGCTGAAGGTCCCAGATCTTAGAGCCTGGGGCAAAGGACCCAGAAGAGCCTGGGGTTTGTACCACAGAACCCAGGAGACCAGGTTCCAGCCCTGCTCTCCAACTCAGTGCCAGGGAAGAAGGGGCTCAAGCCACTGGTTTAGCCACTGTGTTATTCTCACGCCCTTCCTATCTCCAATGGCCTGAGTGTACCTAATGGCCTTTGAATGTACGTCTTAATTCTTCCCCTTGCCTCACCCCAACATAGTTTTCAGTGTTAGGATCAAACCTTGCTCATGCTGGGCAGGTGCCCTGCCCTTCCCCGCCTGCAGTCCCTCAGCCTTCCTCAGAGATGGGGCTGTCTTTATTTCTTCTCCAAGAAGGCACACAGAAGGACTACTCTGAGCCATCTAGACCAATGGTTCTCAACCTTCCTCACGCTGTGACCCTTTCATACAGTTCCTCATGTTGTGGAGACCCCCAACCGTAAAAATTATTTTTGTTGCTCCTTCATAACTGTAATTTTGATACTGTTATGAATCTTAATGTAAATATCTGTGTTTTCCCATGGTCTTGGGTGACCCCTGTGAAAAGATCTTTCAACATCCCCTCCAAAAGAGGTTTCGACCCACAGGTTTCGACTGCTGATCCAGAGGAACCCTCCCACATTGCTTAGGACTAACATGCCTGGTCCAGCCTTCCCTGTAGCTTTCCAAATGAGATGCTGCAACTTCTCTCAGACCCTCACCTTGAACCCAACCTTATTGCCCCTTTCATACTCCTTCCAGAAGGGATGCCCTTCACTCCAGGCAGCTGAATTACCCAATCCTGCACACTTACATTGGGATGTTTGGGTAAACTCCACTTCCTCCCCATTTCTTTCACTAGGTGTTGTATGGGTGGAGACACACACTGACCTACCCCTGGGGGCCCTTTTTGGGCATCCTAGGAGCACCCTAAAAAAAAACCCACCACATTGAACTATCATTTAAGTTCAAGTGAGTCTCCCTGAGGGGCACAAATGAGGTGACAAGATCTCGTTTAAACACTATTGGTGTTGGATCCAGGATACTGAGATCCAATTCTGGCTTTGCCACTTGGAGCCTACATCACCCTGACCCAACCTCAGCCTCCTAGTGCCTGGGATATGATCTGTGAATATTATGGAGGGTATTGAGTGACCTGCAGGTGCCTCTCATTCCTGTAATCCTGGGATTCTAAAACACATGCCTGGACTCCCTCACCCTAGCTTGGTGACATGCTTCTGGACAACTTGAAACCTTACCTGTGCATTCCCAGAGTGTGGAAGCCAGAGTGCCAAGATGGCAACCATGAGTATCCTGTGGGAGGCAAGAAACTAAGAGTGAGTGCCAAGGGATGCTTATGTCTAGGAAGCCTGGATCTCCTGCTACCCAGGCATTTAGATGGTGGCTTTACCATGTGCTTGCAAATGGAGAGGGCACACTCAGCAGAGCCCAAGGGGGCCTCCAGACCCCTAATCACACCACAAGAACCAGCCTCTTATGCTTGCTTTATGTGTTAGGATAGTGAGTTAGGTCACGTACTTGAATACAAGCGTTCACTACTTAGGAAGAAAAAACAGAGACCCACAGCTGTGGCATCAACCAGTTGTCTTGGCCTTTCATCATTCTGCATGGAATCTGCCTGGGTTAAACATTATGTAGACATGACCACAGAGCCAAGAGCCACCGTGTCCTCAAACCACAAAAGCTAGAATGTGAGGTGCTTTGTGTTCAAAGGAAATCACTGAACTAGAACTTGGAGCCCTCAGTCCGCACATGTGAATACCCAGGTTTGAGGGGCCCAAGAACCCAGAGTCCAGCCTAGCATGTAGTTCATGAGAACTGCCACCCCAGGGAGTAAAAGACTGAGAAACCCATGCAATCCCCAGAAGAAAGGCAGTGGGAAACAGCAGGAAATGCCATGACACCCTGGCACAGCCAACATGGCCACCCACAAGCCAGTAAACATCTTTGCCTGTGGGTAATTTGGTTCTTTACTGTGGCCAAGCTTTTGTCTGGTAAAACTGTAGTCACCAGCATGCTTTAAAACTTCAAAGTCTATGTCACTCATACCCATTAAGATGGCTATTTGTGCACTGTGCTCATATTGTGTGTGTGTGTGTATGTGCACGCGCGCGTGTATGTATGTTGACATGTGTGGGTGCATATGTGTAAGTGCATATGCACACGTGTGTGTGTGTTCAGATGAAGGCCAGAGGCTGGCAACCAGTGCCCTCCTCAAGCACTCTTTACCTTACATACTGAAGCAGGGTCTCTCACTTGCACCCAGAGCAATCAAGCACTCATACACATAAAACAATGTTTTTAATCTTAAAAAAAATTACAGAACAGAAAACAGCAAGTCCAGGAGAATGTGGACAGATCACAGTTCTTGTGCATTGCTGATGGGAATGTAAAACTGGTGATCCAGCAGGCCCAGAGCGTGTTCCCCAGAAAATTGAGTCCAGGACCAGACAGACACATGTACACTCATGTTCACAGCAGTATTTTGTACAATAACCAAAAGGTAGATACAATGCAAATGTCCACACAGGAATGACTAAACAAAATGTGCGCATGAGCACATGCACACACACACCACACACACACACACACACACACACACACACACACACGCACACACACATGCATGAGCAAGTATTATTCAGACTTAAACTAAGTGGGACATGACACAATATGGAAAGCTGGGTACATTACTATGTGCCTGTAGTCCTAGCTGCTCCAGAAGGCCAAAGTGGGAAGGTCACTAAAGCCTAGGAGTTCAAGGCTAGCCTGAGCAATATAATGAGATCCTATCTAAAAAAAAAAAAAATTAAACAGTGCAAAAAGCCAAATGGTGGCTCAGCAGGCAAGGGATCTCGTCGTCAAACCTGATGACCTGATGACCAGGACCCACAATAGCAGAAGGAGAGAACCAAGTCTTAAAAGTTATCCTTTGACCTCCACACACGCACCATAACAATATGCCCCAATAAATAAATAAATAAATAAATAAATAAATATAATTAAAATACAATGAAGAAAAGGTGCAACAAGAGGGATGAACCATGAGGACATCACACTGTGGAATAAGTGACTCACACAAAACAGTGTAGAATTCAACTTGCTTCATGGACCCAGAGTTGTTAGACTCTGAAATAGAAAGCAAAATGGTAGCTCCCAGGGCCATGAGTGTTGAATAGGTGCATTGTTTCTTTCATTTTCTCCCCTTCTTTCTTCTGTTTGTTTTGTGGCTTGGGGTGCTGTTTTGTTTTTGAAACAAGGTCTTGCTCTGTAGCCCAGGCTGACCCACAACTCACAATATGGCCCAGGCTGTCAATTTGTGACAGTTGTTTCTCAGCTTCTTGAATGCTGGGATTACAAGCCACAAGCCACTACAGCCAGCTGTTTCTTTCTTTCTTTCTTTCTTTTTTTTTTTTTTTCCGGTTTTTCGAGACAGGGTTTCTCTGTGTAGCTTTGCGCCTTTCCTGGAGCTCACTTGGTAGACCAGGCTGGCCTTGAACTCACAGAGATCCGACTGGCTCTGCCTCCTGAGTGCTGGGATTAAAGGTGTATGCCACCACCGCCCGGCTCTATTTTTTTTTCTTTCTAAGACAGGGTCTCATATGTAGCTCAGGCTAGCCTCCAGCTGGCTATGCAGCCCTGTGTTTTTTTTTTTCTTTCTAAGACAGGGTCTCATATGTATCCCAGGCTAGCCTCCAACTGGCTATGCAGCCAAAGCTGGCTCTGAACTCCTGATTCTCCTGCCTCTACCTCCCAGATGCTGGGGTTACAGATGTGCACCATGGCACAGGGGAGGGTATGAGACCTGTTTTGCAGGATAAAAAGTCATGGAGTCATCACATAGCCAAGTGAATGTATGCAGCTCAATACAAAAGGTATGCAGATGCAGGGGTCTAGTCGGTTACTAGTGTTGTTCAGTTTGCTAGCATTTACCGACAACTATTGCTTGAGCATAGATACTGGGCAGAAGAGCTCCAGCGCTGTGGCCCAGATGCCATCCACCTGAGCTGGCTGAAGTCTCGCTTTGATGAGAATGCCAGAAAAACCCAATGGGTGCTGAGAGTCAGGCTGAGGGAAGAGGAGGAAAGTCAGAGGAGGTGTCCTAGAGAAGAGGATCTTGAATGTTTCTCAGCATGGCTTTGAACTTGGGGACCTGGTTGACCTGGTTGGAGTCTGAGGCTTGTTACTGCCATGCTACACCATGGCTCTATTGCCCCCCTGCCTTCTCAGAATGAGTGCTTAGGAGATGACCAGCTCATTGACTCCCTGTCACATTGCTCAGGAGAAACAGCAGTAAGTATGTAGAGAACTAAAGAGACACCCAGATAAAATTGAGCCTGATATACTAGAAGATGCAAGCCCACTTCCTTCATGTAGTCCCGGATCCAATCCTGGGGAGACAAGTTTTCCGTTTCCTCTAATCGCCTATGTGAGCCAGGTTCTCCAACACTGGAGACAGCTCTGACCTTATAAAGTACAGAGCCAAATCCAGGGCTTTTTGATATTTGCAAGAGCCAGACTTTATATCTGGAAGGAATGAGAGAGAACAATAACAAATTTATTTTCCAGTCTGTATATTATGAATTTCAATGTTTTCCTGTTTCTTCACATCAAGTTTCCTTTCAGGTGGTTATAAAATCCTGTCTCGTTTATGTTGGAGACGGAACAGCTTGACTGTATGCAGTGGAGTTCAAGAGCGACTGGAAAAGGCATGCTAATCCTACCAGCTTCTCCCCTACCCCACTCCCCATTCCTTCTGGCTAGAGCCAGCCCAGGGCCAGCCAGCCCCAAGTCCAGCCTCCTGGAAGAGCCATGGTTGGGTCCTGGGGGCCAAATAAGCTCCAGGCTAATGGAGAGGCTTTCCAGAAGGAAATAGTACCCAGCTCTGCTGCTCTCGCATCAAGAATAGCTGTACCTTGTCATGAAAGCCCTAAAAAAAAACCTCCAAAAATGAAGCATAATTAATACCAGAGAGGGGAATCTGTGTCTCAAAGCTTTTCTTTTGAATCTGGGTCTGCCATCCCCCTCCCCCGCGAGCCCCTCCTCCCAAAAAAGAAAGTGAATGAAGACAGACCCTCCAACTCTCCAAACTGTCTGTCATTGACAGACATTGCTGACCTGGGATGCAGAATGACAATATTACTATGGCTTACCATAATACAGCTCAGTTTGTAATAGCATGCATGCACCCCTCCCACATGCAAACACACACAGAAAAAGTGTGTAGTTCTGTGCAGGGCAGCTACGTTTTCAAGAGACGCTGGAGAAAGGCAGAACAGATGTCATCCTTAAAGTTCCTCAAGGCTCAAGGATTACTTGACTGGAATTGCAATTTCCGCAAAGAACAGCAAAACATTTGCTTACATTCGTCTCTGTCTGCAGTGTCCGCTGTTCATTGGCTCCAAACTTCTGGGTCCCATGCCCTCTGTGAATCGCACACATAGAGCAAACGCAGCCAGGAGTGTTCTGAGACTCCCTCTGCTTCTCTCGCAGCCTTCACAGCAAAGCGATTGCTGGTGCCGTAGCCAGCGGTTTCCCAAATTTAAAAAATATGCAGTGTGATGTTTTGTAAAGTGCGCAAAAAGTTGCTGCTCTTTCCAAAAAGAAAGAAGAATGACACAGAGAGGTTGTCTGCAGCCCTCTGTCGAGATTCTGGCTCCTGACACTGTTAGAAAAATCCCCACTCCCAAACGAAGGCTTCGAGATGGAACCTTGAGCGGGCGCAGCTTTTTGTAATTAACAGTGTCATTGCATCACTAGCTAAACTCTTTTCCAGTGCTCTGACACGGGCGGAATCTCAGCCATAGCCATTTTCCACCCATCAGGTCTGGAGTTAGGTTTCCCGAGCCTGGAGAAAGACAGTCCCTGCAGCCTCCGGACCTACCTTTTGAATGCTGGCATGTCCAAGATGCGCGGGTGGAGAGGCGACGCGAGCAGGCAGGCTCTGCGGCGGCGGGAGCCGGGCGGCTTGGTTCCGGAGGGGCCGAGCGGGCTGCGCGGAGGGCCGGGGCAGTGCCGGGTGCTGGGAGCCACTGCAGAGCCCTCGCCGCCGGCACCTGGTTTCGCTTAACCCCCTTCAGTAATTCAGCATTAAACCAATTGGAGGAGGAATGTTAAAAATGAACACTTCATTTTCTAAGTATGTTAAACAATGCAAATGGGGCCTCGGTCTGGACACAGCTGGTTCAGATTACAGCGCTCACCAACTGGCTAGACTCCTCACAACAATCTTGGGGCGTCTGCCAGGGCCAAGTGCTTGCTCGGCGGCGCTGGGAGGGGAGCACGACAGAGCAGCGCGGTACTGGGGGGCGCCCGGCCTCCCCTGGGCGGAGCAGGAGCGCGAGGGGGAGTGTCATCAGGCCCTGTAGCAGCACGGACTTGAACTCACTACCAAGGGCTGGGACATATGGGGCAGAAGAAGGGAGGCCGTAGGAGATCAGAACTTCTCTCCTTGGCGGCCCTCACCTTGTTCTCCTTGGCTTTTTCTTGCTTTGATCAGTGTCTCTGGCCTTCAAAGTAAGAATGGTGAGCTATACATGCGCCCTGGAAGCCCTTTCCTCTTCTCTACTCTTCTCCCAGCCTCTACTCTTTTTCTTCTACCTTCCCTCCTTTTTGTTTTCTAGCACTAGAACCCGCTCTTTCAAGTGCAAAAGTGCCCAAGACACTACTCTCCAAAAGATGAGACCAGTTGGCTGCGCAGCAATCCTTCCTAGTCTGCATCTTCTTTGGGGCCCCCTCGGCTGCCGCCGACCTACAGTTCAGAAAGCTCACTCCAGAGGTCCCTTCTCCTCACTCCAGAGGTCCCTTCTCCTCACTCCAGAGGTCCCTTCTCCTTACTCCAGAGGTCCCTTCTCCTTACTCCAGTTCCGTGCAGTAGGAACTAGCTCTGTTTCCTTGGAGATGGGGATAAGAGAGGTTGGGTGACCTCTCCATTGTCACACAGCTATCAGAGACACCACTGAACCTCCGAAGTCCACATCTTTATTTAGTCTTTTTGAAGGACACTCACTGTTTTAAGGAAATGGAATCCTACTCTAAAACCTCATTAGGCTAAACAAGAGCAGCTGGACATTAAGGCTGTAGAAGCTCAGCATCCAACTGGCCTGACCTATCCCCCCCCCATGCCCACCCCCGTGTGTGTAACGTCTAAGAATAAACCACTTTTAGGTACATCTCATTCACAAGGCTGTGCATCCTTCCCATTGTTCTAACAGCTAGGATTATAAACAACCTTAAGGTCTACCAATACGGCACCAGGGGAGCTAAATAAAGAGACTTTCAGGATTGGAAAATAAATGAGAGCAATCTAACAAAAATAGGCAGATGCCGAAGTGTGCATACTGGCCAGCTCCATCTACGGAAAATCCAAAGCCAGGTGCTCCTGATGGTAACTTCTGACCAAGATGCAGACTCAGGCTTCATGAAATTGTGCTGCAACATTTTTTAACATGCTTAAGAGGCTCCCTATACACTAATATTGAAAGATTTCCAATATCTTTTATATTTCAAATAGTAGAATGTTGACAGTCGCATAGATCAATCTAGTTGATTAATATAAAAAGTATGATTGTAGTGGATGAAAAGATGACTCAGCAGTTAAGAGCACTGGCTGTCTTCCAAAGGACCTGGGTTCGATTCCCAGTACCCACACCACATGATGGCTCAAAAACACCAATAACTTCAGTTCCAGGGGATCTGATGCCCTCTTCTGACCTCCAGGGGCACTGTGTGCATGTTGTGCCCAGACATACACAGCAAAAACACCCATACACATACAATAAAACTTTAAAAAATAAAAATAAACAAATAAATGTAGTCTAAAACTTTGTAAAAGCATGATTGTGGAAGGAAAAAGTCAATGAGATCAAAACTATAAAAAGTAAGTTGTAGAACTATGTGTGAACCATGCCACATTTGTGTAGTTAATCTCTCACTGCACATAGTTTTAAACCATATCATAGGTATATAAAGACAGGAAAACACAAGGTGCATAAGGGATCATGACTGACTTTGGTTTTAAGCCTCCATTTTTTTCAATAAATTGTATTATTTAATAAATATTATTTGTTTGTTTTTTAATTCATTTTACATTCTGACCACAGTTTCCTCCCCTCCTCTGTAACTAGAGTTTTCCTGCCTTGCCCACAGTCAGGACAAATCTTTGTCACCTGCCAGTCCCACAGCTGCTCAGACCCAACCAAGTAAACACAGAGACTTATATTGCTTATAAACTGTATGGCTGTGGCAGGCTTCTTGCTAGCTGTTCTTATAGCTTAAATTAATCCATTTCCATAAATCTATACCTTGCCACGTGGCTCGTGGCTTACCGGCATCTTCACATGCTGCTGGTCATGGCGGCGGTGGCAGTGACTCCTTCCGCCTTCCTGTTCTTTCTTTTCTACTCTCTGTTAGTCCTGCCTATACTTCCTGCCTAGCCACTGGCCAATCAGTGTTTTATTTATTGACCAATCAGAGTAATTTGACATACAGACCACCCCACAGCACTCCTCTCCTCCCATTCCCTTTCCCTTATCTTCCCCCGCCCCCAGCCCCCCACTCCCGAATCCACTCCTCCTCTGTTTCCGTTCAGAAAAGGGCAGGCCTCCCATGGGTATTAACAAAGGCATGGTGCTCCACTTTCTCCTCAGTGTACAAATGGGTGCTTGATCATGCTAGGTAGGAGCTCTATCACTGAGATACATCCCCAGCCCACATCCTGGGTTCTTTCAACTAGTCAACAAGTATCACATGATGCAGAGACAACCTTGTCTATCTTCTCCCCAGGCTGCATCCACCTGGTCCCTGCTGAAGCTGCACCAATGAAGACCAGCTGTGCCACACTGACAGCATCCTCTATCCACTATTCTTAACTTTGAAGTGTGCTACATATGTGTCCTTATTACATTTTAATCTGTTATTCAAACTCTTTTTCTTTGCAAATTCTGTTATCAAAAGTACTAAGTGTGACCCCCACGTGTGACAGCCATACATCTCCACAAGGTAAGTCACCTTTGACATGGTCAGTTCCCTGTTGTGGAATATTAGTTGAAGATGTGTTACATTCGTTTATGTTGTGGCATACTTGTTTAACAATGCAAAGACGCATTGCGTTCCTTTATGTTGCATTTGTTTAACTCTGTGAAGCTGTATTACTCTACCTGTCTAAAATACCTGATTGGGCTAATAAAGAGCTGAACGGCCAATAACTAGGCAGGAGAGAAAAATGGGCAGGGCTTCCAGACAGAAAGAATAAATAGGAGAAGAGAGGAGGACACCAGGGGCCAGCCACCCAGCCAACGGAGTAAGAAGGAAAGAAAAGTATATAGAATAGAGAAAAGTAAAAGTCCAGAGACAAAAGGTAGATGGGATAATTTAAGTTAAGAAAAGCTGGTGAGAAATAAGCCAAGCTAAGGCTCAGCATCCATAAGTAAGAAGTCTCTGTCTCTGTGTATTTGTTTGGGAACTGGGTAGTGAGCCCCTAAAGAGAGATAGAGGGGGAGGGGAAAACAACTACAGTTCCCCATGAAGCTGTTGGAAGGGCAGTTTCCGGAGTGGAGTTCTCTGTCATTGGCCCCTTCTCTTTTTCCATGGCTTGGAGCTGCTGCTGCTGGTGCAATTCCAAGGACCACCACATCCTCACCTCAATGTCAGGTTGTTCAAGTGCCATCTCAGCTTCCCTGTGTGTGCCAGTCTCCACAATCCTGCCTCTCCTCTTCAGTCCATGCCAGGCCACTCCTTCTACCTCACAAGCATTGCACTTCCAAAAACTGGTCATCTGGCCCACAGACTGTGAGAGATCCTGTCAAACATCTGATAACATCAAAGCACATTAGCTCCGGCACTTCCTGGTCACCCAAATCTATTTTTAACAATCAAAAGAGGATGTGGGTGTAGCAGCTCACACCCTCAACCCCAGCAATAGAAGACTGAGCAGGAGGACCACTGGAAGTTGGAGCCAAGCCTGGGCCACATCGGGAGTTCCTGGCCATCTTGGACTACAGAGTGAACGCTAATTTCAAATACAACTTCCTGCCCTCCAGAAGGAGACAGGGAGAGATAGAGAGGGTGGGGAGGGAGAGAGGGAGGGAGGGGAAGAGAGGGAGGAAAAGAGGGAAAAAGAGAGAGAGAGATACAGACAGACAGACAGGGCAGAGATAGACAGGGACAGAGACAAGGAAATGAGATCCTTTGATGTGAACAGTTTGGTGACCCTTGCTGGCCTCTCAGATCACTTCCTTAACTTGGTGTTTTTCTTTTTCACTTGCAAAGTAGGGACCCCCATACCTTCCCACCTCCCACCATTAGAATCAAATGCCATCCTAGATATAAAACTGTGGCCTAAGCAGAAGAGCTCGGCACCTGCGGAAGGGTCCTTCGTGCCCTGTTTCAGTCCAATTTGATCACCATGCTGAGGCTACAAGACAGATGAGTAACTTTTTTTTTTTTTTTTAAGTGGCATGGCAGGTTTGGGGATACTCAGTTATACATTTGATAGTACAGATCACTATTAATGTAAACCATTACCTCACCCTCCATTGAAAATGAATTCCATCAAAATGCCCTTCTGGGAGTAAGTGTGGAAAGGGGGTTTACTGAGTGTCTGTCACTGTCTAGTTAGTCTCTGCTCCCTCTTCTCTGGTCTCCACTGCTTAACTGCTTAAAAGTGGAGCTTTATGTTAGAGATGAAGAAACAAACCATTGGGTAGGGATGTAGAACAATGGTAGAATGCTGGCCTAGCTGCTCGAGGTCCTGGGTACCACCCCAGAAGAAGGAGGGAGACAGGGAAGGAGGGAAGGAGGGAGGGAGGGAGGGAGGGAGGGAGGGAGGGAGGGAGGGAGGGAGGCAAGATAGAAGGTGTGCACCTGAGCAATAAGGGCTCACAAATACTGAGCACAGACTGCAGCCAGAGGCCTGTTGGATCTGGAGCTCTCCCTCCTCCACGATGGCTCAGCTACGTCTCTAAGAAACAGCTGTTAGTTTGCCTGTTCCTGTGACAGGCCAACTTTATTTACTGTCATGCAGAACAAGCTGCTATCATTGCTATTGCAGAAGACCCAAATTCAGTTCCCAGCACCCAGGAGGTGGCTTACAATGGTCTCCAGCTCCAGGAGATCCAGCGCCCTCTTCTGGCCTCCACAGGTACCAGGCATGCATGGAGTACTTGAACACCAGGCAAAATGCTCATACACACAAAATAAATCTTTTTAAAAACTTTTTAAATGGTATGCTGCTGACTACTTTTTGTTCCTGAGTATTGATCTGTTTAAAAGAATCCAGAGAATTGTCTATAGGTATTTATTCTTCCCATTTTCCAAAAACACTATATTGGATGTTAGAATTCTATTATTATTATTTTTAAATTAGTCTTTTGGGGTGAATTGTCAATTCATTCATAGAGAGATCTCCCAAACAGGAACATACTGTAGTTATCCATTTACTAAGACTTTTTCAACACCCTCCATATGAAGCTTCATGGATTCTTTTCCGGAGTTACCCATCCACTCACTTGACCATTCACTCACCCAAGTGCTTCCTAACTAAGTACAGTGACCTATGAACTCACAGGCTTTCCAAGTCAGACCAACTTGGCTTTGTCTTGTCCACTATTTCTTCTCTGTGAGACCCTAAGATAGTTCTTTAAGTTCATTGAGCTTCAGCTTTCTGCTGTAAAGTGGGACAAAGATGTATCAATGTTTAACAGATAGTGCCTATCAGCAGGCACCAGCACATAGGGCCCTCCGCAAAGGTATAGCAGGTACCAGTAGATGTGGCCCTCAGCAAGGAGTAAGTCTCTCTCTCTCTCCCTCTCCCTCTCTCTCTCTCTCTCTCTCTCTCTCTCTCTCTCTCTCTCTCTCTCTCCCTCCCTCCCTCCCTCCCTCCCTCCCTCCTCCCTCCTCCCTCTCTCTCTTCCTTCTTTCCCCTGTGTGTGCCTGGTACCCCTGGAGTCCAAAAGAAGGTATCAGGTCCCTGAGGCTGGAGTTACAGACACTAGTGAGCAGCCTGATAGGGTGCTGGGACCCAAACTTAGTCCTCTGTAAAAGCAGCAAGTGTTCTTAACCGCTGAGCCATCTCTCCAGCCCCTGCTTTCCTTTTTAAGCACAGGCAGGCACTGGTTGGTTGAAAGTTCAAGTAGAGGTGTCCAGGTCTCAGCGTGTTAAGAGAGGGTGGTATATACAAGGGACTGGCACCAAAACCAATAAAAAACTAATGTGCAGAGGGGCTGATTTACCCCAAATGGAAGACGCCAAAGCTGTCAGAACCGGGGCTTCCAACCCCCCGCCCCAGGATCCTTCTCCCACCACACTTTTGGGCTTCACCTGTGTGTGTGTGTTTGTTTTAATTCTGTTTATTTTTCTGGTGCTAGAGATTGAAGCCAGAGGCTCCAGCATCGCAAACATGAGCAGGATGTTGGGATGTTCTGCGCATGCCTGGAATTTCCTAGTAATTCGGCAAACCATGGAAATGCCTTTCCCGGATTGTTTTGCCAACTGCGTTTTAACATATAGTTCTGTAAACAAAGAGCTTCCATGGTGCTCCAGACGCAGGTTTAGGATTAGCCAAGGTCAGGCTTCCATTTGTAATCATGTCTGTTTCATTCCCCTCTGTCTGTTCTCTGACACAGCATGGATTGAGGTTTGGACATGTAACACATCTAACTGTTAAATGGTGTGATGTTCAAATGACTTCCTTACCTACCTACAATCCACATGGAATGAACCGTAGGAGTGGCTCCTAGATTCTTGAATTTACCAGCCCAGAAAGAGCAGCCTCTTAAAAAAAAAAAAAAAAAAAAAGGAAAAGAAAAAGAAAAAGAAAAAGAAAGGAAAGCAGAAAAACTGGGCCGGGATACACCTTTGATCCCAGCACTTGGGAGGCAGAGGTAGGTAGAGCTCTGTAAGGACAGTCAGGCCTACATAGAGACCTTGTCCCAAACAGATAACAACAACAGCAACTGAGTGTGGGGCCCTGGGGAGATGGTTCAGTTAGTAAACCATGTATGAGTGCCGGAGCTCAGATCCCCAGGACCCAGGTAAAAAGCTGGGCATGACAGTATGTACCCGTTACACCTAGCGCTGGCAAGTCAGAAACAGAGAATTCTTGGGGTTTGCCAGCCAGCCTTGTGAGCTCCAGGCTCAGTAAGAGACCCTGCCTCAAGAAGTAGAGAGCAACTGAAGAAAGCACCCCAAGTTAACCTCTGACCCCCATACATACATGCACACATGTGCATACTCACTTGCATGTGCATACACAAAACCATACACATACACATATGTACATACTCACCTGCATACATACAAACACACACACACACACACACACACACTTACACACTCACCTGCATGGCATACACACAAAAACATATACATACTTGAATACTCACCTGCATACACACACACACACACACACACACACACACACACACAAGAATACTAACGTACATATACATACACGCAATACCCCCCCACTCACGTAATGAACAATATTATGCTTTTTCTTTTGCCAAATAAAAATTAACATATATAACAACTATTATATATGACATCATCATATTTCATGAGGGAGGCTTTCAGCACCAATTGTAGGAAGGACAGACTCTCTTAGCTTGAATTTTTGACCTTATGAAACACACTGTGCTTATTTTTCTCATTCTTGGTGGGCTGAAGATCAGCCCAGATTGACATACGTTGTCCCAGTCAGCAAGTGTTCAGTCATAAACAGTGAGTTCTGTCCTAATGTGTATCAGCTCCCCACGAGTTACAGGCACCCCCAGCTGTTTCAAGCGGACCTCACAGCCTTGCCCACCCTGACTCTGTCCAGGCAGCTGTGCACAAATGTAAAGGTGTTTCCCATGTCTCTGCTTGCCCAGGAGCAGCAGTCTTTTGAGATGCCTGTTGCATTCATGCTCTCCAAGCCCTACCCCAACTGGTTCTTATCTTGTGATTGCAGGGGCATAACCAAGGAACCTGCATTTTAACAAACACCCCAGGCCATCCTATTTCTCAGCAACTCTGAGTGTTTTTTTTTTAATCAATTATTAAGTTCTGAAATTTGGATCTCACTCAAACTAATTTAAGTTTTCATCTAATAGCCATATGTGGCTAGTTGCTTTCCTATTTCTCAGCATGGCTTTAGCCCATGTGTTGACTGGTGGGGATGGGGATGGGGATATCCCTGGTCAGCCAGCCTAGCTGAATCAATGAGCTCTAGGTTCAGGGAGATAACCTGTCTCAAAAAAATAAGGCAGAGAGTAAATGAAGAAGATCCCCAACTTCATTCTTAGCAACTCCCCACCACACACACACACACACACACACACACACACACACACACACACACACGAGAGCAAGAGGGGGGGAGGGAGAAAGAGAATTGACATTTCTCTCATCAAAAATGAAGCCTCCATGGAGATATGATGGTGCATACCTTAGTCCATCACTGATGAGGCATAGGCAAGCTGATCTGAGTTCAAGACCAGTCTGGTCTACATAGCAAGTTCCAGGCTAGCCAAACTACATAATGAGATCCATTTAAAAAAAAAAATCACAAACAAAATGGACCCTCAAGTCAGGTATAATGGCACACACCTCCCAGCACTCCAGAGGCTAGAGAAGAGGACAGCACATTCAAGGCCAGCCTGGGCTACATACTGAATTAAAAGCTAGCCTGACTTACAATCTCTGTAATTCAATCAGACCTTGAATTTGTAAGACTACTTCCAACAAAACAAAAACCCATGAGCCTGCAACCATCTCAATCTACCCAGGGGAAAAAGAACAGCCAGCAGCGGTGGGATACTGTAGGGAGCTACTTACAAGTGTTGAAAGAGCTAAAGGCAAATGGAATGCTGAAGCAACCAGCCATATGCCACAGCAGACAGCCCCGGCCTGAAGGCTGGAAGGACCACTAGAGACCATGCCACAGAACCCAGGAGCCAGACCACCCACAGGAACCGGGATTGGAGTGAGAATCAGTCAGCCAGGGAGTCTGAGAAAGAATGTCTGTGGGACACAGAGTGAACACATCTAAACGTGGGGCCAAGGGGCAGCCACAGAAACCAAGCAATGTGGCATCTGGTGTGGAAAGGAAGACCTTTGATGCTGTCAGAAGCCTGAACCCCATGAGTGCAGGGCAATAAGGGGTGACTCAGAAGGCACACCAAAACACAGTGGGGAATAAATGAAGTCGATGTTTAATCCTGAGTACAGGTTTGTGCAAGTTCTGTCTTCTTTAGTGTTCTGTTTGCGAAGAGCCATGTATTTTTTAATTAAAATTTGTTTTACATTCAGTTTGTGTGTGCATGTGCATGTGTATGGGTGGGCACATGCATGCAACACAGCACACATGTGGACATCAGAGGACAATTAGTGGGAGACAGTTCTCTCCTTCCACTGTGTGGGTTACAGAGATCAATCCCAGGCACCAGGCTTGGCAGCAAGCACCTTTACCTGCTAAGCCATCTCTCTAATCCAGAATGGTATTTTAGTGAGCCAGGCTTGGTGGGGTTGAGACAGGAGTCTGGCCACTAAGATTGAGGCTAGCCTGGGCTAAGTAGTGAGTTCCAGGTGAGAGAAAGACTTTAAGTTTTCACTTATTTGTGACAAAATATGGCCTTGTCATTTCTCACTGTGTGTGAACATGCGTGGAGGTCGGCAGACTGTACTGTGAAGTCAGTTCTTTCCTCCCACTTTTACGTGGGTTCTGGAGTTTAACTTAGGTACCCAGGCTTGCACAAGTGCCTTCACTCACTGAGCCACCCCACTGTCTCCCCCTTTTAAGTATCCATCTGTGTGTGCACACTTGTTAGTGTATGTGCAAGTATGTTTGAGAAAGCCTGTCAGGCAGAGACCAGCAGAGGAGGCTGGGCGTCCTCTATGGCTCTTCATGTTTTCCTTTGGGATTACAGGCGTGCGCCACCACCGCCCCTCATGTTTTCCTTTGAAGCAGAGTTGTTTCCCAGACCCAGGGCTTATGTTATGGACGCCAACAGTCCCAGCAATCCTTCTGACTTCCACCCACTCAAGCTGGGATTACAACATGCAGTGGCTACCAGATTGTTTCATGGATGCTGAGATGTGAACTCCAGTCCGTGTGGCTGCATCATTGAGCCATCTTGCCAGACCAAAGTATGGCTTTCCTTTTTCTCTTCTCCCTGGATCTACTCTCCCTTTCTCTGGTCAACATGGTAATTGGTGGATCTGATGCCCAATTACTCTACCTGGCCACTCCATTCTAAAATGTCCATCTAACTGCACTGGATGCTTGCTGAATATGAAAAATTTACGACCACAAAAGGAGACATTTAATTTCAAGTTAGACTGTTTTGAGACAGTAGTCTTGAGGCAAGCTTTGCCGGGACAAATCTTTCAGGGCATAGCAAGATATTGATACCTGAGCCAGTCTTCTGCTCCTAGGACAATAGACGTGGGGCAACAGGAAATAGGATCAGATTATGAAATTCTAGTGATAGGGGTTGGGAATTTGGGACCATGACTGGAACTCTAGAGAAGCTGAGGGCCAGCCAAAGAACACCTGGTCACCTTCTGCAGCATCCAACATTGTTACATAAGTGACTGTGGAGTCTCCTCATTTCTAGACTTAAACGTGGCCTGTGTGACCGTTTCCACAATCCCAGTTTGCTGAGAGGTACACCCATCCCTGCTTCTTCCTGTTAGCAATGGATACCGCTTGGCTTTAGAAGCTCATATCAAAGCAAAGAAGATGCTGAGTATAGAGGCTTCTGGCCCAGGCCACACCCACAGGTGCTACCACAGGAAGCCCCATGCCTCCCTAGATTTGGAGTTTCAATGGGAACAGTCCTGGAGAGGTCAGGACTGGGAGAAGCAGCCACTGTTTGATGTCCATGTCATCCTACACAGAGGAACTCCAAGACTGCCTCCTTATTTGGTGTAGTTTGAAGTTGTGCTGCTGTAAAAATGCTTTAAACAGAAAAAGTAGATGGGAGTCTGAGATGAAACAAGAGCTGGTGGGCTTGGGATGATGTTGGTAAAGCTGGTGATGGGCATAGGACTTGCTGCTGTTCACTCCATTTGCGTCTGTGTGCACAGCTCTCATTTCAAGCCTTTTCCAACAGCACTGTTACGATGTGACGAGACCCATGAGCAAAAGCTCGGCACTGCTCTCTGCATTCTTTGGACACTCCTGAGGTTTCTGTACTTGCAATCACACTTTGAAGTTTCCGTGGGCCAAATCCAACATTTTGACCCACAATTTTTCTGACCTTTTGCTAAATGTGGGTCATACTTTCTTCTTTACATTTCTCATTATTTCTGGTTGAAAACTGGACAATTTTGGTTATACTATAGCAACTACTGATTCGTGTGTGTGTGTGTGTGTGTGTGTGTAATTTCTTCTAGCTTGACTAAATAATTTAACTTGGGCAGTCACAGGAAAGCATAGCTGCTCCTCCTGCTCAGTTTTACATTGTTTGAATTTCTAGTCTGACTTCCCGGGGTCAATTATGCTGAGTAGTCAGCCATGTTTGTTCTTGCTCAACCTGCAGTCCCTGCAGTTTCCACATGTAGTGGAGGGCTCTGTGTGCAAGTGGAGCAACCCATCAGGTCCACACACGTTGGCCCAGATCTCCTGCCTCCCACCCCCAGTCAGGCTGTGTCTGTCCCCTGCACCTGGTGGCTTACCCCTACCCAAGATCGCATCACCCCAGACTAGCTACAACTCTCTCTGGCAGGGCTGTAGTGGATTCCAGCTGGCCCACCACCCATCTCCTGCCTTCATTTCCAGCCCTGAGCCTATACCATTTCTGCAGCAAAGCAGCTGCTTTTCATGACCAGCTCAGAGTTTGGGAGAGAGGAGCCCAAGACAAGAAGAAAGGTCCTAGATTCCAAGAGTTCTTACCCAAGTGCACGCAGCTTTTCAGAAACTGTTTTCAACTTCTTGATTGCCCTTGTAAACTTTGAGACTGTCAATTCCCAGGGCCCTCAAGTGGTTGCCTTTTTGACAAGTCAGTTTGCTTTCTGCAGGAAGGACTGGTTGATCTCTTCATTATGGGCCATCCAGATCCCCCTAATGGGTCCTGGTATTTCACACACACACTGAAGATTGACAGCAGGGTAAATCTCAGCAAGTAAATCTGATGTCCAAGGTAGGAAAGAGACTGGGTATGGTGACCCAGGCTTGTGACCCCAGCACTGTGGAGGGATGAACAGGAGGATCTAGCAAGATCCTGTTTCATAAACAACACAACAGGCTGCCTCCCTGGTTAGGAGTGCTGAGCACTTTTCCAGGCGACTCCAGCTCAGTTCCTAGCACACAGAGGAATAAAAGTAAATCTTCAAAAACAAAAGTTTAGAAAATGATCAAATAACAAGAACAAAGAGAACAAGAGGCAGACGAACTTGGAAAGAGGGAAGTCTTCCTTTCCTAAGTAGCAGTGCTGTGAAGAGCTGACTCACCAGCCTTACTACTTTTCCAAGCCAGGTGCCAACTACCAAGGACCATCCCGAGCAGAAGACACAGCTGAACAAATGTATCCGAGACTCCTTTGGCAGCAAGTTTATGAGGTGTGGAAATGCTTTGAGGAGAAAAACAAACCTCATAAAGACTTTTTTTTTTTTCAAAATTTCAAAAGACTAAACACCTCGTGTAAGTTTTACAACATAAATGAACTTGTTCATTTAGAATTTTACAAAGCAGTGAGCTGGCTCAGGAGGGAGAGGTGACTCCTGTCACCCTGACCCTTGAGTTTGATCCTTGGAACCCACATGATGAAAAAAAAAGAGCTCCCACATGCCGCCCTGACGTTCACACACATACACCCCAGCCCCACCCCACCCCACAAAACTGTAATAAAAAGTTTCTAATTTTATCCTGACGGCCCCTTTTATTTGAGAAAATACCTGAAAACAGTCTTGGCTAAGGGGCTCACAGATGATGTCACAGTTCCTTCTACCCAAACAGGCTGCACAGGAAACACAAAGCAAATTTATACTGCTTTGTTTCTTGCTCTTTCAAAGAAATGACATCACCCTTCACCAGCTGTAGGGGACTGTGCCTTCTGGAAGTGGGTACAGTTAAGGACACGCACACTGTCACTGTGGCTCAAGGGTAGAGACTGACCCTGCACTGTGAGAGAACTCACATACCTTCACCATCTGCACGTCTTATATTCCAAAGTGACAACAAAAAAATGTACCTTGGATTTTTAAGGGCTTTCTGGGCTATCTAGAAACAAATTTAACAAACTATGAAATTCAGCCAAATACTTCAAATCACTGAGATTTAACTAAGGGCCAGAAATAGTGAACTGAAGTTAAAGGCTGTTGAAGCCGAAAAAGAATGCGTAAAAAGACAGCTGAAAAGTCTCAGCTAGGCATCATTACAGGGCAAACTACTGATATCTTAACCCCAGCAGGTCTAAAAGGAAGACTCCATGTTAGGAGCCAACTAAGAGTTCAAATGTTTGCCTTAAGTGATCTAAGAAACATTTTCAAACTTCCTCTTATCTCCAAGATAAATATTGTTGCAATTATAAAAGATTATTAATTTATAGAGTATGCAAAGTTTTGACAACGTGCTTAAACCCCTCAGTTACATCTCTATTCACGTGACTGGAGTCAAGGACAGGAGGACAAGGTTCAGTTGCTAACATCCTGTACTCCACTACAACTGGTCAGGGTGAGAACCATTGTCTGGGGACAGTTAATGTACTAGTTTGCTTCCTTCAAGATATGCTCTGTCCAGTTGTCTGACAGTCCCCAATCAGGGCCCCCTGGTCCTCAGCTTGTGTGACCCCATGGATGTTTCTCACACTTGCCCACTCACCTGTCTGTGTAACCCAGTTGGCTCAAGCCTCAGAACAGACCTCACTCCTTCTCAGAGACTTCCCTCAGCACACCGCCACACATTGCAGCTGCTATCCCATCTGAGGAGAAGTCCTCCACCTGAGGGCCAATCTCCTTCTGCTGTCCTTTCTCCTGGGCTCCCCACCACCCTTCCCACAGCATCTACAGTCTTTCTGTTTTAAATGACTCTCTCCACCCCTAATGTCAGCAGGGCTGTCTACCAACAACACTACCTCTACTACAAAAGTCTTTGTTCCCATGATTCCATCCACACCACTCTAGTCAAATCTCCAACAGTTCCTGGTTCCTAAATCCAACCACAGTAGATTACTCCTGGAACACACATATGAACAAATGTGTCAGCTGTTCTTGATAACTTACAGGGCTCTCGAGGCAGGTATATTTCAGATGTGAGAAACATGAGGCCCTCAAAGGAATTTTGTTAAAGGTCACCCAGAAGGGTGAAAGTCACAACTCCAATTCAGCTGTCAAATTAAAAAAAATTCTTCCAATAATGCTAAAAATGGGTTCTATCAGGGCTGGAGAGATGGCTCAGTGGTTAAGAGCACTGGCTGCTCTTCCAGAAGACCTGGGTTCAATTCCCAGCACCCACATGGCAGCTCACAACTGTCTGTAACTTCAGCTCCAGGGAATCAAACAGCTTCACACCAATACACATAAAATAAATTTAAATAAATTATTTAAAAAGTAAGTTTTTTATATCTTATATCTAAGATAAAATGAAGATGAACTAACCACCTTGGAGAAAGACTAAGCAACCAGTAATCCACACTACATCCTCTGAGAGGAAAAATCCAGTTAATCCCTCAGACCCTCCTTTCACACACAACCCTGAAGAGTCTTAAGTAGTCCATACTTGACATCTCCAAGGCTCAAACTGAATCCCAACAGCAGACATCCGGAGTCAGCAGTCAGCAGAGGCAGTACGTGGAGTAATTTCTCCTCCTAAAGAGACGCCAGCAGCTGTTTCCCAAGTGTTTTTATTGTGGATGAAGACACAGCCAACTTAAATCATTTTTATTTGGAGGGTTGGGTTTTTTTTTTTTTCTGCCTTGCAATGCTCTTGAGAAATTCAAGAGTGCACTGGCTTTAGCTCTATAGAAAACACAACCAAATCTTATGATACACCTTTGTTATTTTCCTATAAATCAAAAGACAATGTATCAATTTTAAGTGATTAAATCACAATAAGTTAAGATGTAAAGACCGACAAATAATCACAAATGTCAACATTACAATGATCATTATTTTTCCATAGGAATATATAAAATAAATATTACCTAACTTAACCAATATTTACAGAAGATGAATTTTTGTTCCTAGAAGATGCTTTAAATGCTTTGATATATGAAAATTTCTTTTAAAAACCCAGTTTAAATGCAGCACTTTCTATGGTTCTCATCTCTTTGCCTGTGCTGGGTAAAGCTTACTCTATAGCTGACTGGGTAAGCACTTGAATGCTCTTGAATCCTTTGGAAGGTTAAAAGAACTAAGGGCTTTTCTTGGATGATATTTGATATTTAACTGGCTAGCTACATGCCATCTCTTTTTGCCTCTGTGCTTTGGTTTCCCCCGCTTTAACAAACAAACAAGAATGTCAGGAAGGGAAACTCACAGAAGTACATGCTAGTGATTGCATTCAATCAACTCCAATGCCAGGGTGAATTCCTGATAGTCTATTTCGTTGTACTTGAAAACCATTAGGAATGTTGTGAAGAACTGTGGCTTCCAATGCAAAATTCAACCACGAATTCTACAAAGTGCACAGAGATATCAATAGTGCTATAAGCCTGTGGCATCTGATGCAAAATTCAACCGCATGTTCTACAGAGTGCCGGAAGATATCAAGAGCAGACTGACTGCATTACCACACTGCAGTCAGCATACCGCTAGCGGTATCCCGTGGGTAACTCAAAGTGCATGCTTCTCACTCTCTGCTAAAAAGTTTCCTTGAGCAGATGGTTCCTCTCTGACACAACTTAGTTCAGAAAGGCTATGAGTTATGTCTGGTTGAGATCAATGCACACTTAGCATGCATACAACACAGACATTAGGTACTGCAGCTTTCAGACAAGGTCATACACTTCAATAGCAGCCATGTAATACCTTGTTCTTTGAGACCTGGGTGTGGAGTCCCCCATGACAGTTTTCAAACTTAGGCTAAGTAAAAGGGTAGGGAGGGCAGGTTGTTTCAGTCAAGGAACTTCAAATGTCATAAAAGATATTTCAAATATAAAACACACTGTTTAAATATCCACCATGTACCTCCTCTTTAAAAGAAAACATTTTACATCTTCCCTTTTCTTCTTAGTGTAAAAACTAGTCTTTTGGCTGCTTCATGTGGAACTTAAAATTCCCTGGCACATAGTAAATGGTCCATACTAGTGAGGGTGACATTTTAAGGAACATATAACCCCTATACCAGTAGAACCTCAACTTACAATGCCTTAACTGTTCCAATTCTGGGGTTTACCAAAATGATACACATTAAGCAGAAATCATGCTTCAGATTTAGAATTTCTCTTTTCTCAATGCTAGCTGCAGCGGGAGCCTGGTTAGCCTCGTGGTCATGAGAGGAAGCAGCCATGCTAAGCCAGGCCAGCTGACAACTGGGTACAGCAAATGAAGGCTTAATTCAAGATGTTAAGTACAATGGGTTGGTGGGCTATGGCCCACTGTAAGTTGAGGGGCATCTGTAACGTTGGCAAAACTGGTGGGAGCAGCTTAACATTTCTCTGATGGCAACTTTTCCTACCATGTAGCAGAGAAGGGAACCAACTATAAATAAGTTAGTTAAGGACACAGGTGACACCAGGAAGCAGCATTATCTCAGTTACTTAATTTTTCAGAAAAAGGTATTTTAACCATCAGCACATCATTAAAACCCAAACCTCCAGTTTTCCAAAGGCATTAGAAATACACAGCTTATCATAGGTAAATTCACAAACAACCCAGCTTGGCTCCAACAGGTGCCAGGACTGTTGACATTTCTGGATCAGTCTGGGTTCCACCCTTTCTTGTTATACAGGCTTTTCTGTTTTAAAGGCTTATCTGAACTTACAAAATATGCAAGAAATGACTTAAATGTACAACGTCAACAATTAATACATATATGAAGATCCTGAGACAACAAAAGCTGTGAGTCAGGATTTTTTTTCTTTCATGTTAGGCTTTGTTAAAAAAAAAAAAAAAAAAAATCCAGAAATACTGGCTTTAAGTTCCAAGCCCCTGGTGCTGGTGCACTGCATGGGGAGCTACACCCTAGACAGCAGAAGCTCAGCCAGAGGCAGGTGATGGGTCTCCAGATATTGCTAACTGTGGTCTAAGGGCTATGTGGATGTAGCTGTACAGTGTAACACTTACATGAGAGTTACATGACTTTGTGCATTTGTGCAAGGAAACCTTTAGGTTTTTTCATTTGGTTTTGTGTGTGTGTGTGTGTGTGTGTGTGTGTGTGTGTGTGTGTGTGTGTCTGTGTTGAGCCAGGGTCTCACTATGGTTTTTGCTCTGGCTAGCCTGATACTCACTGTGTAGACCAGGCTGGCCTCAAACTCCTAAGAATCTGCCTGCTTCTGCCTCCCAAGTGCTAAGACTAACCATTCCACCCCAGGCCCTGCTGGAAACCTGTAGTTTTAGATACTTTAAAAAGGACAGTTCATCTCTTGAAACTAAATGATACCATTTGGTTACTCACATCGTGGATTCCACCATAAAAAGAAACAAACTACCGCTCCATGAAACAACTTAGACCTCAAGGGAGCTATGCTTGTGAAAATACCCATCTCAAGAGGTTACATTAACAGTGATTTCATTTAAACAGCATTCACAGAATAACAAAATTATAGAGGGTGATAGTTAGTGGTTTTCAGGGGCTAAGGGGGCAGCAAGGGTTACAAAAAGGCAGCTCAGGGGACCCTTCGATGAAGAGTTGGGTCTTAACTGTGATGGTCAGATGAATCTACACACATGATAAAATTGCATAGAACCAATACCCACTTTGCCTCAGGGCACCCCCAACCTCCCAGGAACAGCTTGTCCTCTCCCTACACGAGGTCCTCTACAGGTGGCTGACAGACATGACAGACGTTACAAAGGTGTAAACGTGGGGAGAACAGAACATTCACTTGTTAGGCACCTTTTTGGGGGGTGGGGGGCGGGGAGGATAAATTCGTTATCTTATAAAGATGAACCACATGCCCCTATATTAAATGAGTCTGAAAATCCGAGGAAATAAAAGCAGACAGAGTTATTCTTGCCTCTCCTTTTTAGAGTTTTGTAAATAAAAAAGTAAACCAAATGTTTCTAGTTTTAAATGAGGTAAAATCATAAAGTGAACAAAAAGCAGATTATGTATCAGTTACTTACTCTTCTGACACCTGCGATTTCTAAAAGCATTAAGAATATTTTTATTAACAGAGAAATTACAACTACAAATAAATGACTCTTTCCAGAAGGCCACTTTGTGGTAAAGTTCACACATACAGTGTTCATAGTTTCCTTAAAGTGCTATAGTCTCTGGCTCAAGAGCTTCCTATTGCTTTAGAAGATCTTTCAATACGACGCCAGCGCTGTTGTCGGGCGACACTGGCAAAGGTGTAAACGTGGGGAGAACATCTGAGATGGGTTTCAAAAGAAGATGCCCAGGCCCACCGGGTCCATGTCCAGCTGGGTTAATAAGGGGCACAGCCGCTGAGCGGGGAGCCAAGAATGGACTCAGATCTGTTCTTCTTCCTGCCCTGGGTTCTGCTACATCTAAAAGATAAGATATAGATGATTTGGTTTCTATCCTTCACAAAGAAGTTAAATGAAATGACCCTCTGTACACAATTATATAAAGAAACCTGTTCCAGTATTTTTTTTTTTTTTTATCAAACTCATCAGCATGTTGAGACAGGAGCTCTTGTTCAGGCTGGCCATGAGAGCTGGAACTGTGCTACCATGCTCAGTTTTTACACTGTAGTAATCAATTTATCACTACTATCAATTTTAAAATTCCACCCTGCTGATCATAACACTACTATTTAGCACAAGTTTTGGGCCATTCTTTATTCAAAACAAGAACACCAACAGAGCCCCCCCCCCAAATCCTAAGCATAAAATGCAAATTTATGGGCCAGCAAGATGGTTCAGCAGGTAAAGTACCTGCCACCAAGCCTCCAACCCTGATGACCTGAGTTCAACCCCAGAACCAACGTGGTAAAGGGAATCAAATTCTCAAAAGTTGCTCTGACTTCCAAAAGCATGGAGTACACACATATAAACACATATACATGCAATAAACAACATTTTAAGAATACCAATGTATATTATGAAAACCTCATGAAAATTCATTCCTAGTCATTCAAAGCATTTTCCATTAAAAAAACAATGCCACATGTGCTTTAGGCTTCCATATGTGGCTACCTATGAATTGATATGCTGCTGCTTACTGTTCCTACAGCAGACTCTAGGAAAAGAAGATGGGTGGGCTGGAGAGATGGCTCAGAGGTTAAGAGCACCAACTGCTCTTCCAGAGGTCCTGAGTTCAATTCCCAGCACCCACATGGTGGCTCACAAACATCTGTAATGAGATCTGGCACCCTCTTCTGTATACATAATAAATAAATAAATCTTAAAAAAAAAAAAAAAAGAAAGAAAGAAAGAAAAGGAGATGGGCAAAAGTGGGGGAGGTACAGAGGTCCTTATGCTCACAGATAAGCAGGAGAGGAACCAGGAATGCTAAACACATGCGGTCATTCCTTCAAAGAGTGGGGATGTATAACCTGTTTCTGCCCAAAGGCCAGAGATGGATGTGGATCTTGGTGACCTTTGTGCTGTGTGGCCAAGACCACATGGATCCTCCCCCAGACCCTTAGAATGTGCTTCTCAATCAGAACCTATCTTTATAAGAGGTACCACATACAGTCAATCTATAGAACCCATCTTTATAGGAGGTACCACATATAGTCAATCTACAGAACCCATCTTTATAGGAGGTACCACATACAGTCAATCTACAGAACCATCTATCTTTATAGGAGGTACCACATACAGTCAATCTATAGAACCCATCTTTATAGGTGGTACCACATATAATCAATCTATAGAACCCATCTTCATAGGCAGTACCATATACAGTCAATCCATAGAACCCATCTGTATGGAAGATGTTATGTGTACTTTAACTTTACAAAGAGCTTTGATGTAGTCATGTCTTAAGCTTTATTGTGCACAGGGAATGAATCATTTATCACCAGGGAAAAAATTCACTAAAAATTCACTAAATTGTGCTGTGCTTATATGTGGCTAAAATAAACTCAGACTCCCCAAGTTTGAACCAACACATGCTACTCAGTTGTGTTGAACCAAACTGCCTTCTTGCCTCCCACTGATCATTACTCTACAGGTCATGGTGGTCTCAGACTCCAGCATAAAAGAGAAGAAAAAGGGACAAAAGAGTGTTTGCATGTACAACAATACTGATCAAAGTATTTTATCCTCAAATACTATCTATATAATGGAGAGCTGAACTTGCTGTCATAGTGTTGAAATAATGAATGGTGTGTATATTGCAGGGTTACTTTCCATTATCTACCTGAAAGATGAAGGACCTCAGAACTTAGGATTTCCCAGTGATTAAGATGGTTATGAAAAATGCTAGCATACCTTATTATTATAATGATGCAATAGTAATAAAATTAATTTACCAGAAGAGCAAACAATATATACATACATGACTCAGTCATCTTTTTAGGCATTAAAGGCTGGAAAACATTCTCAGTGGTATTATTTCTCTATCAGGTTGAGCAGTTACAATTCATTTTCATTACAATAGGTATTTGGTTATGATCTGTCTTAGTGGCTAGAATTCTACCTTATTACTCAAGAACACTAATAAATTCATTGGTGAGAGCTAAGTGAACCCTGGGAGGTCCCTTCTTAAGTAATGGGAAACTAAAAAAGTGGGTGCCTAAGACAAAGACAGAGACAAACTCATTATATGCAGCTGTCATCGGAGCAGTGCATTCTCTGGAAGTCATTCCCAAATGCACAGACTTCTACACTGTGACCAATCACAACTTTACACTAAGTCTAAACTGTGAAACAGAGACACTAAGTCTCCACTGTGAACAAGATGACACTAAGCCTACAACTGGACACTGCTCTACACACTGTGAACACAGATGGACACTAAGCTCTACACACTGTGAACACAGATGACACAGAACACAGCTCCATGGACAGACACTAAGCTCTACACACTGTGAACACAGATGGACACTAAGCTCTACACACTGTGAACACAGATGGACACTAAGCTCTACACACTGTGAAACTACACTGTAACATGTAGACATTAATCTCTACACACTAGTGAACACAGTGTAGACACAGCTCTACACAATGATGAACACAGCATGGAGACTGAGCTCCACACACTGGTGAACACAGTATGAATACTAAGCTTGTGTCCTCCATGTAAACCCTGCCAAAACTCAGTCCACCTCTGACTGGTACATATACCAAGCTGAGCTCAGCTGATGAAGGGAAGGGAAGGGAAGGGAAGGGAGGGAGGGAGGGAGGGAGGGAGGGAGGGGGGGGGGGGGGGGGGGGGGGGGGGGGGGGGGGGGGGGGGGGGGGGGGGGGGGGGGGGGGAGGGGGAGGAGGGAGGGGAGGGAGGGAGGGGGGAGGGAGGGAGGGAAAGGAAGAGGAAGGAAGGAAGGAAGGAAGGAAGGAAGGAAGGAAGGAAGGAAAGGAAGGAAGGAAGGAAAGGAAGGAAGGAAGGAAAGGAAGGAAGGAAAGGAAGGAAGGAAGGAAGGAAAGGAAAAGGAAAGGAAGGAAAGGAAGAAAGGAAGAAGGAAGGAAGGAAGGAAGGAAGGAAGGAAGGAGGGAAGGGGATGGACAAGTGGGATGATCTTTCTGTATGTGAATATGTGTTCCTACCAATCCTACCATTGCTTAATAAAGAAGTTGCTTTGGCCTATGGCAAGACAGGTTATAGTCAGGCGAGAAATCCAAGCAAAGATATAGAAAGCAGGAAGGCAGAGTCAGGGGAGACACTGCAAGCTGGGGGGAGGAGGGGGCGCAGCATGCAACAGAACACAGGTAAAGTCACAAGAAACACGGTAATACATGGATTAATAGAAGTGGGTTAATTGAAGATGTGATAGCTAGCTAGCAATAAACCTGAGCCATAAACCAAACAGTCTGTAATTAATATTAGCCTCTGAGTGATTATTTTATAAGCTGCTGTGGGGCCAGGCAGGACACAAAAAAGCTTCCGGTTACAAAAGGGAGAGAGAATGATGGGAAAGGCAGAGAAATGAGGAGACCTTTCGATAAAGAATATTAAGAAGCTACGACCTGGTGCAACATGAAAAAGAAAAATGTTCTCTGTATAGTCTGTACTTCCTAGAGTGACAACTTTTACTGAATTTAGCAGCCAAACCTTTTATCTTAGTGATAAACTTAATTACTTCACCTTCATATAAAAGTTCAGAAAAACAGAAATATCTGTCTAAATAACTAAGAAAGTTATAAAAATTATAAAACAGAATTTCTTTAGTATTTTATCCAAATTTTAACTATGGTATGTGATATAAACTATGAAGCATATGATATATGCCTTAAGTTTCTATTAAAATATGTGAGCCTAAATTGAAATATGTAAATTATAGGGGGAAAAAAGAGAATTGACTATAGTCTAGTAGATAATTCAACTTCAACTCAAGAATTTTTACTATAAGCCAGTATCATCAATATGAAACAAACAAGACCTTTACAACTCAAAATTAGTGGGTCAAAAATATATACACATGCACCCACCAACCATTTCCTTCCATAGACATTTACTCACATAGGGTGCTTTCCACATCCTTGGATGTTTAGGTCAGTTAACTAAACCAACCTATGTACAACCTATGTATTTATGTGACAGGTTTTGTTATTGAATACAAGAAGTTCAAAGATGAAAATCATTTCCAACCATATGCACCTAACTTGGATTAGTAGTGACTACTATCTGAGAAGTCATGTAGCAGGCGACAAAGCAAAGGTGAAACTGGTTCACCACCATTTCCAGGAGAGTGATTCAAAGTGGCTTATGCTGATAATTAAAGCGAATAAAACCACAGGTTCCTACCATGTCCATAAATACACTACAATATATATGATCTGGGGGGTGCGGAAGTGACGAATGAAATATTTCTCATGAAGACAAAGTAATTCTCAATGAAAACATTTTATACTACTTACATTAATTAAAGCAAATAAATAATAAGGTACTACAACATGTAAGGCCCAAATTTAGTGAAATTAGAATTTTGGAAGCAGTATTACATATTTCAAAAATGCTGAAAACCTAATGTCACTATAAGTCTAAATCATAAGTTAAACATTTTATTTTTTACCACTGAGAGAAATCAAGTATTTAGTTTTACCTTTGGAGCTTCCAGGTATGCTGGTGTCAACTTTCCTTCTTCCTGGAGAATCCAGAGGTTTCAAATCATGAACTGACAGTTTTGGGGGTGGGACAGATGGATGAGATTCTGTTTCCAGAAATTTAACAAAAAGTTCTGAAAAAGACTAGGAGAAAATATTTGGTTATATTACTAGGGTTGTATTAGATAATGTAAAAAGAAATCTGATCCTATACAAATGAGCGTGATATTTAACCATTTCATCATTCGGGGTCTTACACTATTAAACACAGACTGCTGACTTCGTCTCAGTGGTGTACTGGGCACACTTTTTGATCCTCCTCCAAGCCATCCAGACATCCACCGAGTAACACCTCCTTGATCTTCAGCAAACAACTGCAAGAACATTTTAAAACAGAAAATTACCAATATAAGACAAGAAAAATAAGAACCTCTCTTATGTGACTTCAAGGAACAGTAAATCATGCTTTGCAATTCAAAGTCTAGTAAATGTTTCCTATTACTGACAGAGGTTACAGAGAAAATAAAATGCCATCTAAGCACAATCTGAAATATATGTTCTGGGCGTGGTTATGTCTCAAAAATTTCAGCAATCTGATGTAAGAACTAGTTTATAAGTTGTAAAATATTTACACTAACACCAAAAAACTGAACAAATCTACCTCTTTGATTAAGAAAACTGTATTAAACTTGTTTTACATATATAGTAAAAAGAAACTATTTTCTACTATGTCCCTATATTTTAAATGTAATTACAAGCATATTTAGTATGAGAACCAGGATGTAGCTCAGTGATGGAGTACTTACTTAACATGTGAAAGACATGCTAGGTTCTATCTCCAGAGAGAGAGAGAGAAAGGGGGAGAGAATACCAGAGAATAAGAGAACTACAAAGAAAGAGGTGGGGGGGGGGGGGGGGGTTAGAGTGCTTTGACTGTCTAGTTACCTGCTCCATTTCCTCCCTTTTAACACCCAGGATGCTCCCCATTAGTCGTAGCACTTCATGACGCTGATTTTTAGGTGTGTGGAAATGACCAATGAAGAGGTTTCTCATGAGGACTCTAGAAGATCAAGGCACAAACAGCTCAGATCAATCTACCATGGCCAACCTAACACAAGCATACTCAAACACTAAACAAATAAACATTTACTTAAACAATGAGATGCTGAATTATAAAGACTGAATAGTGGCTTTTTAAAGAAGTCTAATTAGGAATATTTCAGACAACCCAAAATGCATACTTTTAAAAAAAAAATCACTTATTAGCCAAGCAATTTGTAGAATCATAACCAACTGAGGAGGTATCTCATAAGTAATTTTCAACACCTAACTAGGTGACTCTCATCTTAGAAAAACATAAAAATGGAGATAAATGTTATATGCCCTCACCATATTTATTAAAAATTTTAAATATCTTAGATTTTAATATATTAAGTGAGGTATTATTGCATGAATAACTAGGCTTCAGACCTAATATATTTAAACATACTAGATATGAACAGGGTAAGTTCCAGGACAGCCAGAGCTGCACAGAGAAATCCTGTCTCAAAAACCCAAAAGGGGGGGGGGCAGTATTAAAAATAAACCTTTTATTTTCTAAGTATTTCATAAAGGAGTGATTTTTTTTTTCTATCTGTGTAGCTTTGGCTGTCCTGGAACTTCGATCTGTAGACCAGGCTGGCCTTGAACTCACACCTGCCTCTTGCTGGGATTAAAGGTGTGTGCCGCGACCCTGCAGGAATGATTTTTAACTCTTGCATATGGTTTTAACAAAAGCAATTAGTTGGGAGAAACAGACTTTAAAAATAAAAGAAGGTAAGTCACTTTACTGACTGCCATGAAAACTACCTACACCTCACTATATCAGAAAAGCAAACTGCTTCTTGGAAATGTGGTCACGTGTAAACATCTGCTGTAGCTCTGCTGTTCTCTGAAAGCAATTCCTATGACTCAGGAGGAAGTCAAGAGGCAAAGCTCACTTGTCCACTTTTCCTTCTGTGCTGCTCACTAAGTTCATCAGCTTCTTCTGCGCATCATCCAGCATCTCTTGGTGGAGCTCATCTGTTTTAAAGCAAGTGGATAAAGACAGCATTAGCCAACCAGGCTGGATAAACATGCACTGAGACCTACTTAGAAATGTGAATACATGCCCTATTTTACTGAAGAATGGCTGATTGCTGTCATCTTTTCTTTGGCTCTGGGAACCTGGACAGAATTTACCTAGAAGACAGGGGATGCAGTATTCCACATGGTCTGCCCCAAGTAAAATGGTCAGCTCCTTAACAGAAATGTAATAATCACAACAGGTTTCCATCCACGTAGAAACTTACAAGCAAAGAGCAAACTGTCTCCAGTGCTTTCTTGCAGAATGGATGTATTTCCAGAGCAACTCTCACTTAACGGCAGGAAACGGAAAGGACAACTTTAGGTTTTCCCCATTCTGTTTTTCTGGCTGGGCTCTGGTGTTGGTTAGCCAAGAGTATCTAACCAACTAACACTGGCTTAGGACACTGACAGGGCAAAGACAGTGAAAGCATGGGCACTAACATGCTAATCATGATACAATGCTGTTGGCTGACTTAAAAGGATGTTTAGATTATTTCTAAACTTGTACTTTAAAAAAATAAGCAAAACCTGTAAAATGGCTAGAATCCAGGCAATTTTTAAAGGCAAACTTTAAAATTAAATCAGATGTCCTGGGTACAAGCTAATCGTGCCAAAGGCTCAAGAGCTCTGGACTAGAGACCTCTCCGCCCAACAGTCTACTATACCTTTTACTCAGAAGCAGGCAGTAGAACTGAGAGGTGCTTAGTAACTTTAAGGAAAAACACGTTTTCATCCCAGAAGAAAGCAAGAGACTGCATGGAAGGTCCCAATAAGGACGACACACACCTCCTCCTTCCCTGACGGGGGATGGCTAGTGAGTCCCCTTACCAGGCACCAGGCCTTGCAATTATTTTTCCCATTCTATGTGTCATTTCTCTTTCCTGTTACCTTTTGAAACAATAGCTTTAAATTTTTTTGTTGTTTTTGCCCAGTACTGTGAAGATTTACTCCTACATCTTCTAAGAGTTTTAATGGTTTTGAATGTAAAATTTAGGGCCATGATCCTTATCAAGTTCATTTTTATGTGTGGTATGAGACAGGTGTTCATGAGAAAGCAGTTGCTCCAGCATTACATGGTAAAACCTTGTTCTTTGGGTACCGTTTTGAAAAGTCAACTGACCATCAATGTCTGGTGTGTTTTCCTTCTCTTGCTTCCCACAGAATTCTGCTTTCCCCCCACCCCCCGATGAAGAGCTCTTATTGACAGGACTGTCTACTCTACTGACTCATAATCATTCTTCATCCTGAAGTTCCTAACTTACTTCCTCTCATGACTTTCCTCCAAGATGTTAAGTCTCCTTTGTCTCCATTCTGTCCTGTACAATGACTAGAATGCTGACTTAGTACTGAATACAAATATAAAGCATTCATGTGAAAGGTTTGCAATGGCTTGTGCTTCTCTAAATTGCAAATTTCTTAATTACAAAATGTGATTCACATAATAGACTAACTTTACCAAAATAGAGATGGTTGCCATAACCATATTATAAAAGCCAAGGTTTGTGTTTGGAAAATTTCCTACAAATTTTTCCTTTCCCGTCTTTCCAGCAAGGAATTTCAACTGAATATAAAAGGCAGGGGAGGGGGTCTATTACTGAGATCTGACTCAATAAAAGACGTTTTCTCTTTGACTCTTTAAATACTCTACACTATGGGCATGTGCTGCTTTCCCCAGCATTACATTCTAGATGTGGCAGACAGAGCTCTTGGCCACCGGAAAAACATCAACTCAACAAGCTGAAGCAGGAGCCACTGTACAGCCTGCCCCTCCTCCAGGACTAGACTGGCAGCCTAGGAAGAGTCCACACTCGCCCACTCTCTGCACATGTGCTGTGCATTCACGTAGAGGCTGAGGACGGCAAGTGTCACTCTCTGCCTGTTGTCTCTCGAGACAGGGTCTCTCAATGAGCTAGGAGGCCTTGTGACCTGCAGCCCCCAGTGCTGGGCTTAGGGGAACAAGTGCAACCATAAGGCCTTGTTACATAGGTCTGGAACCCAAACGCAGGTCTTTAAGCTTGCACAGCAAGCCCTCTTACCTGTGAGCCACCTCTCTAGCCCTGCTACCTTCCCTTGCTAAAATGTATCTATTACTATTAATTTTATACTGATTACATTTCACATTGATAATAATTTGGGGACATGTGATGTAAAATAAATTATAAAAATTAATTTCATGGGGCTCAGTAGTTAAGAGCACTTGCTGTTTTTGCAGAGGAGTTGGGTTATTTCCCAGAGTCCACTGTATTACATGTATTGGATAGTATGTTCTTACCACATAAACCATATCTAAAGCTATATTACACTGTCTCCCTTTAAACAAACAAGAAGAACAGCAGGTGAGCCCCTGAGCCAGGAGGTGGCCAGCAGGTCAAAGTGCTGCTCTGTAAGTCACGGCCTGAGTTTTATCTCTGGAATCCACATAAAGGTGGAAGGAGAGAACCGAATCCACAAAACTGACTTCAGATCTCCATATGCTCCATGGCAGACCTGTGTATGCCCAGCACACATCATATGTACACATAATAACAACAACAAATAAAACATTGCTTTTCTTTTAATAAGCTGGGCTTTGTGGTATGTACCTTAGTCCCAGATGCTAAGAAGGCCAAAGCAGGAGAATCAGTTGAGCCTGGGAGTTTGAAGCCAGCTTGGGCAACATAGTGAGACCTTATCTCAAAGAATCCCAAGCAAACGAAAGGCCTGCATGATGAGTAAATATCTTCAGAGTAAAACTTATAAAGCAAAGATTCTAATAAAAAGTTACTTGAATAAAGTAAGTCAGAAAGCCAAAGCATCATTTGGTCAAAGTGACGAGATTAAACTGTCTTAAAACTTTAGTCCGTGACCTAATGCAATATGGGACGCACAAGCAAGGCTATCTCAAACTCACACGCTTAAATGCACCATGACAGCTGAGTAGAGAAAGGAAAAGGAAAGGACCTCAGAACTTAAGGACAGCACGGGAAGGAATGTATTAATTTTGAGAGGTTAGAAGAAAAGGAAGTCACACACCCATCCAAAGTCCCTAAAGACTCATCTTTTCTTCCAGCAACACTTGCTCTCCTCCCATCAGAAATTCTGAATATTTCTCTACGAACACTGGACTCAAACCACAATTTGAAATCAGAACTATATTTATATGGGCAGGCCAAAATATTATTATTCAGAAATGGGTTCTAGTCCAAATACAATAGTCCTGTGAATAATCACACACACCCAAATAATTCTGTAGAAACGCAATCTGGGGCTGGGAAACATTTTCAAGTTGAGCAATGAATCAGCTGAGATGGAGTCTAGTCTGGAGAAAGCATGAGTGTGTGACACAGTAAATCATTCCACAGCAGAGCTCTGAAATTCCCAGAGATGACGCCACGGTCTTAAAATCAAAATCGAATGTGGAAGAGCGAGTGCATCATAACTTCACATTTTACTTGTGATTGATGACAGTGTATCATCTTCAGAGAACATCTTAAAGTGTATCATACTTCTTATATTCCTCTGGTTATCGCATGACTAAGTGCCTGTGAGCAGGTTCACTAAACAGTCAGCTGAATGAGATAACTGTGAAGACCAGAATAAGAACCAAGAAACCCTAGAGATGAACCATGCTCAGGGCCAGGCATGGTTTGCCTCTTTAAAAATGACTGTGCTTCATGCAAAGGATTTTGAGAGAATGGAATAAACGACCAAAAGCTGACTTTCTAAATAGTAAAATGCTATATAAAATGGAAAAATTCTTTCATCTCATTTCTTTTCTTTCTTCCTTTCTTGCTACACAGCTCTGGCTAAACTGGAACTCTCTCTGTAGACCAGGTTGGTCTCAAACTCACAGAGATCCACCAGCCTCTGCCTCCTGGGTGCCTGTCTGCCTCCTGGGTGCTAGGATTAAAAGCACGCACCACCACACCCAGCTTTCATCTGATTTCTTAAAATAACAAATTCATTGTTAAATTTTGCTCTAATCAACAGCAATCACATATATCACTTTGGTTGATACTGACATTTTGTAATTTTTCCCTTATTTTGCATTTTTCTCATTTTTAAGAGCCAAGGCAAAGGAGAAAACAGGAGAAAGAGAAAAATGTTTGAAAGACAATTTCACTTGTCTGTATAAATGTCAGTAAGTAAATTAGGTATGAGACACTTTTTGCATTGGCAACCTTAACTGTAGGCAGAAGTTTCTCTCCAGCCTGTCTGTTCCCAAATACCCAGCAGCTACTTCTTAAATAATCGACTCTGAGGCTTAATATTATTTATAAATGCTCAGCTGGTAGCTCAGGCTTATTACTAACTAGCTCTTACATTTAAATTAGCCCATAATTCTTACCTATGTTTAGCCATGTGGTTTGGCACCTTTTCTCAAAATGACATTCTCTTGTTGCTTCTTCTGTGTCTGGCTGGTGATTCCTTGACTCTGCCTTCCTTTTCCCAGCATTCTGTTTGGCTTTCCTGCCTAACTTCCTGCCCAGCTACCAGCCTGTCTGCTTTTTATAAACCAATAAGAGCAACACATATTCATAGCATACAGAAGGACATCCCACATCACTTGACAATAATTTTTAATTTTACTTGAATTTTAAATATGTGGCTGTGTGTAGGTAATGTATGTCTCAGTTAGGGTTTCTATAGCTGTGAGAAAATATCATGACCAAAAACACCTTGGGGAAGGATTTATTTCAGCATACAGTTTCACAGCACAGTCCATCACTGAGGAAAGTCAGAGCAGAACCTGGAGGCAGGAACTGAAGCATAAGCCATAGAGAAATGTTGCTTACTGTCTTGTTCTTCATGGCTTATGCAGCCTGCTTTCTTATAGCATCCAGGACCACAAGCCCTGGGGGCACCACCCCCAGTGAGCTGGGGTCTTCTATACCAATCAAGAAAAATGCTCTACAGGCTCACCCACAGGCCAATTGGGTCAGGGCATTTTTCTCAATTGAGGTTCTCTTTTCCCAAATGACTCTAGCTCGTGTCAAGTTGACATAAAACTAGCCATCACAGTGTACATGAGTACAAGTGCCCATGGAAGCCAGAAGAGGGATACCCAGTACCCTGGAACTAGAATTATGGGTAGCTGTGTGAGTACAGGTGCTGGGAACCAAACCTGGGTCCTCGGCAAAAGCAGTACATGCTCTTAACCAGTGAGCCATCTCTCTAGTACCCAAAATAAACTAAAACTTGACATAGTATTAAATTTAATATGATTTGGCTTCTCCATGTAACTATAACCAAAGCAAAAACTAGAAACTAGATGGTCTTTGTGTGTACACGGGTATGTGGGGGGGGGCAGAGGTTGACATCAGGTTTCTTCTTTGGTTGCTCTCCATCTTGTACTTTGAGTCAGGGTCTCTCATTCTGAACCAAGAACTCACTGACTTAGCTACTCAAACGCTACAGATGGCTCTGGGAATCCTTTGGCTACCTCCTAAGCACTGAATTACTGTCTCTCAGCACTCATGTGGGTGCATGGCAAGTGCTTTCCCTGCTAAGCCATCTATCCAAACCTCGAGACTGGCTTTGGTTTTTGGTTTTTGTTTGTTTTTTAGAGATAGGGTTTCTCTGTGTAGCTCTGGCTGTCCTGGAATTCTGTAGATCAGGCTGGCCTGGAACTCAAGAGATCCACCTTCTTCTGCCTCCTGAGTGCTGGGATTAAGGGCTGGGCCACCCCAATTCCACTAGACAGTCTCTTTATTACAGAATTTCAACTCACACAAAATCACTTTTTTTTTTTTTTTGGTTTTTCGAGAAATCACTTTTAACACTAAATGTTTTTAAGAGTATCACATATATTTGTAAGGTGAAGTTAGCAATTGCTTTGTCTTTTCAGTATTTTCAATCTATTGGGAAGAATTTTAAGGTTTAGAGTGTACATGGTGAATATGGTTTGTTTGTTGTTTTGTTTTGCTTCTTTGGTTCTTTTGTCCCATCATAATTAACTGCAGAGTAAAAAGTTAACTACCCCCCGCCCCCCGACAAGGTTTCACGTATCCCAGGCTGACACTAAACTTGCTTTAGACAAAGATGACTTTGACATTCCAATCCTCTGGCCTATCCTTCCTAAGTGCTAAGATGGCAGGCATGTGCTGAGGATTAAACCCAAGGGCTTGTGAGTGTTAGGCATGTATTCTGCCAACTGAGGGATATCCCTAGCCCCCAAAGTAACTCTTAAAATTCTACTTGTTGGAAATAAATTCACTTCATTAATGTAGTACAATATCAGTAATATGAGTTCTACTACACCATAATTTGTGATGAAAATAAAAGACTTACTATATTACTTACACAGCTAATTGGAATTACTATGCACACTTGGAAGAGAGAAGGCAGAGAGGGGAGACAATGGGAGGAGAAGGCAAGGGAGGGAGAAACTGCCTGAGATTTTTCTTTTTTTCTTCTTTTTTTTTTTTTTTTTTTTTGGTTTTTTTGAGACAGGGTTTCTCTGTGTAGCTTTGTGCCTTTCCTGGAACTCGCTTTGGAGACCAGGCTGGCCTCGAACTCACAGAGATCCGCCTGGCTCTGCCTCCCGAGTGCTGGGATTAAAGGCGTGGGACACCACCGCCCGGCTGAGATTTTTCAACAGTGGGGATTAAAGCTAGTCTCAGAGTTAAGTATTCTACCAGTAGATCAGACCAAGAGATTTTATGTAATTATACATTTTTGTGTATATGTATGTATGTGTTCATGTGTGCATGGGAGGTGAGAGTTATGTATACATGTGGGTATGCATATTGTATATGTGTGTGTGAAGGCCAGAGGCAGTTGTTGGATTTTTTTTTTTTTTTTCCGAATTACTTAACATCTTATTTTTTTCCAGACAGTCTCCCACTGAATCCTGAATTCACTGACTCAGCTGTACTGGCTGACCATCAGGACTCAGAGGTCCTTCTGCCTAAGCCTCCCCAGCACTGAGATTACAGGTGAGCAATCATGCCCAGCTTTTTTTTTTTTTTTTTTTTTTTTTTTTACTTGTAGCCACTGCTCGAACTCACAGATCCTCCTCTCTCCCGTGCTGGATTAGCGTGCGCACCTGCCTGCATGCCAGCTTTTACGTGGGTGTGTGATTGAACTCACTTATTTCCTGCTGCAAATTGTAATGGACGATGTCCCCAAAGGAGAGACCTGTCCTGCCCACACAGGGTTTTTACAAAGCTCTAAATAAGCATCACACTAGAAAGCCAGGACCTATCATATGAAAATCCAGATTTCACCATCCCTTGCAAGACCTAAGATCTGCAGCACTGGGCTCACAAACCTGTGTAGAAATAATAGGGTTGAGCTGAGACTCCGCCACCCACACAAGAAACACTTCAACTTACCAGTTCTTACCAGGCCTGTCAGAGCTGTAGCCAGGAATATCTATGAATGCAGCCTGACATAAAACTGTTAGCTTACTTAAAACACGATGAGATTATGGGGGTGGAGGGTGGGGTGGAGGGGAGGTAAACCAATCATATTGTTCTCCAGTGTGATTACAATGCCATATTACAATGTCAACAGGTTGGACCTACTTATGCCCATCTCCTTTACTGTTTTGGTATTAACAGTTTATAATCTACTTGTGATTCATGACTAAGTTTCATTTTCCCATACAGCAAATCACTTTCACTCCTACCTTCCCAGTCCTCCATACCAAGCCACCCTATCCCACCCTACCACACTGCTCTTTCAACATTTTTCAGAGTATGCCACCTCATTTCATGTGAATCCCTCCCTCTGTCTAGAATGTCTTTCTCTAGCTACCAATCTATTTAATGATGGATATACGTATCCATCATTTAAGAAAAGATAAGTCACTAATTTTTCTTACCTTCCCATACCACTATTACCAAGTAGAATGGATAACTCTTTCAAAACAATTTCTTTTTAAATTTTTTTTTTAGTTTTTAGATAATTTCATACAATGTGCTTTGATGGTATTTACCCCTCCTTCAGATTCTCCCAGATCCACTTCCCTTCTCTACTCACCCAACTTTGTGTTTTTTTCCCTTTTTTAATTGAAAACAATTTTCATACAATATCTGTGTTATTTTATTTATAACCCATCAAGTGCAATGTGTGCTGCCCAGATATTTTTGGATGTGTGTCTTCCATTTGAGCTCGGTTACTCACTGGTAAGGGACTGCACTCTCAAAGAAAAATGACTGACTCTTCTCCCAGGGGCTCTCGGTTGCCAAGAGCTCCTCAGGCCAGGGTGGACTCCGCGCTCACCTCCCACTCCCTGCTGGGATTTGCTGGGCTTTTGTCTGACTTGAGCCTGCACAGTTCTCGTACACACTGTCACAACTGTATGTTCGTAAGTGCAGCTGCCCTGCTCTGTCCTTATAGCTGTCCACCATTTCTGGTTCTTTCAAAACAATTCCTTGCATGTACCTGATTACCTGCCACCCTCCTGAAAAAGACCTCTGTCACCTGTTTATCCCAGGGCCTATTTAATGCTTGGTACTCAGCACATAAACAATGAATACTTGATATAACAATGAATGAATGAATAAATAAATGAATGAATGAATGACTGGTGTTCTCTGGGAAGGACAAATAAAATAAATTACATACTGAGTGACTCAGCCTTACTGAAAAAAGGAGATGAAGTATATAAAATATTCTCATCAGTACATAATTCATTTTTCCCTTTCTGCTTATAGAAATTAGTTTTCAATAGCAATATAAAACATGTTCAGTTTAGACATTAATATCAAATATCAAACATGTTTAAAATGTAATTAGAAGTACAAAATAGCTTATTTACCTAATATACTTTCCCCCTTAATTTAAATGTTGGCATTGTCTAGCATACCCAGATGTTTATATCATTACAAATGACTTTTAACCATTTATGGCAATTCAGAAAATTGCATCTGGTACTTCTTACATGTTTCCTCTAAAACCGCCACTTCTGCCAAAAACATCTATAAAGAACTCACTCAAAAGACTTGGGTAACAAAGCGTCTGGGAATGTATTTGGCTTAAGTTCAACAGGACATTATATGTTTTCTTGTATAAATCATGTCTTGGAAAATGGAATGTCTTTATTTAAAATAAAAACTCAGGCACATTCAGCATCATAAAGGTAGTTCCATGTGAAACATTTCAAGCCCCTCTGTCTCTGTGACTTTAAAACATGTTTTCATGCTTCATATATTACAGTACCTTTTACTGGACTCTTTTTTTTTTTTTTTTTTTTTTTTTTTTTTTTTTTTGAGACAGACTTTCTCTGTGTAGTTTGGGTGTCCATCCTGGATCTCGCTCTGTAGACTAGGCTGGCCTCGAACTCAGAGATCCGCCTGGTTCTGCCTCCCGAGTGCTGGGATTAAAGGCATGTGCCACCATCACCCGGCTACTGAACTCGTTTTATATATACTTTTAGACTTTCTTTTTAAAAAATATTCTAAGGAAAAGTTTCCATTTTCAATTCATACAAGACATTTTAAAAAGTAGTCACTATTTTAAAAAATTAGTTACAAAAGCTTTTAAGATAGAAGTATAGAGCTTGGGATGCAGCTGACTTTCCTAGCATGCAAAAGACAGTGGGTTCCATTCCCAGCACATAAAGACATAGGCATAAACTGGCCGGTAGAGCAAAAGATGTTCCTCGTGCTAGAATTAAATTTCTATTACTTACGAAAACTTACTTTTCTTTGTATACCACAAAACTCAGTGCTTTTTAGTATTAATTACAAAATCAAACACTATCTTATACTTTCCATTTCTACTTATCATTTTCATTTAAAGAAATTTATCTTAAGAGCAATTAGGGAAATGGAGAAAGGAAAACACATACCTACATACATGACAGTGTATGTGTCTTTAGTGGCTCAGCTGTACTAGGTTTACACAGATGTATTTTCTCATCAATAACAAGTCCATAGACACTCTCAACTCTGATGAACTAAGAATAACGACATCCTACTCAACTCATAGACTGGTGAACTGACTGTACACAAAGTCCAGGACGGCATGTGCAAAAAGAGTCGTTTTGAACTATGGATGAAATATTGAAAGAACAATCTCCGAAAGGAAGGACAGCAGTAACCCCTCTACCAGTCAACACTGCCTAGTAAAATACAGCACCTGCAGGATCTTAGGGTTTCTCTTGTTGGGAGGATGAGTTAGTTAACTAGTCCTTATGGTTTAAATAGTTTTCACACTTGTTAGGTAAAATCCTACTAGGGGCTTAACACTTTCTTCAAGTCTCTGTCCCTTAACAAGAGGAACTAAACATGCCACTTAAGGCCACTGCTGTGTACAACTGTCTTAAATTACCAGCTTATGAAGTTCGTCATGTGCCGTTTCTTCAGCTCCTTGAAAAGGGGCCTATCTAGTGTTCTACACAGCAGCCATGGTGAAGCCAAGCAGCTGGTCTTTATTAGGTGCTTACTGACTAGTAAAGCCCCAGGCATCTGTCTTTATGTTTCTCATACAGGGCCCATAAATGCCTCCAGTTCATAACCACGGTTACACGTAGCTGACATTAACAATTACATATTCTAAGAGGAACTGATGTCATCCATGCTGTACTGCTTTAATACCAGGGTCATATGTAACCACTCTTTCCTTATGTTTAAACAGACGGAATCATATCTTGGTAGTAATGATACAATCAACCATTCTGAATAAAATACCACTTCTTAAAGTAAATTTCCTAATATTGTCTAAATGTTGAAACAGCAGATGAACTAATCATTAGTCTACAGAGGCTTAGAAATAAAACAATACTTTGCCTTTACAATTCAAGTCTGTGTATTTTCTTTCAACAAAAACCCAATCTGTCTTTTTCAAAATTGTTTCTCCTGGCAAAAAACTTTTGCTGTCTGGCCAACTTTTGTGTTAAAAATAAAGTACAGTATTACAACATCAATCAACATGTAAAGTACTTAATGACTTATAAAAATATATAGGGATGCTTTTTGAAATAAGTAAGCCAATCAAGAATTTATTTATATTATCAAATCGTGAATACAGCATTGAGAAAATAAAAGCGCATTTGTGTTTAGAGATATAAACATGGCACTAAGCGCTTAGGTAATGTAAGAAAACACTATTAGGGGAAGCTATAAAAGGCAGGAATAATTTAAAGACATAACAACCAACCATCTTGGTGTTCTCCTTCCTGTCTGTGCCATACTAGCTCCCTTGGCCTTTTCAAATAGTGGTTGTATAAGCCGAAGTAAGCAGAGCTTTCTCTCCAGTACTGACTCCCTAGAATGAGCCCAAAGTTCCTACTTAGTAATAGTGAGTATTAATTATGTTTTACACAAATAGGAACCCAGACTACCTGCCCTACCAGCTACAATGAAAAACTTCTACTCCTAGAAGTTTAAATAGGTGCCTGAGCAAATACCAAATACCACAGTTCAGTTACAGACTCTGTTATCTGACCATGGTCTACTGGAATGACTCCGGTGAATGACTAAATGGCGATGTGGCCATAGACATCAGGGCACACGGCATCAAGCTGTCACAACCCAGTGATGTAGTTCAAAACTCACCTTTCCCTCCACTGATTTAGCTCAGCACTAAGATAGGACATCTGTGGCTAACTCTTGGGTGCTCAGTGTTCATTATGGTTCACCAAGTCTTCCAACTAATGTAGCTGCACTAGCTTTCTATCTAACTAGACTATTTTCCCAATACACAGTTCTCATTAAAGAAGCCATTTCAACAATGAGTCAGTACATAGGACAACACTGTATCTCCAAGGGAGCCACAGAGAACAAAAGACAAGTTAGACATTTTATAAACACCCACTTCCCTGACAGGAATACAGAACATGGAAAGATCAAAGCTTTGGTACAAATAAAGAGGTGTGCAAGGAAAGCTCAGTTTCTATAATCTACAAAAGGGAACTGATACTATACATTTAGTTGTTTATGAATGGCAAATGAGTAAGGAAAAAACTAAGCGTTATAGTCTAAGTTAGGTCAACTGTCCATAACAGATACTCACTAGGTATTGTTTCCTTGCTGCCTATTTCCAGGCCTACCTGAGATTGAGAGCTCCTATGCTGATCAGTTCTTATGAAACAAAATCTCAGAACAAAGTCTCAGAGTGAAGATATCCCAATGATGTCAACTCCCTTGCACATATTACTATTTTGCTGCATCTACTTGGGGTCTCCTGGGGGATCCAAGTTAATGGGGTTGTATCTGTGGGCCAGTGGTTCTTGTGGGCTTATTTCCTAAATATTCATGTCACCGTTTCTGAACACATCATCTCTGCTGTTCCATCTACTCCTGTTTGTGTTTTCTGACTTCTATCTTGTGACACGTGGTATATATTTCTTAACTGCTGTGAGAACAGAAACATCTACAGCCAATGCATTCCTAGGTTCCATTATGACCTCCCCAATCACTTCAAATCATTACTAATTAAACAGAGCCCCAGAGGAACTTCAAGTCCCTGGCTACCCCTAATCGAGAGATTAAATTTAATGATATGCTATCACTGTTGGCTGTTAGGCTTAGCATAGCACTGTGAACTACCATATCATGTGAAGTTCAATGATAATCCTAAATACAAGGGATCAGCTTTAGAGAACTGGCCAACCATGAGATACTTTACAAGCACCAAACCCAAATACTCTGAGTGCCTGGTGTAAAACCCACCCACAAGCATAAAAATCTAGTGAGTTATACTCAGCCATTCACTTCACAAAAAGTGACCCAGTATTTGAGCATATGCCCTCTCAGATGGCTTCAGGTGTATCAGGGAGAAGACAAAAATAAAAAATTGGATCAGTCAAATCAGTCTCCTTGATCAACAGGGCAACAACCAAAAAGCAGTCACAGCTCGGCAACCAGGAGAACTAACTGGACAGCCATGGCTATCCTAGTGACTCTGGTTTCATTAGATACAGACTCAGATAGACACAAATTGCACATGGCAATGGGGAGTGGAAGCCACATCCACCAGCCTTACTCAGCTATGCCAACGTATGGCAGAAGACTACACTTGATTCAACATAAGCACTGTTAGAGAGAAAACAAAGACAAAAGACCTACTTTGCTTTTTAAGTTCTTCAATTTGTTCTTCTTTTAGATCCAACTGTTCTGTAAGTCTTGAGGCCGAATCCAATGCAGCATTTGCTTCATCCAAACGTTCCTGGGAGGTAGGGGGAGGAAGGAAGAGGAGGTTATTAAAAAGCAGTATGCAAAACTACAGGGCTGGACGACACTTGAGAATCAATCAACAGCTCAGCTGGTGGTGAAGCTGTACCTCTGTGACCACTGGCAAGTCTGTGCAACCTACTGACCTCATATTCTTTCACTATGCATCACTGCCCTTTTAGAGAGACCAAGTATAGGTGCTACTAAAAGATAACATAACAAAAACATTTTAAAGTAACAATAACAAGATAAAAAATTAAAAAATATATAAAAAGTCAAAAAATATAGCAATAAATGTTTTTGTTCTTTTCAATTTTTGTAAGCTAACATATCTAAAGGGATGCTTCATTATAACTATTATTGCACATCTTTGTTCTGTTTATACAACAGTTGGATCTGCTCTTATATGAAAACCTCATTGTGCACACTGCTTACATATTTCTCATTGTCTTGCCATCAGTTTGTGTGAGTACCTTGGGCGGCAGATAGGAACCCTTTGTTCTCTGGGCAATGAAAATGAAGTCACTCATTGGTCTACTAATAGCTTTTTAAACCCTTTTTAGTGGACAACAAAGAGGTTCTTCTTTACTCTTATAGTTTTTTGAGTTTAGTCTGGATTAAGATCCTCTTTACTTCTAGATTGTACACACAGTTTAGAATTTATTGTAAAATAGTTTGTCCTCCTGATTTAAATTTTAATATAGCATTTCTCATTGAATCTACTTTTTTTTTTGACAATTCCTAGCCTACTAAATGTCAGAAGAGCCACCCAGTCACTATACCACCAAAAGCATTCTCATATATAGATGTGGTGGCATAGGCCTGACTACTAGTGAGGCCTGTACTTCCTACATTCTAGAGGCAGGAAGGTTCTGCCAACTTAATTTTGGAGCCCAACTTAATTTTTTCTGTATGGATAGTTTGCCAATAGCATTTATTTACTTACTTATTTATTTATTCATTTATTTATTTATTTATTGTGTGTGTGTGTGTGTGTGTGTGTGTGTGTGTTTACTTTGAGAAAGGGTCTTTCTATGTGGCATTTACTTACTTACTTACTTACTTATTTATTTATTTTTATTTATTTATTTATTTATTTATTTATTTATTTATTGTGTGTGTGTTTACTTTGATAAAGGGTCTTTCTATGTAGTCCTGCTTGGCCTGGAACTCCCTATGTAGCCCAAACTGGCCTTGAACTGTACCTGCCTTTTGAGTGCTGCGATTAAAGCCCTGCCCAGCCAATATCATTTTTAGAAAATCTTTTTTCTCACTAAATTAAAAATAATTCAAACTGGGTTCTTTCTGTCTCTGGCCACCATAGAGAGAGGAGCTGCTGCCATGTCCACACATCTGCAATGGGCAGTCCTGCAGAACTGCTCCAGATTCCTGACCACGAGAAATAAGCAGATGTAGAGTACCAAGTTCAGTAATCTGAAGTCCTACAACTCTTTCTGCTACAACAGGCTGGTTTACCCCAAGACAAAGGGGTTGTGTAGTCATGTCAGGAAAAACCAGCCACTTTCTATGTGAGGACTACCATTAAGAATGCATGTGCCGGGCAGTGGTGGTGCAAGCCTTTAATCCCAGCACTCGGGAGGCAGAGGCAGGCGGATCTCTGTGAGTTCGAGGCCAGCCTGGGCTACCAAAGTGAGTTCCAGGAAAGGCACAAAGCTACACAGAGAAACCCTGTCTCGAAAAACAAAAAAAAAAAAAAAAAGAATGCATGGATAGCCTCAGCTGCATCAGTCATGTGATCTGCAAGAACAGTACTGTCCTGATGTAGGCATGGTGGCCATTCACAGAGCCAGTGGCATCCTCTGAAGCCAGAAGCCTGTGGTGGTGAAGAGGAAGCCAACCCATACTACCAAGAGCTCCTGATCTCTACAACCCAGAAGCAATAAAGAGTCCACTGACTTTTTCAACTGCTACCAAAAAAAAAAAAAAAAAAAAAAAAAAAAAAGAGCGTTCAAATCCATTTCATTTTAAATTCTCAAATATATTCTGGGCTCCACTTCTGGATTATTCTTTTGTCCCGCTGATCTAGACCATATTGTATTGGCTCTATTTTGATTTAATCCTTCCTCGATGCTTTTCTTGGTTCTAATTTTCTTGGTTATCCTTAAGAATTTACTCATGTAAATTCCAGGCCACATTTTGGTCTGAGTCTTGTCTGGTGTGTTACTAGGATAGATTACAGTCCCTAGTTATTCATCAGTTACCATGAGGGGCATTCTGCAAGCGTGCTCCAAGCCCTTAAGGAAAGCTCATCCTCCAGAGTAACCTGGAATGCCCTGGTTGGGCCAATCGGAAATTCTTAAAGACAGAGAGACTGGGCTTCCCCCAAAATGACAAATCCCTTTGATGGACAGCAGCTTCTTCCTGTGCTCACAGAACTCCCTCCAGCTGTGACTGCCCTAACTGCCTGAGGACAAAAGCTCTGTCCTGTGCCTGTGAGTTCCAGCCAGGCCTTTGATGTGGTCTTCCCATCTTGACTGCCAGCCCTCTAAACTCCAAACTTGCTTAGCCAGCTCCAACAACCATGTAGCAATTCCCTGTAATCAAGTACATATGTGTTCACATATTATACACATAAATATATGGACACACACATTCCTTACAGATTCTAGTTTGTAGGAGTTGAACTCTGATAGGGGGTCTGAAGTGAAAAATTTAAATAGAAATGTATTATTCCAAATCTATAAATCTAAATTTGATATAAGGAAAATTTAAATAATTTTTAAAAATCTAAACATTAAAACAAACAAAAAAAACTAAAACACAACATGATAGTGTTTGTGTGTATGAAGTAGGGTTTGTGGTTATGTGGCTTTGTTGTGCTGGAAATGGAATCCAGGGTGTCACAGGCGCTACACAAGCACCCCTACCCCTGCGCCCCAACTCCAGCCCTCTTACAAAGTCAATAAAGAAGAACAAGCCTCTTTGCACAATAGCATTTATATTTTGTTATTTTGCCATTTGTTTGGATTTTATTTCACTTGTTCGCCTTTTATCTTTATTAATTTGCAGCCCCAGTTGCAGGCCAGCAGGCAAGACTCCTCCCTCCACCACCACTGGACCCTGAAATCTACAAGTCCCACTCCATCCCCCAAACAAACCCAATCTTCTGAGACCGCAGCAGCTGGAAATGGAAAATCTGAGTCAACGAGCAGGAACTACAGATGCAAGCATAACCAACAGAATGCAAGAGATGGAAGAGAGAATCTCTGGTGTTGAAGATACGATAGAGGAAATAGATTTGTCAGTCAAAGAAAACATTAAAGCCAACAAAGTCATAACACAAAATGTCCAGGAAATCTGGGACACCATGAAAAGACCAAACTTAAGAATAATAGGGTTAGAAGAATGAGAAGAATGCCAGCTAAAAGGAAATATATTCAACAAAATCATAGAAGAATACTTTCCCAACCTACAGAAGGAAATGCCCATGAAGATACAAGAAGCTTTATAGAACACCAAATAGATTGGATTCCCCCAAAAAATAAGTCCCTTCACCACATAATAATCAAACCACGAAACATACAGAATAGAGAAAGAACATTAAGAGCTGCAAAGGAAAAAGGTCAAGTAATATATAAAGGCAGACCCATCAAATAACATCCAACTTTTCAACAGAGACTCTGAAAGCCAGAAGGTCCTAGACAGATGTTATGCAGACACTAAGAGACAACAGATGCCAGTCCAGACTATTATACCTAGCAAAACTCTCAATCGCCATAGATGGAGTAAACAAGATATTCCACAACAAAACCAGATTTAAACAGTACCTATCCACAAATCCAGCCCTAAAGAAAGCACTAGAAGAAAAATCCAACCTAAGGAAGTCAGATATACACACACGAAAATACAGGCAATAGATAATCCCACACCAACAAATCCCAAAGAAGGGAAACACACACACACAACCACCAAAAAAAATAACAGGAATTAACAATCACTGGTCATTAATATCCCTCAATGTCAATGGGCTCAATTCACCTATAAAAGACACGGGCTAACAGAATGGATACGAAAACAGGATCCATTCTTCTGCTGCATACAAGAAACACATCTCAACTTCAAAGACAAACACTACCTCAGAGTAAAAGGTTGGGAAAAGACATTACAATCAAATGGACTTAAGCAAGCTGGTGTAGCTATCCTAATACCTAACAAACTAGATTTCAAACTAAAATTAATCAAAAGAGATTGAGAAGGACATTATATATTCATCTCAGAAAAAATGCATCAAGATGAAGTCTCACTTCTGAACATTTATGCCCCAAATACAAGGGCAAATACATATGTAAAAAGGACATTACTAAAGCTTAAATGACACATAAAACCCCATACATTAACAGTGGGAGATTTCAACACCCTACATTCACCAATGGACAGGTCTGCCAGACAGAAACTTAACAGAGAAATAGAGAACTAACAGATGTTATGACTCAAATGGACTTAATAGACATCTACAGAACAGTCTACACAAACACAAAAGAATATACCTTCTTCTCAGCAACCCAAGGAATCTTCTCTAAAATTGAACACATAGTCGGTCACAAACCAAATCTCAACAGATAAAAAAAAAAAATTGGAATAACCTCCTGTATTCTATCAGACCACCATGGTTTAAAGTTAGAATTCAACAACAACACAAATTACAGATAGTCTACAAACTCATGGAAACTGAATAACACTCAACTGAATCACCACTGGGTCAAGGAAGAAATAAAGAAAGAAATTAAAGACTTCCTAGAATTCAATGAAAATGAATGTACTACATACCCAAACTTATGGGACACTATGAAAGCAATACTAAGAGGAAAGTTCATAGTTCTAAATAGCTGCATAAAGAAGTTGGAAAAATCTCACACTAGCAACTAAACAGCATACCTGAAAGCTCTAGAACAACAATAAAAAAAAAAAAATCAAACTTACCCAAGGGTAGTAGATGCCAAGAAATAATCAAATTGAGTGCTGAAATTAATAAAGTAGAAACAAAGAGAACAATACAAAGAATCAATGAAACAAAGAGTTAGTTCTTTGAGAAAATCAACGAGATAGACAAACCTTTATCCAAACTAACCAAAAGGCAAAGAGAGAATATCCATATTTAAAAAATCAGAAATGAAAAGGAAGACATAACAACAGACATCGAAGAAATCCAGAGACTCATCAGGTCATACTAAAAACACCTATACTCCACAAAATTGGAAAATCTAAAAGAAATGGACAAGTTTCTGGATAGGTACCACATACTCAAATTAAGTCAAGACCAGATAAAATCTAAATAGACCTATAACCCCTATGGAAATAGAAGCAGTCATTGAAAGTCTCTCAATCAAAAAAAGCCCAGGGTCAGATGGTTTCAGCGCAGAATTCTACCAGAATTTCAAAGAAGATACCAATACTCTTCAAATTGTTGTACACAATAGAAACAGAAGGAACATTGCCAAACTTGTTTTATGAGGCTACAGTTACCCTGATACTCAAACCACACAAAGATGCAGCAAAGAAAGAAAATTATAGATCAATCTCCCTCATGAACACTGATGCAAAAACACTCAATAAAATACTGGCAAACTGAATCAAAGAACACATAAAAAAAAAATAAATAAAAATCAACCACTATGATCAAATAGGCTTCATCCCAGAGATGCAGGTATGGTACAACATATGAAAAATCTGTCAATGTAATCCATCATATAAACAAACTGAAAGAAAAAAAAACCACATGATCTTCTCACTAGATGCCAAAAAAACCTTTGACAAAATCCAACACCCTTTCATGATAAAGATCTTGGAGAGATCAGGAATATAAGGAACATGCCTAAACATAATAAAGGCAATTTACAGCAAGCCCACAGCCAACATCAAATTAAATGGAGAGAAACTCAAAATGATTCCACTAAAATCAGGAACAAGACAAGGCTGTCCACTCTCCCCATATCTATTCAATATAGTACTCAAAGTTCTAGCTAGAGTAATAAGACAACAAAAGGAGATCAAGGGGATACAAATTGGAAAGGAAAAAGTAAAAATTTCACTATTAGCAGATGATATGATAGTATACATATGTGACCCTGAAAATTCTGCCAGGGAACTCCTACAATTGATAAACACCTTCAGTAATGTGGTAGGATATAAGCTTAACTAAAAAAAATCAGTAGCCCTCCTATATACAAAAGATAAACTGGCCGAAAAAGAAACAGAGAAACATTACCCTTCATAATAGCCACAAATAATATGAAATACCTTGGGGTAACTCTAACCAAGTAAGTGAAAGACCTGTATGACAAGAACTTTAAGTCCTTGAAGAAAGAAATTGAAGAAGATATCAGAAAATGGAAAGATCTCCCATGCTCATGGATAGGTAGAACCAACATAATAAAAATGGCAATCTTACCAAAAGCAATCTACAGATTCAACTCAATCCCCATCGAAATCTCAACACAATTCTTTACAGACCTCGAAAGAACAATACTCAACTTTGTATGGAAAAACAAAAAAAAACCCAGGATAGCCAAAGCAATCCTTTACAATAAAGGAACTTCTGGAGGCATTACCATCCCTGACTTCAAGCTCTACTATAGAGCTATAATAATAAAAACAGCTTGGTATTGGCATAAAAACAGACACGTTGATTAATGGAATCAAATCGAAGACCCTCACATTAATCCACACACCTACAAACACCTGATTTTTGACAAAGAAGCCAAAGTTATACAATGGTAAAAAGAAAGCATCTTCAACAATGGTGGTGGCATAACTGGTTGGGGGCATGCGGAAGACTGCAAAGAGATCCATATCTATCGCCATGCACAAAACTCAAATTCAAGTGGATCAAAGACCTCAACATAAATTCAACCACACTGAACCTGACAGAAGAGAAAGTAGGAAGCAGCCTAGAATGCATTGGCACAGGAGACCACTTCCTAAATAAAACACCAGTCGCACAGACACTGAGAGCAACAATTAATAAATGGGACCTCCTGAAACTCAGAAGCTTCTGTAAGGCAAAGGACAGGGTAAGAAAAACAAAACGACAGCCTACAGAATTGGAAAAGATCTTCATCAACCCCTCATCTGACAGAGGGCTGATCTCCCAAATCTATAAAGAATTCAAGAAACTAGACATCAAAATACCAAACAATCCAATTAAAAAATGGGCTACATAGCTAAACAGAGAATTCTCAACAGAAGAATCTCAAATGGCCGAAAGATATTTAAAGAATTTCTCAACATCCTTAGTCATCAGGGAAATGCAAATCAAAATGACTCTGAGATATCATCTTACACCTGTCAGATGGCTAAGATCAAAAACACGGATGACAGCTTATGTTGGAGAGGATGTGGAGCAAAGGGAACACCCTTCTACTGTTGGTGGGAGTGCAAACTTGTACAGCCACTTTGGAAATCAGTATTGCAACTTCTCAGAAAATTGGGAATCAATCTACCTCAAGACCCAAGGATACCACTCTTGGGCATATACCCAAGGCATACTCAATCATACCACAAGGACACTTGCTCAACTATGTTCATAGCAGCATTATTCATAATAGCCAGAACCTGGAAACCACCTAGATGCCCCTCAACCAAAGAATGGATAAAGAAAATGTAGTACATATACACAATGGAGCACTACTCAGCAGTTAAAAAAAAAAAAAAGACATCATGAAATTTGCAGGCAAATGGATGGAACTAAAAAAATATCATCCTGAATGAGGTAACCCAGACTCAGAAGGACAAACATGGTATGTACTCACTCATAAATAGATACTAGATGTAAAGTTAAGAATAACCAGACTGCAACCCACAGCTCCAAAGAAGCTAGGAAACAAGGAAGACCCTAAGAGGGACATGGATCGCCTAGGGAAGGGGGAAACAGGTGAGCTCTCCATGAGTAAACTGGGGATGAGGGGGGACAACAGAGGGTAGGGGATGGGGGATGAGAACATGAAGGAACAGGATGGTCGTGCTGGGGGAAAGACAGAGAGGGAGAGCAATGAAAGAGATATCTTGAAAGAGGAAGACATTATGGAGTTAGGGAGAAACCTGGTGTTAGGGAAATTCCCAGGAATCCACAAGGACAACCCCAGCTTAAATTACTAACAATAGTGGAGAGGGTGCCTGAACTGGACAACCCTGGTAATCAGATTGGTGAACACCCTAACTGTCATCATAGAGCCTTTATCCAGTAACTGATGAAAGAGATGGAGAGATACATAGCCAAGCACCAGGCTGAGCTCCAGAAGTCCAATCAAAGAGAGGGAAGAGGGATTATATTGGGGGAGGGGGAGAGGATCATGATGGGGAAATCTACAGAGACAACTGAACCAAGCTCATAGGAACTCACGAACTTTAGACCAATTGCCATGGAACCTGCATGGGACTGGACTAGGCTCTCTGAGACAATTGTGTAACGTGGTTTGTTTGAGGGGGCCCTGGCAGTGGGATCAGGACACATCCCCGGTGCATGAGTTGGCTTTCTGGAGCCCATTACTTATGGTTGGACACCTTGCTCAGCCTTGATGCAGGGGGGAAGGGCTTGGTCCTGACTCAGTTGAATGTACCAGGCTCTGCTGACTCCCCATGGGAGCCCTTACCCTTTTGGAGGAGGGGGTGGAGGGGATAAAGGGCGGGAGGGAGGGGGAAGGTTGGGAAAGAGCAGGAGGAGGGATGAGAGGGGGATCTGTGGTTGGTATGTAAAATTAATAAAAAAAATTCTTAAAAAAAAAAAAAAAAAAAAAAAAAAGGTCCTTCCCGGTAAACAGGAAAACAAGGTGAACATCAGTTTCCATAGGAAACAAGTGGAAGGAGGATTGTGGGAGAATTGTAAAGGCAGCATTCCAATTGTGGTGGGTAAGAGAATGTGGGCATTTGCTAAATTGCTATCCTTCTATTGTGTACATATTTTATATATAATATTATACACATTAAACATTTTACAGCCACTTAGTATTTAATATAAAATTTAAAATTTTCTTAGAATATCAATAGTCCTAAATAAGCACTGTCATTAACTCCAAGTAAGGGGATTTGATTAGTTTCAGCAACTATTGTCAGAATCCACCTATGACTGAGGAAATTGTCTCTAAAACTCAAAGCAAGTCACTTTGGTGTCATATCTCTGCAGTGCGGTTGACTTCACCCATACCTTCCATGACTTTTATATATAAAATGGAAAATTTGCAAGAGGCTTTAAAAGAAAAGACTGAGCATGGCGACTCACACCTGCAATCCGGCATCTGGAAGGCTGAGAGCTCAAGTGCAGCCTGGGCCTCAAAGTGAGACCCTGACTCAAAATACAAAAACAAAACAAAGCAAACTCCCTCAGATTACTAAAATCAGTAAGAAGAGAGGGGACCCTTGCAGTTCTAAAAGATTAAAAAAGATAATATATGCAATTTTAATACATATCAAATACAACATACAAAACATTTTGTTTAAAAGAGAAAAATTCAACTGAATCCTGCAGATTAATTTGTTTTCATTTTGCATAGTCCCTAAGATACTGAGGTGTGCTAATGCATTTCAAGTTCCTTTATCTCACATTCACTGTGACTGCTCTCAATTTTGTCACCTGGGAGATTCCGAACCTGACAATTCATTGCTATACCCAGTAGGAGGCTGGAAACTATCACTCAAACAGTAAACAGTAGATGAATGGTTTCTGAGACTATTTCCAAGACACAGATCTGAAAAGAAAGCATTTTGCCTACCTGCAACGATAACACTTTTCCTTCCAGAGTCTCTGCTTTTTTCTTCCATTCAGCTAAGAGCTGGTTTTGCTTTTCTAATTCAGCAGAATACATAGCTTTTTCCTCTAAGGACAAAGGAAAGTTATAGTAATATTTTGCAATAAAGCTGGAATTTGGCATCACTTGGACTTTTAATAATTAAAAACAAAACATTTAAACACCTCAAAGGGAAGTACAAATGTTGCAGAGAACATATAAAGTACACTAACACCAGGGGCCCGTGTGCCTTGCAGACTCTTCTTGTCTGTGCAATAAGTCCATTCTGTTCCCTCTTTAGCAACACTCTACAGCCTCCTTGCCACACTCCTTCGTTCTCAGAGTCAGTCTGGCAATTACATTAAAAACTTTACTTTTTGGTCCCACTCTGTAGTCCCAGCTGATATGTAACTCAGAGATCAGCCTGCCTTTGCCTCCTCAGTGCTAGGATTGAAGGTGTGAACCACCACACCTGGGAATCGTATATTAAAGACCTCAACTAAGTGCACAGCCCTAAAGGGTCACACGGGAAACCTCACCCGGCCTGGACACGGACAGGATTGATAATCTGTCAATCTTGTCCGTGTCCGGACCGGGTGAGTACAAATATAAAGATTTTCTTAGGCACCAAGATATCCTCTAACCCTCCAATAAACTAATGGTTAACCCAATTAATAATTATATGTACTGAGTCAACAAATTTTTTGATAGGTCAGTGATCTAAAGTGGGTAAACCTATTCAAAGTAGGGCAAACGTGAAAAAGGAAACTTTGTTCTTAGTTGCCAGGCGGTGGTGGTGCACTCCTTTATTCCCAGCACTCAGGAGGCAGAGCCAGGCGGATCTCTGGGAGTTCGAGGCCAGCCTGGTCTACAGAGCGAGATCCAGGACAGGCACCAAGAAACCCTGTCTTGAAAAACCAACAAACAAAAAAAATTGTTCTTAGCATAAATAAAAATGTTCTGGTCTCTCTTAATGTGTCTCTAAAATGTATTCCACTTAGAGTAGAAATGTAGACATCTCAAAACACAAATGAACAGCTAAGAACAAGCTAATATTTCAAAGATCAGCAATTACAATGATTAACACTTAAAAGGGGCTTCAAACTCTAGAATCTCAAACCTAATCATTCTGTGTGTCATTCTCCTCTTGTATGAGCTTCTTTTACATTTTCTCTCTCTCTCTTCTCTTTTTTTAAAGTTTGTGAGATTTTTGAGACAAGGTCTTCTCTATGTAGTTCTGGCTGTCCTGGAACTCATTACGTAGATCAGGCTTATCTCAAACTCACAGAGACCTGCCTGCCTTTGTCACCCTAGTTCAGTATTAAAGTGTGTGCCACCATGCCCAGTCCCTTAATAAATATTTATTTATTTACTTTGTGTGTATGTCTGAGTGTACTCGGGCCACAGTGTGCATGTGGAGGTCAGAGGAGAATTTGCAAGAATGAGTTCTCTCCTTCCAGCATGTGGGTCCTGGGGAATCAAACTCTGGTCATCATGCTTAGCAGCAAGCACCTAGTCACCGAGTCTTCTCACCAGCGATGTGAGAAGCCCTCCTTTATCACTTGATTCTCCTTCTTCATTTTCTTTACCTTTCTAACTCAACTTCTGGCTCAGCAGTTAAGTGCACTGTCTGCTTTCCCAGAGGACACAGGTTCAATTCCCACCACCCACATAATAGCTCACAACTGTCTGTAACTCCAATACCCTCACACAGACAAATGTCCAGGCAAAATACCAACACACATAAAATAAATAAATAAAATAGTTTAAAAAAAAAAAAGCCAGATGGCGGTGGTGCATGCATTTAATCCCAGCATTCAGGAGGCAGAGGCAGGCAGATCTCTCTGAGTTAGAGGCCAGCCTGGTCTACTGAGTGAGTTCCAGGACAGCCAGAGCTACACAGAGAAACACTGTCTCAAAAAACCAAAAACCAAAAGCAAAAAAATAAAAAATAAAAAAACCACAAAAGAGTTATACTCCACATTCATCTTAATTAGTTATATACTAAAACTTTAAAAAAAATCACAATAATTTTAATCATAAAAGGAGTGTGAATTTACTTGTTGGTGGAGACTTACCTTTCTCTTAACAAGTCAGTAACCATTTAGGGATTTCCTATACCTACCTTCATATTCAAATAAGGCAAAATTACCATAACTACAATTTTTCTTCACTAAGACATCAGCCAGGTAAATAACGTACCTTGTTGGAAATGTTCGAGAACCATCTGCAGGTTGGATAGTGACAGAGCATACTGCTTTACTTGTTCCTGAGAGACAGAAAGTTGCAGGGCAGTCTCATCCCTCTGCTTGGAGATCACATTCAATTGTTCTTGCAAAGATTCTACTTGCACACTGGCTTGATGACTTCAAATAAAAGAATAAAGGCAAACTGCTTCATCTACTTAAGTAATTTAACAAAAAATGCTTTCCCTACATTTTAATATATTAAATTCCGGTTATATTGCAAGGTATTTAGTGAGTATGTAGCAAGACACACAAAAAGCTTCTCTGCATTTTTTACTGGTAAAACCATTCACCGAGTATTCACTATCAAGTGCATAGTGTGGAGTCATTAAGTCCATTCACATTGCTGAATAAGCACTGTCACCATCCACCACCCATCATCTGTCAATCCATCCATCTCCAGAGCTCTGTCTAGTTTTACAAACTAAGATTCCATACTTCTCTGATTTGACTTTCCCTACATGTAGAGTGTTAAATTCTAGTTAAGCCACAAACAAACAAAAAGCACTCAAGAGTTCTTTGATCTGTTTCTGTTATCTGTTTCATCCTGTGAAAGTGACTCTCAACAAATGATGGCCCTTTTAAAGATTAAGAATTAAGATTAGGCTAAGGGGCTAGAGAACTGGCTCAGAGGTTAAGAGCACTGACTGTTCTTCCAGAGGTCCTGAGTTCAATTCCCAGCAACAACATGGTGGTTCACAACCGTCTATAATAATATCTGATGCCCTCTTCCAGCCTGCAGGGATACATGCAAGCAGACACTGTATGCATAATAAATAAATCTTAAAAAAAAATTAGGCTAAATAAGAAACTATGCCCACCCCTCAAAAAAGGTTTACAAGTAGCATGCAACTTTCAAGTTTTCATACTTAAATTCCATAACATAATTTATCATAAATTCAAATCTTCAAGGTCATTTTGTCAGCTTTAGCTCTAATAAGGAATGGACTCTGATGACACCTTTCTGCATCTCACACATGGAATCATGGTAAACCCATAACTTTCCAATGACCATCCTTCTGACAAGGTGCTCTGATTGCTTATCTTCTTCTATTAACTTTCTGTCTATGTTACAAACACATACAGAAGCCCTATCATTTCTCCAACTATGAACCCAGAGATCCCTAAGAGACTTATACAGCAACTGTATTTGTTGCTTTTCCCATTACTGTGACCAAGTACATGACAAGAAGCAATTTAAGAGAACTTATTGGCTCAGTCTGTGGGCAGGTACAGTCCATCACAGCAGAGAAGTCACAGTGGCAAGTTTGTGTAAGCTGCTGATCATACTGTATCCACAGTCAAAAAGCAGACAGCAAGGCATGATTGTGTTTAGCTTGCTTTCTCCTTTCTATCCCATCCAGGCCCTTGGATCATAGGAAGATGCTGTCCACAGTTGAGATGGGTCTTCCCAGCTCAATCAGCCTCTCTGGAACACAATCCACAGGCATGGCCAGGGGCTTGTCTGCTAGATTATAGATCCTGTCACAATGGCAATACTAACATCATAGCACCTATCCTGACTGACATCTTTTATTTATTTACTTATTTATTTGTTTATGAATATATGTATTTTTTGAGACATGGTCTCACCATGTATCCCTTGGCTAGTCTGTAACTCACTAAGTAGACCAGGCTGGCCTCAAACTCTTAAAGATCCACCTGCCTCTTAATAAACCACTGTTTGAAAACTACTGAAAAAAAAAAAAAAAAAAAAAAGATCCCCCTGCCTCCAAAGTGCTTAAAGGCATTAAAGGGACTAAAGGCATGCATTACCACACTTCGTCTGGCTTATATATTATCTCTAGAGCGTATCTTTGATGATTGATGATTATTTTTAGAATACCACAATGTCTTCATTAGTATTTCATATTCAGTTAAACCCTTACTCAAGATTAACTAAAAGCCAATTAAAAGCAACTCACTTGGAAGACATTTTACCCAACAGCACCCTCTTGTGGCAACACAGGTAAACTAAGATCTAAACTGTCCCCAAATGTCCCTGGGCTTTTATTCATTGAACTTGACTGGTTAGCAAATAAATCAAAGGATGATTGTAAGGACAAATGAGCTTTTCAATTACTCAGAAAGCTAACAGACAACAGGTGTTACTTTGGTAAGGATCAAAATACCACAATGTGGCCTACAGATTGGATTTACTCACATGACAAATATTTACTGTCTATCAGTCTATGTTTAATATATGTTGTGGGAAGACAAATGAACAGCATTATTTTTAGCCACAGGGGAACTCACACTTTCTTTGATAGAGAGAGGTAAAGACGTGCAACAATTAGCTATATACTAAATGTAAACATAAGAGCCATCAAAGATTCAAAGCTCCATACTGGTTCAGAAAAAGACATTACCTCAGGGTTTGGATTTAGAAATGAGGGATGGGGCACTAGATAATAACCCTTTGTGAAGAAAACAGAATTTGAAAAATAGATGAGAGTCACAGAAAAACTCTTGTCAGAGTCAGGTCCATCCTTTAGTGAACATGAAAAGAAAAAGTAGGGGGGGAAAGAAATAGGAAAACAGTACTGGAGAGCTGAGTGATACAGATTGCTCAGATAAGGCCAGAGTTCTACTTTGAGGATGCTTAGCTCGGAAGTTACAGGAAAGGGTAAATAAAATGGATAGAGACTGAAAGTGTTAGAGAAAATGAGGGCCTCTAAAGAAGGGTTTTAGCATGTACTGTTACAGCCTGAGGGTGTTTCGGCATTTCTGCCAATGTAATAACACACATGTGCAAATGACCACTCATCATTTTAATTTCCACATGAAACAAGTTTTTCCATCTAAATCAGAAAGCACAATAACATGTCATGTACGTAGGGAAAGGACTCACTTTCTGTGCCGTCTCTATTTACAACCTCTTTGAAGACAGAACTATCTACTGTCTCCTCATATCACCCCCAGCACCGTACACAGTAAAGAGGGAAAAAATGTAATATAGCATTTAGAAATATAAATAGACATAATTTTCCTAAAAGTTCATTAACAGTACAATTGCAAAAGTTTTAAAATGCCCCTTTGACCTAAAAGTTCCATTTCTCAATATATACACTTAGGAAATATTCTGACATCAATACAGAAGTACATTTTCAGTTTTCATGGCAATATTCTTAGTTATACTTAAAAGTTAAAACACTCTAGGGCTAGAGAAATGGCTTCCAGCTCTCCCAGAAGACCCAAGTTTGATTCCTAGCAGCCCTATCAGATAGCTCAAATTAACTCAAGCTCCAGTGGGAAACAATGCCTTCTTGGGGCTTCTGCAGGTACTTACAGTTATGTATGTGCACATTATGTGCACATGGGACACATAAATTAAAAAAAAAAAAAAAAAAAAACCCAAACCTCCAAGTGTCCAGTAAATATATTACTGGTGTACTACGTAGTCATAAAATGTTGCTGTAGAAATATATGGCTTACTATATAATGACATATTACCGAGTGCTAAAAAAAAGGTCATAAAACAGAAGCAATAATATGATGTCATTTTTGCTCTTAAAAGACAGAATATATATGTATAAATATAAAGGCATAAAATGGTGCAAAGGATGATTTTGGGTGAATAGAGCTTCGCTTTATGTCTTTTTAGCGTGTATGATTTTTCTAAAATGTAATATTCTAATAGGGTGCATTTATGTACACCAGTAATCCTAGCACTTGGGGAACAGAGGCAGCAGGATTTCAAAATTAAGGGCAGCGTAAGTTAGTGAGACCCTGTCTCAAAAACAAAACCAAGTACTAAGAATAAAATCTTTCTACTGAGAAAAATAAAAATTTGAAATATTTAAGAAGGAACCTAATAACTGAAAACTTTTAAAAAGCCACGGTTGGTTCCTCAAGCTGATCCATTCTCCAGCCTGCCCCTTCCTGTATACTTTTCATTTCTAACATCCACCTGCTGTCAACCTTCAATTATCTGCTGAAAAGTCATACCACATGAATTAAATTAGCTCTTCGGGAACTAGACAGAGCCAATACAACCTGCCAGATTCTCAAGATTAGTCCCCTAAAACGACAAGTGACATTAAGTGTGGGGGGCAGGGGGAACTGAATAGCAGAAAGTCTGAGTGCTAAATCATCATGAGACCCACACCATGTGCCTGTCTTGATCAAGGTTTTACACCACTTTACCCTAAGATATTTCAACTGTAAAAATGGAGACAATGATTTAATGAACTTGAATATAAGCGAAACGTTTACTGAGCATGATGCTCAACAAGTGAACAGTTAAAGTTCATGCAAAAAGAAAAAAGAAAAAATTACCTTGCATTTTCCATGGCATTAGAGGATGAAACTAGCTTTTCTTCCAACACTGTGACTTTCTTCCTCAGTTTGGCCTCTCTATCTTCTGCAGCCAAAGCTTCCCGGGTGTGAGAATCTTCTGACTCTAAGAGGTGGTTGCGCAGTCTCTGTAGCTCCTGGTTTAACCGGGACTCTTTGTCACGTAAGTGCTGAACCTAGGGAGAGGACCTTCTTTACTTTTCCTTTATGCAATGCTCATTCCTACAGAACACTTATGTCATCAAATTATTCTATATCATGGAAATGTACTAATATCTTAATAAATTATACATAACTACCAATGTTGTTATAATTATTAATTATAGCATTTATTTTAAATAATTATTTTTATTTATTTTTTAATTATACATAAATAAGGCTGTGACATCTAAAGAAATAACATAAATATAACATGTTTTACTTAGTTATAACAAGTAAATTAATTATGTATTATATATAACAATATATTAATATTCTAATGCCTCACACTGCAAAGTGTGTTTATAGCAGGAAAACTTCTCCCCAAATTATGTTAAAAAAGATTCAAATGGAAGCTTTACATTTGCAAGGTCTCATTTGCATGGTTATAACAGAAATGGAATCATACAGAAGTACTGGGCTTTTATGGCAGAGTACCTTTTTAGTAAATGTCATGTTTTTTCATACTTTATAAGGTAATTTTCTTCACTTCCTTTTTTTCTTTTCTTTTTTTTTTTTTTTTTTTTTTTTTTTTTTTTTTTTTTTTTTTTTGGTTTTTGGTTTTTGTTTGTTGGTTTGTTTTTAGAGACAGGGTTTCTCTGTGTAATAGTCCTAGCTGTCCTGGAACTCACTTTGTAGACCAGGCTGGCCTTTTAGATTTCACTGAAATCTGCCTGCCTCTGTCTCCCAAGTGCTGGGATTAAAGACAAGCATCACCGCTGCCTGGCAATTTTCTTATACATAAGGTACATATCACAGTTAACATTTCAAAAAATCAAATTATAATATGTCCTACCACAGCACATAAAAGGAAGAGAAAAACCACAAGATAATTTCATTTGCCTTAGTTAATGGTTAAAAAAACATACAGCCTGCATCACGGTCCATTACAATAAACGTATACCTCATTCTGCAGTGCAGTGTTTTCCATTTGCTTCTGTTTCAGGGCCAGCATAACTTGGTCTCTCTCCTGTTGAAACGTAACTGTCTTCTCCTGCATTGATTTAACTGCATTTAAAAGTTGATTTAACTCCCCAGCCTTGCCCTTTTGGAAAGAAATAACTTTAGCTTTAAAGAATAATATATTTTCAAAATGACATTTTCTTCATTAAATATTTTTAAAATACAGTCAATAACAACAATGTCAACAAAATCCAACAACATTCAAAATCCAAAAAAGAGACGATCTGAAGGAGCTTAAGATGTGACATCTAGGATAGCTCAGCAGTTTAGGGCACTGGCTGCTCTTCCAGAGGTCCTGAGTTCATTTCCCAGCAACCACATGGTGGGTGGTTCACAACCATCCATAATGAGATCTGGTGCCCTCTTCTGGCCAACAGGCAGACATGCAGGCAGAACACTGTATACATAATATATATATAAGGCTATGACATCTAAATATAATGTGGTGTCCTACATAGCCCCTGCAACAGCAGCAGGACATGTAGTGAGACGGAAGGATCCAGTAAGCATGGATCTGCACTGCTGCAATGCTAGTTCTTTAGCTGTAACAACCACTGAAATATGCAAGATAGTAACAATAAGAGAAAGTGCATGCAAGGTAGATGAAAATTCTCTTTACAAGCTCTACAACTTGTCTATAAACCCAAAGCTGTGCTAAAGGAAATGTTCATTAGAAATGTATTAGCCAGGCGGTGGTGGCGCACGTCTTTAATCCCAGCACTCGGGAGGCAGAGGCAGGGGGATCTCTGTGAGTTCCAGGAAAGGCGCAAAGCTACACAGAGAAACCCTGTCTCAAAAAACCAAAAAAAAAAAAAATGTCTTAAAGGGGGCTGGAGAGATGGCTCAGAGGTTAAGAGCACCGACTGCTCTTCCAGAGGTCCTGAGTTCAATTCCCAGCACCCACATGGTGACTCACAACCATCTGTAATAAGATCTGGCACCCTCTTCTGTATAGATAATAAATAAATAAATAAATAAATAAATAAATAAATAAATAAATAAATAAATAAATAAATAAATAAATGTTTAAAAAAAAGAAAGAAAGAAATGTCTTAAAGGAAGCCGGGTGCACACCTTTAATCCCAGCACTCGGGAGTCCCAGCACTCGGGAGGCAGAGCCAGGCAGATCTCTGTGAGTTCAAGGCCAGCTTGGTCTACAGAGCGAGAGCTAGAACAAGCACCAAAACTACACAGAGAAACCCTGTCTCAAAAAAAAAAAGAAAAAAGAAAAAAGGAAATATCTTTAAGGGAGCCAGCATGGTGGTACATGCCTTTAATTCCATCAGAAGCCAGTGGATCTCTTTGAGTTCAAGGCCATCCTGAACTACATAGTAAGTTCAGAATTACATAACAAGACTCTTATCTCAAGAACCCCCCCCAACACACACACACACACACACACACACACACACATACACACGTTTTCAAGAGGTCTGGGAATCTAGCTTAGTAGTTGAACACTTGCCCAGCATATGTGAGGAGGCCATAGGTTCAATCACTAGTACTTAAAAAACAAAATACAGAAAAATGAAAGAAACATTTTAAGATAGTAGGACACAGGTGATATGAAGGGGAAAATGGAAAAATTCAGGGGAGACTTAACTTGGCAGGATAACAGAGGAGGAGGAAAGAAGGAAGGATAAGTAATAATAAATGCATTTGAAAAAGCCATAGGAAAATATTATTTCATCTTTACTTTAAAAATGCATATATGAATGTATGTGTATATACATACATATAGTTTATATGAAGTCATACCACTTGGAATGACAATGTCCTCTGCAAGAGCCACAGCCTACCCTACAAAAAAATCCCAGAGCTAGGCATTAGACAGCTCCCTGTGAATTGTTGGTCAAGAGGGTCCAGGAGACTCCCCAAACAATACTGACACTGCCCTTGGTTACCTCCCAGAACTTGAAGGTAAACCTATTGCTGAAGATACTACACACTTTGGACACAGGACTTGGAGGAACTGAACTGGAACTGACCTAGAAGCCTCTTCCTTGAGCACCAGGCTCTCAAAATATCCAAAGGTGAATGCAAGAAGCTTAAGGAAAAAAGCAACTAATATTCCTACCCATCTGCAAAGCCTATGGACAACAGGGACCAGCCTGCTAAGATATCACCAATGGTGCTGTCTGATGGACTTACGGCCTGCTATGCAAGGTGGGATTCACTCCCAGTAGTGTAAAGCTAGCCAACTCCCTGTGACCCTAGAGGAGGACCTACTACTCCCACTTACTAAACCAGTGCAATTTCTAACTCCATTCTAAAAACACATGCTTAGATCCACAGATATTCGTCAATTTCACCCCACAAAGAAGCTTATTTTTGCAATGGACAGAGACAGTTACATAAATTTACAACTGGTCAAAATAAAAAGACTAACTGAATGTGAGGTGCCCATCCTGTTAGTTCATCTACAACAGAGCCTCCACACCTAAGGTTCAGGGAACAACTCGGAAGAGGGGGGCATATAAGCTCTGTGAGGTGGCACACCATCAGGTTGGTGATGAAAAAGTCTTGGATTTTGGATTTTGGACCATTTCTGATTCTATATTATAGCTGCTCAACCTGTATAGGTTAAACAAAGGTACCCTTAAATTACATAAGGAAAATCATTAGAAAAATATTTAGATTATACTAAATACATTCAAATAATAGAATACTTAAGGTATGTGGTGGTTTGAAAGAAAATGGCCCCCAAAGGGAGTGGAACTATTAGGAGGCATGGCCTTGCTGGAGTAGGCGTGGTCTTGTTGAAGAAGTATGTCACTGTGGAGGCAGGCCTTGAGGTCTCATATATGTTCAAGCCATATCCAGTATGTCAGGTTCACTTCTTGTTGCCTTTGGATCAAGATGTAGAATTGTCCAGCACCATGTCTGCCTGCACACCACCATACTCCCAGCTGCCATGGTCCCTGCCATGATGGTAACAGACTAAACTGTAACTGAAACTGTAAGCCGACACCTCAAATGTTTTCCTTTAGAAGAGTCACCATGGTCGTGGGGTCTCTTCACAACAATAGAAACTCTCACTCAGACAAGGTAGATCTTCAATAAAATCTGCATAATTTAGATCCATAGATGTCAATATAATAGAAGAAAATGGCACCAATGCCAAAACTGCATAAAAAGGCACATTCAGTATAACAAGATATTTCACTGTCCACCTCCCAGTTATGCTCTTAGAACCATAAACTACAATACCCATTGTCAGTCAGAGAACAGTGGGAAGGTCCATGCTCCAAGATCTTTTAAACCAATTAGACTGGTACAGGCCAATACCATTCAAGCTGAGATCTCTGAAAGACCTAGGCTAGCTTCATAAAGTAGTCAAGGCTGACTCCTGATCCTCCTGCCTCCATCTCTCAAGTGCTAGGATTACATGGACTGCCATGCCTAGCCAAACAGTATACCTTTTAAATCAGATAATCCAGGACTCTTACTGGAGAACTTAACATTTTTAATCCTGTGTCTAGCAGCAGATACATGTTCAAGCAGATACTGGACTGGGGATATAACTCAGTGGCACAGTGCCTCCCTAGTAAGCATGAGGCCCTAGGTTCAATCCCCAGCACTGCCAAAATAAGAAAAAAATAAACTGTTGTTGAATATTGTATTGTTCTGTCTATCATGCCCTTTCTGAATTTCTACTACCAAAGTGAAGAATTCATACTAAACAGTAATGCCAAAGACACAGTACAGTACTTCAGACTATCTTCATTAGTTCTTGCCACACCCAACATATAAAATAGCCATAAAACAAGTTCACTAAAGCTTAGAGTGAGCATGTATGCCACTGCACACATCAAAAGCTACTGGTACTTTACACTGAACTGCTATGGCCCTCCATTTTAAGAGTGAATAAACAAACCAGTCTGATCAAAACATACCCCAGGTTCTAGAAGTGAAAGAGCCGGGACTAGGGTATTGGCAGAGCCCATTCTGTCTAAGGAACTACTCCAAACATGTTTCAAACTGTGGACTGATCCATCAGAGCCAATTCAGGGCCAGCAAGATGGCTCAGTGGGGAAAGGTGGCTAAGCCTAATGACTTGAATTTGATCCGAGAGTGGAGAAAAGAAGCAACCCTCTAAAGATATTCTCTGACTTTCACACATCCACTGTGCCGGGAGCACACACACGCAACACACGCAACAAATAAATAAATAGTATATAAAGTCAATTGAATGGCTCATTAGGCATATTTTTTTTCTAATAGTTTATCACATGTTACATGGATAATTTGGGGTTTCTGAAACTTTTCAGTTTCTCTCATACACTCATACATACACAAATATATACATACTAGAAGTACCCTTACTGCAGCTCACGGTCAAATACATCTCTTAATGCTTCCCTTTCATCCAGAAATTTCTAAAATGTTGGCCATTTCTAGAAGCCACTGAAATATGCCTAAAATGTCATTAAAGTGACTTCAAAACTTCCCTCTTGCCGGGCGGTGGTGGCGCACGCCTTTAATCCCAGCACTCGGGAGGCAGAGGCAGGCGGATCTCTGTGAGTTCGAGGCCAGCCTGGGCTACCAAGTGAGTTCCAGGAAAGGCGCAAAGCTACACAAGAGAAACCCTGTCTCAGAGAAAAAAAAAAAAAAAAAAAAAAAAAAAAAAACTTCCCTCTGATCAGCTGAGGAAATAGCTTCTAAGTAGAATGCTTGCCAGGCCAGGTGGTGGTGGCACACATCTTTAACCCCAGCACTCAGCAGGCAGAGGCAGGCGGATCTCTGTGAGTTCAAGGACAGCAAAAAAAGTAGAATGCCCCTATAGCAGAGGTCCTGGGTTTGCTCTCTATCATCCCTTAAGAACTGCTCTATGACTCACTTCTACTACAAAGGAAAATGGTACTTGCTACTGAATCTTGGTTTTATACTTAGGAGGTTATGAAGAATTAATCTACTACTAAAAATATTTGAAATAACCAGTAATTTGGGGGTGAAGAAACTGTACACAAACCAAAACACCAAATAAATATTCCTACGTGAGCAAGTTTCATCTTCCTCGGAAACACCATCCATAAAGTAATGAACACATTAAATGGGCTCCTCTGCCCTCAATGTTTTCCTGCATACCCCGTCAAGAACATACCTGTTCTTTTTCTTTCAACAGCTGTTCAAAAGCAAGCGCTTTCTCTCTCATCGAATGGCATTCAAACTCTTTTTCTCGTAACATCATGGAAAACTTCATGTTGGTCTCTTGTAACGCCTGGTATTCTGTTTCCTTCCCCCTGGAAGTTTCTACTATTTTTTCATTTTCCCCTTTTAATTTAGAAATGTCCATTTCTAAAATCAATATTCTCTCCTTCAAGTTTGTCACTGCCTGCCTCAAAAGCTCATTTTCATTCGCTTTGTTAGTGAAATTTTCATTTGAAGAATGTAATTGGTCACTTTTGGCTTTGATTAAGAGGTCTTTTTCCCTAAGTAAGTTTTGTAAAACCTCTTGTTTCTCCTTCAGCTGCTTGATTTCTGAATCCGTTTGTTCATGTTCTCTTCTTCCCACCTCTGAGGAAGCAGCCATGGACTCTGACAGTCTGTGGTTGTTTTCCTGAAGCGTTCTAATTGTGGCATCTTTTTCCTGCAGTGACCGTCTCAGATCATCCACTTCTTGTTGAAGCAGCTGAGAAGACCCATGTGGCCCAGCAGACTGGCCTGCCTTAAGAGGCTCTGCTGACTGAGCAGTAAGCGATGAGCCAGGAGAGAGCTGGGGTGACATAATATCAAGTTTTCCTAAAAGAAGGTCCTTGGTATTACAAAGCTGTCCTATGCTATGCTGAACTTGTGCCAATTCCTGCCCAAAATTCTTAAGTTTGGTTTCATTCCGCTCATAACTTTGGATCAGGCCAGTGTAGTCCACTTGTAGTTTAGAATTGTTATCACTGTCGACCAAAACTTGTGCCTGAAGCTGATGAAGTTCTTCCTGAAGCTGGGCTGACTCGTGCTGCATGTTTTGGACGGTGGTCATCACCTGCTGTTTCCACTCCTCCATTTTCTTCACCTGCTGTTTTAGCTTATCACGTTCCTGTAAGAGCTCCTCAAACTGATTACTATTAACTCCTCCAACCTCGCTACCCGTGCCAGAAGTCTGCAAAACTGTCAGGAGAGTCTGGCACTTCTGACTCAGTGCATCTATTTCAATGTCTTTTTCTCGAATGATCCGTGATAAATTCTGAATAGTTTCTTTAAACATATCTTGTCCACTACTTTCAAATCTAGTGGACATTTTTTTATTCTCATCTTGCAACTTAATAAGGGCTGCTTCTTTGGCACTAATAATATCTATCATCTTGTGATATTCTGTTTTTAGCTGGCTATTTTCCCTTGTCTTCTCATTTAAGACAACCATTACTTTCTCTCTTTCCATAGCATAGGCATGTAGCTGCTGCTGAAGGTAAACAACATCCTGAGAACAGGAAGCCGAGGAAATCCTGGCGTGAAGAGCTTGTATCTCCAAGTCTTTCTGCTGGATAATCTGAGTGAGCTTGCCGACCTCATCTTTGGACAGCTGGTCAATCTGTTTAGTTAAAGAGATATTCTTTTCATTCAGAAGCTTAATCTCCAGCTCCCGTTCTTTTATCCCCTTCACTAACCTTTCTGTTTCAGCTTTGGATAAATCATGCTTTTCACTTTCATTTTCTATAGTAAGGCTCTGAACTTTTGTTTCTTGAAAAATATCAGAATTCTCTGTTGGAATGTCCTGTCTTTCTTCATGCAACTGGGCTTTTATTTGTTCAATTGTTTTTTGCAAGTTCTTAATTTCCTCATCTTTTTCTAAAAAGAGCTGGGTGTGTGTGATATTCATTTGTTCGTGCTGGTATCTAAACTCATCCATTTCTTTCTTCTGCTCCTGTAGAGACTGGAGTAGTTGCAACTTATTCTGGTTTTGATCTTCAATCATCTTCTGGTGATGTTTAATTTCTTCTTCCAGATGATCCTTGATTATGTGCAGCCTAGACAGCTCAGCTTCTAACTCTGTGGTGCTGTCAAGGGCTCTAGGCTCAGGCATGGGCACAGCCCGACTCTGCTGCTCCCTGATCCGCTCCAGCTCTTCTTGCAAGTGATTGTTCTCTTCTTTCATGGCTCCAAGACTTCTATCCTTTTCCTCTATGGTCTGCCTTAGAGTCTCATTTTTTCTTAAGGTCTGAGCACATTTGTCCAATTCCCCCTGCAGTTCTGAACTTTTTTCTTTAAGTTTCACAATACAAATTTCCTTTTCATTTATAAGTTGTGTCAATTGTTTCTGCTCTTCTAAACTAGACAACAAAGATTGCTTCGTCTGTTGATGATCAGTATCCATCTGCTCAATACTCTTTTTGAGCTCTGCTATCTCAGAGTCTTTTTCCTGACTGAGCTGAACTAAGCGTTCATGTTCCAGTTGCAAGGCAGAGGTCGTCAGGCTGCGTGCGCTAGACAGTTCCTCAATGGTTTGCTTGTATTTCTTTGCTTCTTCCAACAGCCTCTTTTCGGCTCCACACAGTTCTGCTTCTAGCTGTGCCTTCTCACATTTCAGAGTCTCCAGCATGGCAGTTCTTTCCAGAGAAACCTGGTTGTTACCAGCAATAGATTCTTCCAACTGATTTCTTACATCCTCACATGCTACAACCAACTTTTCATTTTCTGTCCTGAGATCAAAAGCGACTTGCTTTAAATGTTCGTTGAGCTGTTCTACTTCTGTAAGATTCTGCTTTAAGGTTCTAACTTCAGTCTCCCTTTCTTTAAGGACGTCATCCTTCAAATCACTATTAGAGTCCTGGCTTTGGGACCGAGTCAGCTCACTCCTGACTGTGGACAGCTCCTCCTCATTTTGTCTGATGTGTTCCCTCAGTTCACAGTTCTCCTTCTGAATGTTGAAATTATTTTTCTCTGATTTACTTAGCTGATCTACTAAGTCTTCTACTTTATCTTCAAGCTTCTGCTTGGCTAACTGTAAATCACTTAGGGCCCGTTCACTGTGAGTTAGCTTTTCTTTCTGCATGTCTAACTCTTTGATAATGTTCATTTTATCATCTTCCAGTTGATGGATTCTCTGTTTTCCATCATCTAGATCTTCTTTTAGTTTCTTGATGACATTATCTCCTTCACTTTGTTGTTTTGATAGCTGATCTTTTATTAAAATGACATGCTGAAAGAAAAATTAATTTGCACAGTAACTTTGTGACATTTTCTCATGTTAGTATCTAAAGAAAATTTTATAAAATTTCATGTATCATATAATAATAATCTGAGTATTTCTAATCCTTCTTAAAAAATAACTTTCTAGGCTGGGTGGTGGTGGCACACACCTTTAATCCCAGCCCTCGGGAGGCAGAGGCAGGCAGATCTTGGTGAGTTCGAGGCCAGCCTGGTCTACAGAGCAAGATCCAGGAAAGGCATAAAGCTACACAGAGAAACTCTGTATTGAAAAAACAAAACAAACAAAACAAAACAAAAAACCTTTCTATCCCACTATGTCTCACAAAATAATTTATAAAAAGTTTATCATTTTAGGAATAAGAATCTAAAATCAAAAAGGCTAATCACACATGTTGTTTCTAACCTTTAAACACCAGAGCAGGCTTGAAGAAATGGTAGCCCATAAGCTGCTACCTGTCTCTGTATACAGTTTACCAAAGCAAAGCCATGCTTGCTTGTTTACATATCCTAACTCAGCAAGTTGAATAGCTGCAACTTAGATATGTTCTGCAAATTTAAATTTGATTAGATCATAAGCGAACTGAAATATTAAACCACAAAATTATATCCCTGTCTATGTTAGTTCAACTGGCTGGAGTGAGCATGTGCCTCCTGCCTCATCACATTTAATGCAGGGTTACCTTAGTAGCCTCTTGGTTCTGCCTGTCCAGTTCTTCTAACTCAGCTGTGAGTACTTCATTCTCATGAATACTCTGATTCAGTTCTTGTTCCTTCACCTCCAAATTAAGTTTCAAGTCACGTACTTGAGAAAACAAATCTATGTCCCTTGTAGCTGTACTTTTAATGACTTCATATTCATTGCTCAGTTTGGAAAGTGACATCTGAAGTTCTTCCTTAAATGACAAGGGGAGAGGGAAAGCAGCACATGCCATCATTCAAGAAAAGACATCAAAAGATTAGGCATACAGACATAAATAAACATAACTGGGGGATCTATCTTAAATCCTTTGTATTGGAAGCATTACTGAACAAACCACAGCCTTCAGTCATGTACAGTTTTACTTACAGCTCCAAGTGGAACATTTCTACAACTCTGCATTCACTTTCTAGCCCTACTTTCTTTGCAAAGGACCATTCCCAGGGCAGAGCCTTTTCTATTCTATTCCCATGGCTACCACCCTTATCCTTATACCCACCAAACATACTCTTAAGAAAAGCCCCCAACCTCCCAGTTCTCTTCACTTCCACTCCCTAACACCCAGCCAGATTAAATGAAATTGGGGAAAAAAAAAAGTACCCATTCAGACTATTAGTTCTAATTAGAAAAGAAAGGGACAATTTTCTCATTAAAGGGACCTATTATTTGATTCTATTGGAATAAAAAACCTTCTCTTAACTAAAGAATGAACCTATCTGTTTCCTTTACCTTCTGAGCAAATAGACCAGGCTCCCCTCTCACAAACCCAACATTACTAAACACAGACCTACACATGTCAATTATGGAATAACATTTTCTTGAAAACCTAACAAGTTAGACAGTTCTCTATGATTCAACATCATTTTCTCATGTTATGTCTGTTATAAGTTATATAAAGCCTTCTTCCCCCAGTGCTTTTTTAAAACTGAATTTCTCTGGGATCTACTTTGAAATACATATCTCAATTTCCTTGAGAGAACCTAATAGTCCCATATAAAAGCATCCTATAAAACTGTATGAGAGTATCTCCACCATCTCTCTTTCACATTTCCTTCCAATCCAAACAGTTATTTTGAATTGTCCTTGAAAGATGGAGGCATGTGGGGGGGTTCACGCCTGTCACCCCAGCACTTGTGGAGCTGAAGCAGGACGGCTGCTATAAATTTGAGGCCAGCCCGAGGCTCTATAGTGAACGACAGGCCAGGCCAGTGTAGGATACAGTGAGACCCTATCTCAAACAACGAGAAAAGGAGGGTGAAGTGCTGGACAGACAGCTCAGCAGTTAAGAGCCCTTGCTCTTACAGAGAACTCCTGTTTGGTTCCCAACACCCACATGCGGCTCACAACAGCCTGTACCTGCAGTTCCAAGGAATCTGATCATCTCTTTTGGCCTCCACACACATCAAGCATGCATGTGATCCATACACTTCATGAAGCCAAAATACTCGTACACATAAAGTAAAAATAAGTAAATTATAAAAAGGAAGAAAAGAGAGAAAGAAAAGGAAGAAAATGATATTTCCTTAAATCTTTCTAAAGTTATCTGTCCATTTAGGAGAACAGCACATAACTTTTTCAGGCTGATCTGAAAAGCACATCTGGTTAAGTGGGAAACAAACAGAATTCAGTGAAGAGTTACAGTGAATACTAACCATCAGAAGCAAGGAGAAACAGTTACCAGAAAATGGAAACTATAAGAAAAACTGGGAGGCTGCCCTACAGGACTGTGGAGAGGCCTCCACCTGCAAATTGGAGTTAGATCAGTTAGGTAAAGAAGAGGGCTCAGTGGGAGCAGAACCAGAGCAGCACACACACAGCGACAAACAGTGATGGTGACTCACTGCCAGCACTCTGGGAAAGATGGCAGCAGATCTCAATGTCCAGGGCCGTGCACAAACAACTTACAACTGAAAACCCATCATCATGCCTCTCTGAGAACACCGCCTATATACTGATGCAGAAAGAAGCTGAAACTAAAATGTTAGGGACAGAAGAACAGCATGTATGGTATGTTGACTCTGGTGTTTCTTAAGGATATATGCAGAACCAGACATGTTCTGATATACCAGAAAAAGTAGTATTCTAGGAATTTGTAACACAGACTGTATTTGGGCAAGAGGCCAAGTAACAAAGGCATGAAGTTTTCCAGAATGTATTACTGAATAATTTCATCCATAAACGCACAGTACTTTAAAGAATTCACAATTGAAACTGAGTTCAAGTGCTGGCCTTTAACTTTAACCTAATTTTTAGCTGCCTCTAGTGAAGTATCTGTCCTTGGTAAAAAATTAATTCCTGGGGCTGGAAAGATGGTTCAGTGGTGAAAGGCACTGACTGCTTTCCCAAAGGACCTAGGTTCAAATCCCAGCACCAACATGGCACCTACCAACTGTTTGTAACTCCAAGATCTGACATTCTCACACAGACTTACCAAGAGGCAAAATAACAATGCACATAAATAAAAGTAAATACATTTAAAAAAAAAAAGGAAAAAAGGGTTTTTTTAAAATTAATTCGCAGAGACACAAACATAATGCTCCTCCCTATATCAAACAGTATATCATAGCACTCTATTCCATCTTTGCTACTAGCACATTAAAAAAGATTCCACCTCTAATAATAAAACTATCCCTATTCACTGTTCACCAGTGAGAAAGTCCCACCTACTACAATGGACATCCTGGGCCACATCAGCCGGACATCTCCCTGCCTGTAGGTGCTGCTGTCAGGGCCCCATCAGAAATTACATCTCTTCTGCCCAGATCTGTATGCCTCCTGGCTTATGTTTGCACAAACACTCTGGCCAGCCTCTCACACTCTGAACCTTGCCCAGCTACTCCAACCTGGCTTGGCAAGCATCTCAATGAGCTCAGACTTATTCTGAGGACTCTAGCACTTAAGCATTCCACTGATATGAACTGATCCTTAGCCGTGACCTATGACACACACCATTTTAATTCTACCCCATTTTAACAGCACCTACCTTTTCTTGACTCAATAATGACTTCTCTTTTTCTAAAGTTTGGACACACATTTGAAGTTTCTGATTGTCTTCAGCAAGACTGTTATCCTATAAAAATGTTAAAGTAGTATTTTCAGATAATACAGAATTTCCAGTTTACAAGAAAGCAGTCTAGTTACATATTTGTACAATTATACTCAGAATATTTTTAGTAACAGATAAAGAATCAATGTTGTACAGTTTAGAATCAGTCGCTCATTTTCGACATTCTTATTTATTATATTTAAAAATATAAAAGTATATTTACAAAGAAACTTGTAATTAATACACATGGGCTGGCGAAATGGCTCCGCAAGTACAGGTGCTTGCTGTGCAAATCTGGGAATCTTAGTTTGATATCAGGAACCCATGTAAAGTTGGAAGGAAAGAACGGACTCCACAAAATTATCCTGTGAACTCCCTACTTACATGTACACATGTACACACACACACACACACACACACACACACACACACACACACATTAAAAAAACTGAATTTTTTAAGGAAAATTAAAATGCATCCATTACTTTGATATAGGATCAGGTTCTTGTCTATACTGTCAAGTTACTCTGAAATAATATACCTTTACCCATTACACACCAAACATATCAATTTTTATGCAAAAACTTTGTTATTGATCATTAAGCACAGATTACTGAAAGTTCCTAGGGTAAATTTACATGAATTTGTGAGAAAACAAAAGATAAGCAAAAACAATGATAGTAAAATAATGCCCAAAACTTTCTCCCATAACAAGAAGTTACCTGGTTTAAACTACTTAGTCTCATTATTTCATTTTCAGCATCTGTAAAAACAATAAATGAACCTGACATTACTTAAAATATTTTAATAATTACCTCTCACATTAAACTCAGAGGTGCAGCCCATTAAAACAAAGTATGTTTATAACTAGCAAGCAGGTTGACAGTTTGAAATAAAAAACATTCCTGCCATTTTCCATTTCTATTATGACTATAAAAAGTAAGCTACAAGCTTAAAACCATGTTAAAGTCCAATGCTTTGGAAGAGTGTAAGAATTATCACTGTAAGTTATGGTTCTAATAAAAAATAGTAACAATGTGTTTTAAAATATAATCCATTAGTTTGAATAGTCAGAAACAGTATCAGGTCTAAGATTATTATTAAAATGAAAAACTTGAAAAGCAATAAATAAAAATTTACACTGTAACAGTATAATTATCTCTCAAACATCTGAAGTGACTTAGAAATGAATGTACTACATTTAGATCCATAGAGAAAAAAGGTTCTGAAAAAGAACCCAGAGACAGAATAGCATGAGATCAGCAGAAGCAATTCATTTAATGCTCATTCCAGGACAACTGAGCATTTATGACAAAGCCAGCGTTAGACAAAAAGACAGAAAAGTTCAGTTCTTGCTCTTGATGAGCTTACAATTCAGAACAGAATTGGGACAGAAGCAAGTAAACAATGATTACAATCTGGTGTGATACATCGAACATGGGCAATAGGAGGGCAAAACAGCCAAAATCTAGTCCAAATCAGGTGGTAACAGAGGGGCTCAGGAAGGAGCAGTGCAGTTCCCCTCCCTGGTGGCAGTTAAGACCTCACTGAGTCAGTGGACTATCAGGTGGCCAAGAAAAACTAGGAACACCCTGGCCACACAATGCAGCAAATACCACCAAGAGGGAACTAGAGACTACTACAGCCGGCTGAAGGAACCACAGAGTTCATGATGGCTAAAGTTTACAAAGCTGGGCAATGAGAATAAACTGAGGAAGCAGATAAGGGACCAGATGAACAGCCATGTCCACCTAACAAAGTTCCAATTTCACCACAAGTTCCCAGAAAGCCAGAAAGTAGGGGCTTAACTGGCTTTGCATTTCTAAAAATGTATTCTCACTTCAGAATAGAAGGAAAAAAAGATGGATTGAAGAACAATGGAATGCAGAGAATAAAAAGCCAACACTTTCTAACACTCACTTTGGACTAGATGCTGTTCAAAAGGAAAGCCTGCAAATAGCAACTCACGTAGCCCACAGAGTACTCCAGTCCTACAACCCTCTTTTTTTTTTTAAAAGTTTGATTTGCATGTGTGAGTGCATCTGTGTGCTTGTTCACAGGCCAAAAGAGGGTGTTGTGTTTCCTCCTCTGTGACTCTCCATCTATTTAGTAGTCCTTTGAAGCAGGGTCTCTTCCTACACCTGAAACTCATGTTTTCTAGGCCATGCTGGTACAGCAATCCTCCTGTTCAGGTACACAAAGCTCTCAGCTTGACGTGATCAAAGGCTGGTCCTCATGATTGTGCAGTAAGCACTCTTAGCAACTGAGCCCTCCTCCAGGCCCCAATCCTCTTTCTTGTTCTTAACCATTTTTCTACTTACTCCATTAAGAGATCTGTAACAGTTAACTTGGACAATAAGCAATTATGACTGATTGATGTAAGTCCATGGTTACAGAAACGGGAAAAGAGGGAAGGACTAGGATAGTGGCTCTATTGTTAGACAAACTTAGGTGGCTCACTCAATCTAACACACTTATTTTATAAATGAGGAGAGCTATTTGGGGGTCCAGATCCCCCTGAACTGCCTTCCCTTTGCCTAAGTGGCAGCTCCCAGTGCTGATGCATCCAAGAAACCCTGGTTGTGGGGATGCAATCCTGAAATATCACTCTCTCACACACACACACACACACAACACACACACACACACACACACAAATTAAAAACCAAGGAAATAAAAACCACAAGACTCGGTCAAGGTTGACTTCTAGAATTCTGCTTCCCAAAGACTGGAGAAGGAATATGAGAAAGGGAAAGGAGAAGATGATCTTACTTTGAATTTAATTTTAGGTTGAAAATCCATGTTATATATAGATTTGGTCATTCAGGTCAGGAGCTCATGCTAGAGTGGCATTTGAGGATAGAGACATGGGTGTTCACTAGCACCCAAGAGCTGGAAATTTTCAGAGCAGGGATGAATGAGTTCATACAGAGTTTATACTAAAAGAGGACAAAATGAAAAATAAGATGCATATTTTCAGCTAAAGAGTTTCCTCCCACTATTTTCCTGCTATGTATGAATACTGGTGCTTTGCCTATTTTCTTTAATACTAACTTTTTTGTTCTAGTATTTAAAATTCTAAGCATCAGTTAGAATATGGAAAATAATAGTCTATTTATCTATGGTTCCTGTCACTCAAGCCTTTGCTTCCATATAGAACACTTCAAAGGATAACAATGGATTTTTGCTGATGGAATGCTACATTCCTTAACTGGAGAGAACTGGACTCTGATTAGTTACAGGCAATGTTGAGTTTTGTCTACATTAAAGGAACAGACCAATACCTATGAACAACAATTCCTATATCCATACACATTTCTCAGAAATCTATCTGGCTTCCTACATCACTGACTTCCATGTAAACACCTAAAAGAATAAGGAAGGGAGGTTGAGAGACATCCTGCTAATCCTTAACCCTTATTATAGACAATTCCTATTTGGTGCTGACCACACCTCACAATCTACTCAAATGACAAAGTCATTTCCATAAACACTCCATTTCCATAGAGTATACAGTTATAAGTGCCAAGAAACACCAATGTAAGTTCCAAACATTTTATACCAGTCAAAGCTTGCTGTAATCTCAAGACCTCTGCAGCTGAGGAACTCTGTGGCAGAGTCCTCTCCTCCTCTGTCACAACGTCCCTCTGGCCCCGAGCAAGAGGCTGTGATGTACTGCATTCCAGCTTCAAGCGCTCACACTGCTCAGTCAGCTGTCGCTTTTCCACTTCCAGCTGCTCCTGTTCCCTCTTCCAAACTTCTCGATCATGTTCTGCAGAAGACAATCTTTTATATATCTCTTTTATTTTATCCTCAAGTTCTTCAATTTTTTTGGTAGATTCTACTTTCTCCGTCTGTAGAATCTGAATAGTGTTTTGCATATCATACATTTTAGAGTGATCAGTTACTGTAACTCCTGAGCCACCTAAAACATAAAACAACAACAACAAAAAAAAAAAAAAAAAAAAAAAGAGGAATCAAATGACAAGTTCCAAAAAGTAAATTGCTTACTATGTACAATACAGAGACTTAAGAGATTTAGAACTCACACAACTTAAAAAGTCAAATTAACTATCTTATAATTTTAAATAAATAAACAGTCAAATATTTCGTTTGAATCAACTACTAAAAAGTCTATATATCTGAGTCTAAAACAAAGTGAAGATACTCCTTTTTTTTTTTTTTTTTGCTGTAGCATCATCAGCAAACAATGCAAAGCAATCCATTCTATAGGTGCAGAAGGTTTTTCCATGTCTACAGCCATCACTGCAAACTTAGCAATGAGCAGAATGAGCCATTTTTTTTTTTTTTTTTTCAGTTTTTCAAGACTGAGTTTCTCTATGTAGTTTTGGTGCCTGTCCTGGATCTCTTCTATAGACCAGGCTGGCCTCAAACTCACAGAGATCCGCTTGGTTCTGCCTCCCAAGTGCTGGGATTAAAGGCGTGCGCCACTGCCACCCGGCCAGAATGAGCCACTTCTTATTCCAAAGGCCTTGGTCTAAGTTTATGACAGTAGTCTAATATTCTGATCTACAAATTTTCTAAGGCTTGTTATTTAACAATGTCATCTAGTCTGTGAGTTAGTAAACTCAAACCTTGCTGTAACAGATTTTCCAGTTCTTCAATTCGTTCTTCGTAGTCACTTAGCTCTTCTCGATGCCGACGACTTATCTCTGTCAGTTTCTGTTGATGAGCATTCTGCAATACTGACATTTCATGCTGATGGTCATCAATTTCCTGACTTCGATTCTGTTTAAGCTCCTTAAAAAAACAAGAATAAATTTAACTACATGTATGATTAATAAATAATCCAGTAAAAAGTGATTCATCTCACTATTGTCTAGAAGTTTGTATTATTAAAATTATCTAAACATATTAAAGCTGAAAAGCATTCAACCACAGTCCCCAAATTAGGACAATTCTGACAGATCCATGCCTTCTTAGGATTTTAAAGAGCTGTCTTATTTTTAATAGGGAAACATCAAGAACACAATGAAACAAAAGATACACAAGCTATCTTTTCCCTTATACCCGTGGCCAAGAACACCTTCTTTTCCTAATGGCATATTCCCTCAATACTAGAGTCAACAACCTGGCTTTGTTTTGTTGTTGCTGTTGAGTCAGGTCTTTGTTATGTAGCCCTGCTTGGCCAGGAACTCAATATAGAGCTCAGGCTTGACCTTGGCTTGTGACAATCCTCCTGTCACAGCCTCCCTAGTGCTGGGATTACAGGTGCATAGAGCCACATCCAGCTCTCTGGCTAATCTTGGAGGTCACTGCAAAACTCTGACGATGAACACAGCTAGTCACAGTCTCGTTATGCAGAATGCAGTCCACACTTCCAGTATAGCCTAGTTTTAGAGTGCTGGATGTATCACTTAGTTACATCATCTAATCTGAAAGTTTTAGAGTGCTGGATGTATCACTTAGTTACATCATCTAATCTGAAAGACTAACAACCTTGCTCTAACAGATTTGAGTTCTTCAATCCATACAGGTTTTCCTTCTGCTGCTATTCTCTTGAACAATCATCCTTTTGTCAGTCTTGAACTCCCAAACTGCCAAGAGCAGTGCCTCCACCCAAGCTAATAAAATTTCTCCAGGTCCTGACCTGGAAGAGCACCGAGCTGCATCTTCAAGTCTGCCTAGTGTGTTCTCAGAGGGTCACAGAGCCGTTCCCATTGCCATCTCTCCCGACACAGACTACTGGGACCATCCAGTAAATCTTTTGCTTTACCGAACCAGAAAAGGTTCTTGTATATCACCAAGGATCCTAATAATAAGTAGCTGCCACTTCCTAAGAAAAAAATAATCCTGGAATCCTACGAACCTATGTACCAACACTGATCTTTACACTGACACCTCTGAACAACCCTGTAAGACGGTGTTCTGACTGATGAAAATACAGACTCTAGGAAAGGTTACATAACATGCCCAAGCAGCACAGCTGATAATGGGTGCAGCCAGGATTCACACACATCTGACTCTGGGATCTACCTACACTTGGAATGTAACATTAAGCCAAAACTAAAATTTCTGTACCTGACTATAATTAAAACCAATTCACTGCCATAATGAATATATGTAACCAAGACTTTTTTCATAAAAGAAAGAACTGACAAAACCCAGAAAAATTCTATTAGTAATGTAAAATAGTTATTTACAGTGAATGTTAGCATTTTAGCCAATATTCTTTGAGCTCAAACCTTAAAATGTCATCAACTTGGAAATAGGAGAAAGAGAAAAATACAAAGATCTAGGATTATTGAGAAAACATTTAAAACCAAATGTTCTTGGATAAACTTTACTGTAAAGAATAAAACAGCTGGGCATTGGTAACGTACACCTTTAATCCCAGCACTGAGGAGGCAGAGGCCGGTGGATCTCTGTGAGTTCAAGGCAAGCCTGGGCTACAGAGTGAGTTCCAGGAAAGGAACCAAAGCTACACAAAGAAACCCTGTCTCAAAAAATCCAAAAAAAAAAAAAAAAAAAAAGAAAGAAAGAAAGAAAAAGAAAAAAGAATAAAACAGTTGAAAAAGAACAAAATTCTTGAGTATCATCATCTATGTAATCAATTTATAACTAAGAGTCCTACCAATTTGGCTTATATCTATAATATACAGATATTAGATGCATAGAAGATATTGGCAATCAACAGTTTGATTTACCTTAATAATATTTTGCAGCTTGCAGATTTCGGTTTGATCAGAGCTTTGTGTTCCCTGCACCTTAGTTTAGAAAGAAAGAATTTTTAAAAATTACACTGATATTTTCTGTAAAACAAAAAGTCACAAACTTTATTAAAAGTTTATTATTTTGTAAAACAAGAGCATTTCCCAGACATATTCTGATTAAGAATACCATACACTTTTCCAAGTCTTTAGTCTATTAGTACATAATAAATAAAAGACACCACAGTCAAGAACTTTTTAACTAATTGAGGAGATAACAGTTTTACAAAATAAAGTTTACATGGAAAAAATAAAATGTTTTACCAGCTAACCAAAATATGAATATGAGGATAACTGAATAGCTTTCTAAGATGATAAAAAGTTACCCAATACCAATGCCAGTCAAGGTCTTTTTAAAAAGATTTGAAGCCTGGTGTAGTAGTATACGCCTTTAATCCCAGAACATGGGAGGCAGAAGCAGGTGGATTTTTATGAGTTTGAGGCCAGCCTGATCTACATAATGAGTTTCAGAACAGTGAGAGCTACATAGTGCTTCAAAACAAAACAAAACAAAAACAATAAATAAATAAATATGATTTAATACAGGACTGAGGATGTAGCTCTGTTAGTAGAGTGATTGTCTAGCATTTAGGAGTCCCTGCAATACACAAAATCTGTAATGCCAGCACTTGGGGCCAAGAGGATCAGAAGTTCAAGATCATCCTTGACTACACAGATGTTTGAGGCCAGCCTGGGTGACATGAGATCCTGTCTCAAACAAACTAAAAATAAAATGATTTTACTCATAAGGTCATATTTTACTTAATACAGAATAATCTTTGTTTAACCAAAAAACTTTCAGATTCCTTTCAATGTTGTATACTGACTGGGCTTGAGAGATGGCTTAATTCTTCAGAACATGCATCCAATTCCCAGCATCTGTGTCAGGCAGCCCAGAACTGCCTGTAAACTCAAGCTCCAAGGGATCTGAAGCCTCTGGTCTTCATAGGTATCTGCACTCACATGTACATATCCATGCACGCGCGCACGCGCGCGCGCGCGCGCGCGCACACACACACACACACACACACACTCCCTAACTACTTACCTATCCCCCCCCCCCCCCGACACACACAATTAAACTTTTAAATTTTACATATTGTTCATAATCTTTAAATTTTTTAATTGATATCTAGTAATTCTGCATACTTATGAGGTATACTGTGATGTTTCAATTCATGTACATACTATGTATGCAATGTTCAAAGCAGGGTGACTAGAATCATCATCTCAAATGTTTATTGTGGTGACAGTATCCAAAATCCTCTATTCTTTCTACCTATTTTGAAATATACATTATTACTTTTATCCATAGCCACCTTAATATACAAAGAACACCAGAACTCATTTCTCTCGTGCATAGGTAATTTTGTATTTGATCAACATCTATCCACCTTTCCACTACCCAACCAAACCTCTAGTATCCACTCATTTATCTTCATTAACATTTATTGTATGACATGTTACTGAACCAAAGCTGCTCTAAGATTGAAAGAACATATAATGGTAAGACTCCAAAGCTCCAGTCAAAGACATCTATCTGAGCAAGTGTGATGGTACACATCAACAACCCCAGCTAGACAGAGCAGCTAAGAAAGGAAGATGGCAGGGTCACACCAGCCTGGGCAACAGAAGAGGTCCAGGAGGCACAGGAAGTGGGAGAGGCTCAAGATGTGGCTTAGTGTCAGAGTACTTGCCTAGCATTCAGTAGCCATCACTTCAATACTCAAAACGTGTTTGTGTGTGTGTGAATTAATCACTCTGACAATAGGAATATTGTTTATAGTAATAACTTAGACTCCTTATCTATAAAACAAAAGTAATAAATGCCCCCACATGTTAGGGATAATAATATATATTGGGGTAATACATGAAAACATTTTATAAAGTATAATACAAACAATATTTTTTTTTGTCTTAACTAGAAAATAGCCTTGCTGAAAGGTTCCAGTTATGCCTTTTCTACCTTTATAGTGCAGTTTTTATCTTCCATATACTAAGCATTCAAGATATGTCAAATACATTTAAAAAAAAAAAAGAGCCATCTCTTCCCTATTAACCCTTAACCTAACCATGTTTCTTTTATTTGCTTACTTGACTGTTTTGTTGTTTAGATAAAATCTTGCTATGTAAGGTGGTCTTAAAACTCCAAATTCTCCTGCTTCAGCTCCCAAATGCTGGAAATACAGGTGTGTACCATGCTGTCAAGATGGTTCAACAGGTAAAGCACTCGCCGCCAAGACCACTGACCTAAACTCAATCCCCAGGACTCACTCACACCGAGGAAGGAGAGGACTGACTCTCACAAGCTGTCCTCCGACCTTAACATGCATGTGTGTGTGTGTAACTCCTCTTCACCCCACACATAAATAAATAGAATTAAAAAAAAAAAAAAACTAATTGTGATTCCAGATTATCACAATTGCCTGGCACTTCTTTGAAGCTCCTAAGACCCTAAAACAGACACTAAACCAAAGCCTCCAAACACAAAGGAAATCCAGGCCATTTTCAAGGCTCAAGGTTATTCTTTGTCTATAAAGTTTAAAACTTGGCTTCGAGGAGGTAAGATGGACAAGCAGACAGTCTCAGCTAAGGTTTTGAGTACTGCACACAGTAAGCAAAATTTTAATTGAGATGATTTTTCTTTTTCATAACCTGATTACACCCACATACTTTGGTTTTTTAATATAATGAAATATACTTATATGCTATATCCCCCTATACTGATGAAGTTAAATCCAAATGTCTACTGTCTACTGACAACCTCCATAATGCATATAATCTTGGTATAGCTGGGTGTGGCAGTGAACACCTTTATTCCTAGCCTTAGGGAGGCAGAGGCAAGGGGATCTCTATGAGTTCAAGACTAGCCTGGTTTACAAAGTCAATTCCAGACCAGTCAAGGCTACACAATGAGAGCCTCGTCTCAAAAGGAAGGAGAAAACAATAACAACAACAAAGAACCCTTGGTATACAGACACAAGTTCCTTGGAAGAAAGTTTACAGCACAAAATATCAGCACTAAATTTCTAGTGCATTAGATATAACACTCTTTTTTTTTGCGTTTTGGAGACACGGTTTCTTTGTGTAGCTTTGCGCCCTTCCTGGAACTCACTCTGTAGCCCAGGCTGGCCTCCAACTCACAGAGATCCGCCTGCCTCTGCCTCCCGAGTGCTGGGATTAAAGGCGTGCACCACCAATGCCCAGCTTAACAAATATTTTTAAAGATTATTGTATGTGTAGTTGTTGTGTCTGATCTGTGCATGCAGGATCCACAGAGGTCAGAAGAGGGCATCAGAGCCCCCTGGAATCAGAGTTACAGTTGTAAACTGCCATGTGAGTGCCAGGAATCAAACCTGGGTCTTCTGGAAGAGCAGGCAGTGCTCTTAATGGAAAGCCATCTCTTCAGTCCCAGTATAACAATGTATTTTTAATACTAATGATCAAAAGTTCATTTTCCATGTTATTAGAGTTTCTAAGACCTCAGACAAAATCCTAACACAGTTTCAAAAACAATGTCTTAAAGCTCTGTATTTCTATCACCAAAGACTTCAGGGGTACTAGCTCAATTTAATTTTTATCTTTTGAGTCTGGGTTTATATCTTGATTTTTTAAAAGTGAATTTATTACTTTAATTTAAAAAAATTCTACATATCACACAGAAAAGAAGACTGAGGCTGAAAAGAAAGCTGGATGCTGCATTAGAAAACAAATATATCTTTTCTATTTTTCTAGTCAAGAATTATTTCCGGTACCAAATGCTCTGCCTAAATAATAGCAGCATTTTTACTAACTCATAGTTTTCACAAATTCATCCAATTTTTTTTACAAACCTCAGCAATATGTCTCCAGTGTCCAAGTTCAGATTTGAGTCTTGAAACTTCATTTGATAATCTGTTTATTTCTTGTTGTGATGAGATCACATCACCAAAGTCCATGTCATCTTCATGGAAAGCTGACACATGATGACTGATACCATAACTCAATGAAGGTGATGAAGTGGCTGCTGGTACCCTGCCAGATCCTGGATGTACAGACTGGGCAGTTGACTGAAGTCTGAGCAGTTCATCCTGGAGTGCAATCTGTCTTGCTTTAAGGTGGTTGATTTCTTCCTATGTATTTACAATCCATGTTTTAGAGAACATATATTTAAAAATGCTACTGGCCTTCTTATAGATTCAAATGTTGAAAGGCATGATGACCCAACAATAGCACAATTAAGTGAATTAAGATCTTCCACCATACCCTAACCACAAAACTGTTAGTTGAAAGACAAGCATAATTCCATAAAGTTCAGATAACGTTGGAAATGGTATGAAGATTAGAATTTTACTCACATGTCAACTAACGCACTGAATTTCTAAGAGGAATGTGAGTTTGCTATTACCAAAATATAGGTAATTTCTCAGACATGAGAAATTTCTCAGACAGGTGTAATTTATACATTGAAATGTTTTCTCGGGACTCTCCTGCTAGTGAAGTCTTAGGTAACTTAGGTAAATCAGACCATGGCTAGATTTAGGTAGGACCAAGAGGTTCATGAATCAGTAGTAACTCTGTACAGTCTGTACAACATGACTGAAAGAATGCTTTGATTTATTAATCCAATCTTCCTAGATAAGATAACAGTCAGCCTATGGTTATTAGCCCATAAGTCTTAGAAAGAAATGTGCATTAAAAGAGGCCCAGACTTTAAAACCAGCCAAGAGGAGGCCATGACAACCTGACCCTATTTAGAGAGAGAGAGAGAGAGAATAGTATAAAAATTCTGAATTCTTAAGCAGAGTTCTAACTAAAGGCTGCCAATACCAACTTATAAAGCTATGTGTGGTGGAACATATCTATAACCTCAGTAATCAGGGGGCTGAGGAAGGAGGACTGTTGCAAATTTGAGTACATTCTGGGCTATATATAAGTACTAGAGCAGACAGTGCTACCTAGCAAGACTCTGTCAAAAAGAAAAAAAAAAAGAAAAGAAAAAGAAAAAAACAAAAACAAAACACACATACTCCCCCACCACCCCCAAAAGAGCTGGTGATCTAGCTCAGTTGGTAGAGTGCTTTTCCTATAAGCATCAAGTTCTGATTTGATCCCCAGCAGTAAATAAAACAGGGCATAGTAGCACATACTGCAATCCCAGCACTCGGGAGACTGAGACAGAAGGCAGCTCAGAAGTTAAAGGTTATCCTCAGCTACATAGCAAGTTTGAAGCCAGACTGGGCTACATGAGATCCTGTCTTAAAAAATAATTTTAAGAAGAGGGCTAGGATATAGCTTAGTTGTAAAGTGCTTGAACATGTGCAAGGTACTGGGTTCAACCCTCAGTACTGAAAAAAAGGCATATAAGCTTAATTTGAACTTGTATCTCTCTTTTTTGTATTTGTTTTATTCTTGCAGTAATTAATTTTAATATAAAATTATCAATTATCATTAGCTTAGAAACTTTAGCTCTGTTTATTCTTCTCTTAAATGCAGCATACTTTTTACTCTATTTTAACAAATCACCAGAAAAACTAGAAACCAATTCATCTACATTTTTGTTGTGTTCTGGTTTTCTTTTGTTTTGCAGGGCCTCCCACACCAGACAAGTACTCTGCTCAACTACTGAGCTACAGTCTCAGTCCTTGCTCAAATGTAAAACCCGAAAGATGACTGTGGTAGAAATGAAGTTAGTCAACAAACTAAAGAGTATCCAAAGGATCTGGATAATAAAATAAGAAATGGGTCAACTTAATGGAAGCATTTACTGGACTCTACTTATGAATTAAACACAAAAGAAAATTTACAACAGGAATCAGGGTAACATTGGTTAAATTACATAATATCTACCTATTGTCAATTATTAAGACTTCAAAGAAAAGATAAAATAATGCCAAAACAATCATTTTAACCAAACTAAAAGAAAATAGAAATATTAGCAAAAAAAAAAAAAAAAAAAAACCTGAATTGTGAAACATTTAATACACTTCTATGTGGAAAACTCAAGTACATGCCAATACAAAAAGTATTAACATATGCAGTCAAAATGTATTCTTACAAAGGAAAATAGCATTAGTAATGATCACACTAACTTAAAACCAACTTCAGAAAAGTATCTAGCATCAATTCTAAGCACTGCAAACAATTAAAACTAAATAAATGTTTTTAAAACCTAAGAACATACATTAAATTATATTTCATAAATATCAGAAATTGTAAGCAACAGATCATTAAAATATGTTATAAAAGACTTTTCATTTAGAAGCTAGAATTTATTCTTCCTGAAGATTAGCTTCTAAAATAAACTTAAGAGGGACGCTTCCCCAATTTTATGAACTCTAATATTTTTAATGCTTTCATGAATATAAAAATAGCCATGAAGGAAGGATGAAGTAATGAGGGTCAGCTCTTGCCTCTTTCTGCTGCAGCTGGCTGCGGTAACTGGAGGACTGCTGCTTGATTTGCAGTTCTGAGGCCTCATGCTTTTCCTCTAGGTCAGTGTAAAGCTTTTTAAGTCTTTCATTCTAGAAGCAAAGAGAAAAGTACTTTCAACAAAAAGATTTTAAGTCAAGCATGTTAGCAATCATTACATGCACATATCATAAAAAAATTACACAAAAAAATGATGTAAAATATCAAAGGTCTCGGACTGAATTCTAGCTTTTAATATACACCTTTAAATTAAAATCCTAATGCTAGCTTCATTTTCTCTTCAACAAACTCAGAAGCTGGCAAAGTTCCCAAAATACTTATCAGTTTTAAAGAAACAGGGAAAAGCTGAGGTAAAGCTAGGTAGATGCCTCAGTTGGTAAAGACAGTTGATTGCTATGCCAGCCTCAGCATCATTTAGTCCTGGAGCAAATTTGGTACAGTACCCAAATTTGGTTCCCAGTATAAAGAACAGTAAACATTAGGGCTTTTTTTTTTTTTCTCTCTCTCTCTCTTTCTATCAAACATTGTAAAATTTATGTTTATGACAAGGAATTCAAAGACTTTTATACAGATGTTTTAATCCCCCCTACATACCCAGTAAAACCTTGGTTTACACAAAGGGCCTGCTGGAAATTAAGTGGCTTTCTTTCATTTCCTTTGAGCCCAATCTTGAAAGACTGTGAGGTCACACCCCAGCCATGGAGAAGAGACCCAGTCACCACATAGTTAGAATAAAAACCAAGTTCACTTCCTATCCAGATGTGCTCACACTCCTGAGCACATCCTCTTGAAAAAGACCAAAGTTTTGTCTGTCAAGTCACTTCAATTGAGGCCAGTCTTGGTGGTGCAGGCCTTTAAAGCCAGTACTTGTGAGCTAAAGGCAGGTGGATCTCAGCAAGTTTGGAACCAGTCTGGTCTACATAGTGAGTTCCAGGACAGTAAGGACTACATAGAGAGACACTATCTCAAGAAACAAAGAACAAAAAAAAAAGAAAAAGAAAAAAAGAAAGGCACTATAATCAGAGTGGTCTCTTTCCCTCAAGTCTAACACCAGCACACACATCAGGAAGCTCACAACCACCTGTAACCTCAGTTCAAGGAGAGGCTAAGAGTACTGGCTTCCTCAGGGACTGGCATGACATGCACATACATGCATAAATTAAAAATAATAAATGTTTCTTAAAATAAGTTGGGGCTGGAGAGAGGGCTCTTCCAGAGGATCCAGGTTCTATTCCCAGCATCCATATAGATATTCACAACTATTTGTAACCACAGTCTCAGGGGAGATATGAGGCACTCTTCTGGCCTCCAAGGGCACTGTACACATGTGGTGCACAGACATATGCAGACAAAAGACACATACACATAAAATAAACAATAATAATTATAATAATATTACATGACTGGGTATAATGCATGTCTTTAATCCCAGCACTCAAGAGCAGTGAGAGCCAGATCTCTCTGAGTTGGAGACCAGCCTGATCTACATAGACAGTCCCTTGCTAGCCAGGGCTCAATAAAACACTATCTCAAACAAAACAAAAGTCCTTGTCATGGCATGGTGGTGACTATGGTGATGCATGTTGTAATCCCAGCATGGAGAAGGCAGAAACAGGTAAGCTTGCTGTCCAGACAGCCTAAACTAATCTGTAAGCCTCAGGTCCCAGTGAGAGATACTGTCTCAATGATAAGAAACCTGGAGTTAGAGAGATGGCAGTTAAAAGCACTGTTCTTCCAGAGGATCTGGGTTCAATTTCCAACAACCACGTGATGGCTTACAACTGTCTGTAACACTAATTCCAGGGAATCTTCTTCTGGCCTTCATGGGCACTGTATGCATACAGTACTCAGACATACATGCATATTAAACACCCATAAATAAAGCAAATAAACAAACAAAATACAAGGTGAATGGCTCCTGAAAAATGACAACCAAAGTTGACCGTTGGCCTCCACATGTTCGTAAATATGCACAAAAGAAAAGAAGGAAGAAAAAACAACCAAAAGTCGACATAGGAGGCAGCTGAAATCTATAATCAACAGTTACAAGATAATTATGTTTCTGTTTATGCATGAGTTAGTAAGTGGCCAGATGAATCTAAAGAACATTGCCTATTTTGTGTTTGTTTTGAGACAGGGTTTTACTATTTCATCCTGACTGGCCTGAATCCGAGTCCAAGTGATCTTCTCTTCTGCTTTAATGTTCTGAGTATAGTTGGGATTGCAGGCATATAACACAAATCACACCCAACTCTCCATGCTTTCAAAGCCATGAAATAGGAGGCTGGAAGTGGCCCAGCAGTTAAGATCACTGGTTGTTCTTCCTTCCAGACGACCCAGGTTTGATTTCCAGCACCTACATGGTGGCTCAGAGCCATCTATAACTCCAGTCCAGGGGATGTGATGCCACTTTCTGCTCTTCACAGGCACTGTACCCATGTGGTACACAGACATTTGTAAGCAAAATACTCATACACACACTAAAAATTAGGGTTTGCAATATTTATAAACTATTAAAACTTCTAGTAAAGTCAGGAGTGGAGGTGCACACCTTTAATTCCAGCACTGGAAGGCATAGGCAGGCCTATCTCTGTGAGTTCAAGGCAGCCTAGTCTACAGCCAGTCTGAAAACAGTCAGGGCTACAAAGAGAGACCCTGTCTAAAAAACAAAAAAAGAAAGTTCTTCGTTATCATTTTATTCACACTTCTTAAAAATGATTTACATTATATAAAAAAATATAAGAAAGACTAAAAGAGTCTACTAGACATAAATAATAAATGTAATAACTATTTCCTTGGCAAAAAGAGGAAAAGGCAGCTTAGGTGAATTCATATGGTTTGCAATTATGGACTCCTAACCATGATGTGGAATAGGCTAGCCAGTGACATAGCAAGACCTTGTCTCTAAAAAATAAAAACAAAAACAAAACAACAACAACAAAAAACAGAGCTAGGGAGGTAGATCAGTAGGTACAATGCTTGCTGTACGAGTTGAGGGCCAGAGCTCAGAACACCAGAACACACAGACTCGTCTATAATCCCACTATTCCTACTTTTAGACATGAGGTGGATTCAGGAGAATCCAGAACGCCTGCGGCCCAGGTAGCCTGGCATATGAAACAGCAAACCACAAGAGACCCTGTCTCAGGTGGACAGTAAGGACCAACAACTGAGGTTGTCCTCCAACCTCCACGTGCTGTGGCACACACACCTGACTTGCACACACAAAACACCAAAGGTAAAAAATAAAAAGAGCCCTAAGGAATGCGGTCAACCACTCACAGGCAAACCTAATCTCCCCTGGAAACACATTGCTTCCCTTCTAGACTAAAACTTGCTCCCATCACCTTATTTTCAGACATCAGTGAGTCTTGAACAACAACAGATCACAAGGTGACGTAGGTGCTGGAGCAAGGCTAGAACAAGAGCAGGACATAGGCCTATGTAGGCATGTACTTATGCAGACACAACAAGAACCGCTCTCATTTACAGTACCACCATAATAGAGCCCTTGTCTCCCTCTGGTATTTGAGTACATCAAATGAGGAAGTGGTTTACAGGGGGTGGATGTGTCTCCCCAAATAAATATTTCTAAACTCTAGAACCATACTTGCCATAGATAATATGGCCATAAAAAGCATTAAAGGGACTGAGATCTACAGGACAGAAGACTTTTATTGCCTTTCTTAGACTCAGTACAAAGCAGACATTATTCAAGTAGGTTCATCTTTCTCACTTTCCCCCAAAATACACACTGGCAAATTCCCTTAAGTTACAGCAGCATGCACACTCTGCTGCTAACGTTCCTGGGTGGGTCTGTACCAATGAGGGCCTCCTCAAGGATTTTCTAGCTCGGTCTTACTAAGAACTCATGTGCCACTGCTGCACTTGTGCTCCTTATCAAGTGACTGTGCTAAGGTCTCAAAGTGCCACCACAATGCTATCTTCTAGAGGCTCAGTGCTAATGTCCCTCTCTCACAAGTCCCTCCTCTACTTTCAAATTCCACAATCTCACCTTGATATCCTAGACCAGAGTTCAACAAGACTTGTTAGGAAATATTGTCTTAGCATCTAGATTCAGTGTTCTCTTTTTATAGGCTTAGAATTGAGGGAATCATGCTTACCACAGTCCTCTAAGAACATCTCTCGCTACAACACTAAGTGTTCTTTTGCTGTTCTTATCCCAAGGCTAAATTGTTGAGCTCTGATAGTCCTTTACAATAGCTCCCACTCTGAAATCCTTTTCATTTCTTTAGGGCTTTCCTCTGAACTTTTCCAAGCTTTTCTCATTCCTATTAAGTATAATATAATATCCAGAATTAGTCACAACTACACATTGACTCAGAAGAAACAAAACAGTAAAGTTATCTTATTATTCCCATAGGCTCATATTTGAATGCTTAGTCATCAGGGTGCAGAACTATCTGAAAAGGATTAGGAGGTGTGGCCTTGTTGGAGGAAGTGTGTCATTGGAGGTGGGATCTGAGGTTTCAAAAACCCACATTAGGTGGTGTCTTCCTCTCTGCCTGTGAATCAGGATGTAGTTCTAAACTACTTCTCCAGCACCATGCAGGCCATGCCTGCTGTCATGCTTACCACCATGATGATAATGGACTAAACCTCTGAAACTGGAAGCCAGCTCTCAATTAAATGCTTTCTTTTATAAGAGTTACTTTGGCCATGGTGTCTCTTCATAGCAATAGAACATTGACTACGACAAGCCTGTTAGCCCAACATTCAGGAGGCTGAGGCAAGACCTAGAGACCTCCTGTTCAAGGACAGCTTGGGCTACATAGGAAACCTTAGCTCAAAAAGCAAAGTAAAAGAAAATAACAGATAATAAGCAAAAAACAAAGAAATGTGCCAGGCAATGATGGCACACGCCTTTAATCCCAGCACTCGGGAGACAGAGCCAGGCAGATCTCTGTGAGTTCGAGGCCAGCCTGGTCTACAGAGTGAGATCCAGGACAGGCACCAAAACTACACAGAGAAACCCTGTCTCGAACAAAAACAAAAACAAAAAAACAAACAAATGTACCATTACAATGTGGCACACTGCTGGATAATGTCAATGATAAACTTTTACGACAACTATTTCTACATTTAGCAGTTTTCCTACTTCCAATAAATAGAAGTAGAAATGAGACTATAAAAGAACCAACCATGGCAAACATAGACATTCTTTACTTAGGGGAGACAGACAAGACAAGACAAAACAAAACCCTGAGAACAGAAAAAGCTGAAAGGTGAGATGGTACATTTAAAAATTCTAAAAGTTTCAGTAACTTTCACAGCTTCAAAAGAGAAAACCTGAAGTTTGACAATTGTCTTTAATTGTCCTTACCTCTGATCTTAAGACTGAATGAGTAGCTTCATTTTCCTCTCTCCCGGAATTGAGCAAATCTGCTACAAAACAAACAGTATATACTGAATATTTGATTAACACCATATGGAGTAATAAACAGTTGTTTCATAGGGTGGGACTGGTGTTAAGGGACTGAATCCTGGGCCTAATCCACATCAGTCAAGTGCTCCACCATTGAGCTGTATCTCCAACCCTGAAGAGACCTCTGGAAAGCTTAGTCAGAAGTACCATTCCATCTTTACCAGGACTTCCCTACTGATGTTCTTCACTAGCATACAGGCTACCCTTTCTTCCTCTCTCCTACACCTTAAGAGGTATGGCTTTACCCCTTGGAAACATTCTTTAAATTTTTGTTGTATGAGATCTGAAGTTTTTTTTTTCTTCTGTGTAACAGCCCTGGCTGTACTGGAACTCACTCTGTAGATCAGGCTGGCTTCAAACTCAGAGATCTGCCTGCCTCTGTCTGGGATTAAAGAGGTGTGCCACCACTGCCCAGTTGAAATTTGAAGTTTTTAATAAAATTCTCTTTTTGCAGTGCGGTGGTTGCACATGCCTTTAGCCTCAGTTCTCAGGAGGCAGAGGCAGGCAGATCTATGTGAGGCTAAGGCCACTCTGGTCTACAAAGCAAGTTCCATGACAGCCAGGGCTGTTATACAGAGAAACCCTGTCTGGAAAAACCAAATAAATATATAAGCATAAAACGTACTCAACTGGAGCTTACAGTTTACTTTTACCTTCTAGTCCCAAGACTATAAAAAAAATTAGTGACCGATAATTAAAACATAAAAATATTCTGAGAATACTTAGGAGTAACACAAACATAATTCATTGAAAATAGGGATGAGGGGCCAGAAAGATGTCTCAATGAGTAAAAGTCCTAACCTCTTGAGTCAATTCCTAAAATCTACATGAAAAGCCAGATGAGGTACCTGAAACCTGTAATCCATCATTCCTGTGTCAAGATGAGAGAGAGAGAGAGAGAGAGAGAGAGAGAGAGAGAGAGAGAGAGAGAGAAAAGAGAGAAGAGAAGAGAAGAGAAGAGAAGAGAAGAGAAGAGAAGAGAAGAGAAGAGAAGAGAAGAGAAGAGAATTAATAGCTCATTTATACAGTGCAATGGCAGAAACAAGAGACCTTGATTCAAAACCCTGGTGGATGGAGAGAATTACTCCTAAAAAGTTGTCCTCTGACCTCTATACACACCAGGGCATGCACATGCACATATGTGCTCTCTTCTCCTCTCTCTCCCCTCCCGCTTCTGCCCTCCCTCTGTGTGTGTGTGTGTGTGTGTGTGTGTGTGTGTGTGTCTCACTTATACTCATGCACACATACACAATAAATCTTAAAAAAAAAAAAAAAACAAGGATGAAATCATTCTGACTTGTTTTCACTTAAGGGTAGTCAAAGGCTGAGAGCTATAGCTCAGATGGTACTACTGAGCACATTCAAAGCCCTGACTCAATATCCAGTACCAAAGAATAAATGAATCTGGGGTGCAGGGGAAGTACAATTCCAAAAGTTTAAGAGACTATAGTATAAGGACCTGAGATGGAGGCCAGCCTGCACTATAGAACAAAACCCTGTTTCAAACAAATAAGTGGATAAAAATTAAAAATAAATAAATTAGTAAACATAGGGTCCAACAATGCCAAATGGCACCACTAATCCTGCTGGAAACTGTCCTCTATACAGTTACATCCTTTTTCCTGTGGGTACTACAGTTTTCCCACTACTTAACATTATACATCTAAACATTATAAGAACAGGACAGGGCAGAAGATAGAGCTTTGAAGTAGAGCTGCTTGCTTAGTCAAGGTCCTGGGCTTGACCCCACAATAAAAAGTAAACAAAAGGCCCAGGCTAGAGAGATGGCTCAGAAATTAAGACCACCAGCTCCTCTTCCAGAGGACCCAAGATCTGTTGCCATTATCCTGATCAGGCAACTCACAACCACCTATAACTCCAAATCCAGGAGTCTAATACCATCTTCTGGCCTCGAACGGTACCACACATACATGTGGCATACACATACATACACAATAAATAAATAAACAAACAATATTTTTATTTAGAAGAGTGTTAATAACACTTTAAAAAATGTCTTGAAAAACTGAAAATAATAATAGTAATAATAATAAACATTATAAACATAACTTCCCAGAACTACCATTTATTAAAACACACAAACACACACACACACACACACACACACACACACACACACACACACACACACACACGGCATGCTTATAAATTACAGTGACAGTCTTGTGAAAACTATAAGGCAGGATTGATTTGACAGGTGTTGGACATCTTGCTTGAAACTCAGTTCAAAAGGAATGCCTAATGTTATCCTCAAGAAAATGAAGTAAGATCTAATTTGTTTAGGAGAGTAATTGCTAAAAGTAGCAACTGTATCAAAGAGGGACTTGAAAAGTTTATGCAAACCACCTTGGCTATCCATGCAACCCACCCTCTCAACCAGCTTTATAAAAACTCCCCACCATTTCTCTTTCTAATGCTGAGGATCCAACCCAGGGCCTGTGTGCTAGGTTCCCTGCTCCAATCCTGCCTTTAACAAGTCTTACGACAGGAAAATAAACAACAGCAGCAACCCCCTGGCCTTCTCAGTGAGGGAAAACCTGATACCTGCCTGTGTGTTCAGTGCTTGCTATTTGCTGGGCACAGTCCTAGATAACATACATTCAGAATCTCATTTAATTCTCTCATTTACAAATGATGTGCTTATTCCTTTTGAACAGATAAGGAAATTCCCTTTTGTAAATTATGAATGTGTGCCTGAGTTTATGCATGTATACTGCACACATGCAGGAGCCCTTGGAGATCCTAAGGGGGTTGAGATTCCCTGGAACTGGAGTTAAAAGTAGTTGTAAGCAGACATGTGAGTACTGGTAATCAAGCCTGGGTCAAGAGCAGTAAGTAATCTTAATCACTGAGCCATCTCTCCAGTCCAGAAACTGTATTAGAGATAAGTATTTAATAATTTGTCAAAGATCCCACAACTTGTAGTGTATTTGAAAACAAAAACAAAAACAAAAACAAAACCTGAATCTGTCAATCTAATTTTAAAGCCCAAGTTCTCTGTGCTTATCACGCACAAGACCCTCGATTCCAACACCCAGTAGCCCTGAGGGAAAAAAATTAATAAATAAAACCCCAAACACAACTAAAAGCCCAAGTTCTTAACCTTGGCTACAATAAAGTGGCAGAAAAGCAACCTTCTAATATTGTAAATATGGATGGTTTTCAAAATATATTTAAAGTGCTATTTGGGGGTTATTTTTTTGTTCACTGCTGACATAGAGTTGACACTAAATATCTGAGTGTCTTAATAAACTCTACTCCAAACTAATTTTTTTAAAGTTTCAACAACAAAACAGGTATTAATCAAGTCTTACATAATACGAAGGGAAATTTTTTATTGAACATCGACAACAGCATACAAAAGACGATGTCCTATGCTGGTTAATATATATAGGAAGGAGGAAAAAAATCCCCTTGTGATGATTTTAATGAGAATGGCCCCCAAAGGTTCATATATTTGAATGTTTGGTTCCCAGGTGGTAGAACTATCTGGGAAGGGTTAGGAGGTGTGGCCTTGCTGGAGGAGGTGTGTCATTCCAGGCAGGCTTGGAGGTTTCAAAATCCCATGCCATTCCCAGTTAGCTCTCCCTCTTTCTGCCGAGTGCTTGTGGATCAGATGTATGCTCTCAGCTACTGCTCCAGCACCATGCCTGCTTGCCTGCTGCCATGCTCCCTGCCATGACGGCCATAGACTCTACCCATCTGGAATCTTCAGTCTCCAAATTAAGTGCTTTCTTTTATAAGTTGCCTTGGTCATGGTGTTTTGTCACAGCAATATGAAAATAACTAACACACCCCTTCTTATACATCAAGGAAAAAGACAAACTATCACTCAGTATCATTAGTGCTATCAGACAATAATACACAAAGCTCTGTTAGAATACAGAACACCAACCAACTCAGACTTTCACAAAGTCCCTGATCTATCAGCAGGGCTGTATGTATAGAAAAACTGTTTTCCAGACCAAGGAGAGTAAAGGAGGAAGTAGAGAAGACTTTCCATTCAGAGTCCTGCGATGGTAGGTAAACCTGCCACAGTTCTGTGTGGCAGACTGCACGTGTTTATATACAACAGTAGGTATGGAAACTGGTACGGCAACTAGAAAAGACAGTTTGAATCCAGAGAGAACAGGTCTTTGACCTCCCCAAAATAAAAGGTTTTTTTTTTTTTGGTTTTTTTTTTCTGTAAGTCAAGAAACTTTTAAGCAAATTTATTTTTAGACTGGCATGTAACATGAATCTTAAAAAGTCTTATCAATAAACAAACCCAGTGCCAGTTATTGGGGTGAATGCTGAGAGATCAGAGAAGCAGAACAAGCCACAGCTTCCTCACTGGCAGTACAAGAGAAAATGAATTAAGAACCAGACCTGAAGAGAGTCAACCTGGGAGAGGCAGAATCTGAGCTAGCGCAGCAGTTATAAAGAAAAAGGAAAACTATGACACAGGATGAACAAGATTTGATGACCAATTTGAAGTAGATGAACAAAAAAGACACAAAACAAAGATGATAAAGATTTATAGGTCAGGAAGATTAGCAGCTAACCAAATCACTAAAATTGAGACTATAAATCAGACTTGGTGGTGAACATCTGTAATCCTAGTGCCCTGCTGGCAGATCTGTGAGTTCTGGGCCTGCCAGGGCTACAGGGTTCAGAAAAACAAATCAAGCAAATTTTGATTTTAAAATTGAGACTATATGAAGGTGAGGCAGGTGAAATGCTATCTGAGGTCAGCCTTGGGCTATACTACAAGTGCCAGGACAGTCTGGGCTACAGAATAAGACATTGTCTCCAAAAGGAGAAAAACAAAAACAAACAAACAAGCAAAAAGTAGGGGTTTTGTTTGTGGTTTTGAGACTACACGAAGCTCTCTGGTGAGAAAAACATAATAAACTCTACATCAGGTTGGGGTGCCTATTTTCCAGTTTAAGATCAAAGAAATACTGTTATTCCCTATCTGTACCTCATTCTAACTGTCCCAGGTCATGAACCTTCCACTCAAGGGAAGCCCAAGCAGTAACATGGGTTTGGGCAGCAACCCAGTTTTCCTTCTAAATATAAGGACTTTTTCTATCAAACCATTTTACTCTATTTCTAGCAACTATACATGGCTTTAAACCATGATGAAAAAACTGAGGAGTTCAGAGTATAATTCAATAGAGTGTGCTTACCATGCATGAGGCCCTGGGTTCAATCTCTAGCAACTCCTTCCCATAGTGTAAACTACAACAGTAAGTTGTTCATTTATAAAGAAATAAAACTGTTGTAGTGTAGTGGTACACACCTGTAATGCCAGCACTGAAAGGCAGAGGCAGGAAGACTCTCAGCTCCAGGTCAGCCTGAGCTGCACAGCAAGCCTTGATTAGAACTTTAAAATTGTCTTATTATTATGAGTACAGGTGTTCTCTCTGCACATATGCCTGTGGGTCATTAAGGCACGCAGAGCCTGGTAAGACTCAAAGAGGACATCGGATCCCCTGGAACTGAATGAAATTAGAGTTGTGAGCTGCTACTGGATGCTGAGAATCAAACCTGCATCCTCTGAGAGAGAGCAGCCAGCGCTCTTAATCACTGGATTATTTGACCACTCCCTTGATTCAAACTTTAAAAAAAAAAAAAAAAAATCTACTCAAAGAAACGGCAAGAATAGTAATAGTAATTAACCTAATCACTGATAACAATTTTAGGTCACTATTCATTAGGACAGCAAGACTTTAAAAATGGCTGAAGGAAGCTGGCTAGATGAAGGCACTTGTCATATAAGCCTAATAAACTGAGTTACATGCCCAAACTAAGTGGGGAAGAGAACAACTCCATTAAGTTGTCTTCTGACCTCTCCACACATGGGCGCTATGTCACAGAAGCCCACACACACACACACACACACACACACACACACACACACACACACACACCAATAATAATAATAATTTCTAAAAAAATTATAAGTGAATGAAGTAGATAAGAATACTCAAAAGATAAAGTATTTCATTGGTCCTGTCAAAATATGAGAGAAATGTGCAATCGTACACAAAAATATATTTTTAGCTTCAATGTGTCTTCATGATGAGCAAAATTAGAAAACAGTTGAAGAGATAAACAGCCCTATTCCCCTAAAAACGTGCTAAAGACAGGACAAGAGTCACCAAATGTTTAATTATGAGTATTTAAGAAAAAATAATTACCATACTATTTTAGCTGTCATAATAAGGGAACAGGATCAAAATCAGATCCGCCCCCCAAACTAAGACAAAGTAAGAAATAGGATGAACCGCCCAATTAAGATCCTATTCGGCGTAAAAGTAGCAGATCCCCTTTACTGAGCTATCCAGGGTATTCATCGGGGGAGGAAAGGGAGGGCGAGAACCAGAACTCTCCACCAGTGGTCCTGCGGGCTGGAAAAGCGACTGCGGAGGCAAAGGAAAAGTGTGGAATGACTCCTTCGCCGTCCGCACCTGCCGAAGGATAGGCAACCGACCGGGAACCAAGCGGAATTCTCAGGGTCCCAGCTGAGCCCTCCCGCCTCGCTCCAGCTGTTACCTGGCACATCCTCCGTGCCTTCCATCAACATATCCTTCGTGAAGTTTGAAATCTGCCCAGTGAGGGAAGCCAGGCTGCCCCCTACTTGACCCAGAGACTGGCCCAAGCCGGAGCCGAGGCCCCCGAGCCAGGACGACATCGCTGCGGGTGGAGAGAACGACGTCCGCTCCAAATGTCCCTGAACGCCGGGGCTGGTGCCGATCCAGACGCCGAGGACTCGCAGGACGCGGCACTCCCACCGACAGCCGCGTCAGAAAGCCGAGGCCCGGCCTGGCCCTTCACCAAGGGTTCGCCGCTGTGGACTCCGTGGGCCCCACGAGGCCTCTGCTCATTCCCACGACTTCCCGCCGTGCGACTGGAACACTTCTTTCTCAGCTTTAGTGACTTTCCTCAGTTTCCTGGGCCAGTCCTGCCAACTCAACGCCGGCCGCCATGACACCGCCGGGAAAGCGGCAGCGACCATAGAGCTCCTCCGCGATGGCGTAGAAGGGCTGCTGCCAGATGCGTCCTAGGCGCGAAGGACTGTGGGATTGAGGAGGACTGCGTGTGGGGCTGGCCGGACTGGTAAGCTTGTGGAGGTGGAGACCTAAGAGGCAAGCAGTAGCCTGGTGCTTGCCATCTGCGCAGCTGCATTTGTTTATAGGCAGAGGCAACCTTTGGGGGATGTCTCCTTAACTCTATCCACAGGAGCTATTGCATTGCAGCGAAACAACTCGACAGGATCCACCCACCACACAGGAGAGCGACCTCAACACACCCACATTACTCTATTTAACAGCCTCTGCGAGGCTGCTCCGTGCCAGAGCCTTGGAAACGAGGCTACAAAGCTGCAAAACCGGGCTGCAATTCAAAGAGTCCAAGCAGAAGCACGTTTTTGGTTTTGGTTTGTTTTGGGTTTTTCTTGACAGGGTTTCTCTGAATAGCATTGCCTGTCCTGGAACTCTTAGATCCACCTGCCTCTACCTCCCAGAGTGCTGGGATTAAAAGCGTGTGCCACCACTGTCGGGCTTTTTTTTTTTTTTTTTTTTTTAAACCAGTTACCCTGTAGTTAAAGGAACATTGGGAATATACCCAGTTTGTAGAATCTGATGACGCCTATACTGAATTATCTCTTCCTGGAATCTGAATAATATTACCGGATATATATTTGGGTTTAGGGGCGCCTTCAGGGGATTTTCAGCTTCTGTGTCCCAGAGCAAGGAATTGGACAGAATCATGATGATAGTAGTAGCAAGGAAGGCGAGAAAATGCATCGAGAGAAAAAAAAAAAAAAAAAACACAAAACCAAGAAAATAAACAGACCAGAACATTGTAGTGATGGCGTTGATGAGCTACACATTCACTTTGATTTGATGGAGAACTTCTGGTGCTGAGGATTAAAATCAGAGACTTGAGCACACCATGCATATAGACTTAGCTATACCCTCAACCTTTGAGACAGGAGCTCCTGTAACCCAGGTTGGCTTGGAACTGATGACCTTCTGCTTCTACCTCCTGAGTACTGGAATTACAAGTATGTAATTACATCATGTGTGTCTTTTAAATGTAGCATACACAATCCTCGAGTGATTAACATGTCTGCTGTTATTCTGGGCACTAGGGGTGTAAGAGAAGATAAATGGTCTGTGAGCTTATAAAGATTGTGTCCCAATGGGAAGGCACACCTAGACAAAATGTAGTGTTAGACAGGTGGTAATGACTGCCATTAGGGACAACAACAGTAATACGGGGTAAGGACAATATGGGCATGACATGGTAAGTGGAGCACTGGTAATGCAGAGAATGGTTAAGGCCTCGATAAGGTAATTTTGAATAGAGACTTGAAGTAAGTTAGAGACACAGATAAATGGGGGAAAATAGACCAGGCAGGAAGATAAAACTGAATACAAAGTCCTTTAGACAGGAGTGCCCTGATCTATCGTATTACCCTGATAAGTAGCATGATATGCTATCTTGGATATGCTTCAAAGAGACGGAGAGAACATGAGACAAGAATTGTCAAAAACCAGGTTGGAAATGGCTCAGTTAAGCAAGTGCTTATTTCACAGACATGAGGACCCGAGTTTGATCACCAGACCCCACATAAAAAAACATAAGGCATGGTAGCACATATGTGTGCCACAATGCTGGGCAGAGACAGGAAGACCACTGGGGCTTATTGGCCAGCCAGGCTAGCCTAACTGGTGAGTTCTAGGTCAGTGAGAGACACGGTCTCAAAGGAATGTATGGCTTTTCTGAGGGTGACGAAGTTGTCTTCCGGCACACACACACACACACACACACACACACACACACACACACACACACACATTAAAAAAGATTGTCAGAGCCAGGTGGTGGTGGCACACTCCTTAGAACTCAGGAGGCAGAGACAGGCAGATCTTTGTGATTTTGAGACCAGTCTGGTCTAAAGAGTGAGTTCCAGTACAGCCAGGGCTACACAGAGAAAGCCTGTCCTGAAAAACCAAAACCAAAAAAAAAGTGTTTACATCAGCAGCACATATACTAAAATTAGGATGATACAGAGAGCATGGCCCATGTGAAAGGATGACACACAAATTTGTGAAGCTTTCCAAAAAAAAAAAAAAGAATTGTCAGAGGCAAGGCATGGTGGTTTATGCCTTTAATACCAGCATTCAGGAGACAAGTGGATCCATGAACCCCAGGCCAGCCTGGTCTACATAGCAAGCTCAAAGCCAGCCAGAGTAAGATGGTGAGACCCTGTCTCAAAAAGCAAAATGATAAAATATTGTCAGAAATCAGTCATTATGGAAATTGGGTTGAGTACACAGCTGTTCATTGTACTAATCTTGCTTTTACATACATATATATATATATATGCCTGAATTTTATTCTAGTAAGCTTAAAAACATACATTTGATAACATTTGACTTTAAAATGCTGTTCTAGTTTGGTTTTCTGTTGCTGTGAAAAAACACCATGGCCAAAAGCAAGTCGGAGGAAAGGGTTTATTTCATCTTACAACTCCCAGGTTACAATCTGTCACTGAGGAAAGTCAGGGCAGGAACTCGAGGCAGGAACCTGAAGGCAAGAACTGAAGCAGACATCATGGAGGAGGGCTGCTCACCAGCTTACTCCCAGGCCCATGACCAGCTCTTTCTTATATAGTACAAGCCCGCCTGCCTAGGGATGGTACCACCCACAATGGCTGATCTTCCTGTATCAATTAAAGCAAAAAACAAAAAACACCCCATAGACATGGCCACAGGCCACTCTGATGGAGGCAATTCTTTAGTTGAAGTTCCCTCTTCCCAGGCAGTCAAGCTGACATCCAAGATTAATCATCACAGATGACTCTTCCCTTTCCTGCCAAACACCCCCATAGTTAGCCTGAGTGTTCCTGATCATCATTCAGGAAGTTGCCAGACCAACACAGCACAATTAAACACATCACATCAGAGAGAAGCCCCATGCCTTAGTGGTTCCAAGCAGTAAGTCTTAAGTCAGAAAAATACTATTAGCTGTGCCATTCCCACCCCATCTCACTATGTAGCCTGGTTGCCTGGAACTTGCTACCTAGACCAGGCTGGCCTCAAACTCTATAATAAAGATGCACCTGCCTCTGCTCCCAAGGACTAAGATTAAAGACATGAGCCACCACTCCCAGCATTTTCTCATTAATACTATTTACTACCCATTTCCTTTGTGGAAAAATAGATGTGATGTTTCTGTATTTCTTATGTCCCTATTCCCTTTCCTTCTGGACTCTAAATAGTGTTACCATAATTACTGAGAAGTCATCAATGTTTACATGGTGTGGTTTGAGTGAGATGTCCTCTGGGGTATTGTTTGACTACTTTGTCTCTAGATGGTGGTACTGTTTAGGAGGTTATGGAACTCTTTAAGAGGTGAGGCCTAGCTGCAGCACTAGAGGCAGGACTTAGAAGATTACAGCCCAGCCTCGATACCTGTCTAGTCTTGTTTCTTGATCTGCCAAGATGGGAGATGTGGTAGCTGCTGTGATGACCTGTCCCCTGAGAAACTGTGAGCCCAAACTGGTCATTCCTATGTTGTCTCTTGTTGAGCATTTTGTCACAGTGGCAAGAAAGGCAACAGATTATTTACAACTTTGTTCACTGCTGCTGAGCATGTAGTGTAGTAAACAGTTCTCTCACAGGCCTTGAGAACATTCATATTCTGAATGAGTAGTATTACTCATGGTTGTTTCTAAGAACCTAGAACAATGCATGCTCAATAGTAAGCACACAAACTGTTCACTGAATGTTACATGAATGGACTTTCTCTGTGGTGACCCAAGAGACAAAGGGTGGTACAGGTCCCTGGCACAGGGTAGAGAATGTTCAGGAGAAAACAATGCTAGCCAGGCATAGTAGCACATACCTGCAAATGCAGCACTCAGGAGTCTAAAGCAGATCCTAAAGTAGGAGATCCCAAATGTTCCAAGTCAGGCTATATAGAAAATGTCTCAAATTAACAAAAATGAGTTATTAATGTGCTTTGTCCCTCAAGGTTAGGAACAATTGAACAAATATTTAAAACCAGATTTCAAGGGAAAATGTGGCATTCTGTTCTTGGAAAAGATCTGAGGAGAGGTACAGGTATAAAGGCCATTGGCTTCAGTCTCAAACAATGAAAATTGTGGAAGGCTTGTGTATCTGGGATCAGGTGGTAACGTATTCTGTGACAGGAATCTGGGAGGGCTCCCCTGGTCTGCTTCATGCATCACTGCAGCTGTATAAAAATATGCAGCTCCACAGACCGCTTCTCCTCGTTCCAGCTACAAGGTCCTGGTATAGTGGGCCTCAAACTGCATTTAGGAAAAGCTCCCACAGGACGGAGATGCAGCTGTGCCTCCCAACAGATTGAATAGCAAGGCTACAAAATGAACAATAAACACAGAAAGTTAATAGAAAAGCAATCATTCTCTTTATTTAATAATCTCTGATATTTAAAATACAGCTCATTAACATCCACACCAACAGAACCCTCGGTGTTCAACAGTGCTTTGGAAGCCCAGCTTTCGAAGGCGTAGACAGACGGAAGACCTGTGGAGTGGCAGCCCGTAACTCTAGGAGACCGGGCACACGAGAAGGGCTGCAGAGGTGGGTCCTGAGCGAACAGCACTGCCACAGTGCATCGTATTGGCCAGAAGACAAGGCCTTTTGATTTCACGGCTTTTGCGCTTAAGTTTCAAATATTTTATTTATACAGAACAGTCATTAAAAAAAAAAGTTATTCCTATTTAGTCCAGTGTTGTAGAAATTAGATAATCACATTTCAAATGTCTGCTGTCCTCTTAAAAAAAAAATCATTAAAAAAATTCCAGGAAACATACCACCTTTAAACTATGCAAGAGACAAGTGAGTATTCCCTAAATAACTGCATTTCCCACATACTTTCCACTAATACCTTATCTATGACTGCAGTTTTAAAAGTGTGCTGGCACTATTAAACCTCCATAAATTTAGGGAGTATATTATTTTGTGCTAATTCTTAAAATAACAGACCATTATAGAAATAAAAAAATCCTCAAATTAAAAAAAAAGTCAATATCCTTGTCATTCATGAAAGACTAAACAAAACTTTTTACTATGCATAACACTTTGAAAAAAATACAAAACAAGTTTGTTTCTTTACCTTATTATTGACAAATTAGGAATGAAGGGAGAGTTTTTGTTTTAAATATGAAAAACAGAAATTATCCACACTACTGATTAATCTGCTTTTTCTTAATTAAGGTCACATGTATTTAGCACTTCATAGAGCTAAAATACAGCAGACACTTCACTTTGAAAGTATTCCCTTAAGGCCTCTCTAAATGTAGACTGCATTTTGAACTTTTGTTCCTTTGCAGTGTTAAGGACTGAACTCAAGGCTGGGGTCACTAGGTAACTGCTCTACCACTGAGCACATCCTTGCTGCTGAACTTAAAGCTGGAATCAAAGGTCTGAATCTGAATCCTCTTACTAATTTAAAACATCAGGATTTCCCAGCTTAAGACCTTCAGATAGAAGTCTGGTTCTGCACTACCCAATTTGGATTTGTGCAGGTCACAGGGACCAGTTTTAAGAATTTAGTAATTCCTGGCACTGGCATGACTTAAAAATAGTACCAAACAGGCAAGTATTCAAAATGTGTGGTTTAGACTCTGACATGAATAAAACTTACTTTAATCCACTTGATATTAAATAAAACAATTCAGGCTACTCAATTTGAGCATTCTTCCTCATTAACTTTGGCTTCATAAAGAAAAATCAAGTTTGCAGGGGGAAATAAAGCACCACCTTAAATAACACCTGTGAATTGTAAATGATTTGGCCAAGGTCTTAAAAGTTTAGTGTAGAATTTACCTGCACTACTGTATCAAACAATTTATATCAGTGAAATGTCTGCATATTGCTGTCTTGTTTTTTTGTTTTTGTTGATTTATGGTTTGGGCCAGACGGCAGCTACTCTGGATTTTTAAAATATAAATAAATTCATGACATCCCAAAATAAGAAAGTGGTCTTTCCGAAGTTTCTTTTTTCTTTTTCTTTCTTTCTTTCTTTTTTTTTTTTAAACACAAGGTGTCACTGTGCAGCTCTAGCAGGTTTGGAACTCACTATATAGACCAGGCTGGCCTTGAACTCAAAGAGATCTGCTGGCCTCTGCCTCCTGAGGACTGGGATTAAAGGCATGCAGCACTATGCCTGGCCTTCCAAAGTGTTCTTACACTTGCTTATGACACTAGCATCACAACTGTACATATTTTATCTGGTGTGTAAGTTATACATTAGAAAAAAAAGATACCAGTAGTTTAAATATTAAACATTAAGGTGCTCCCAATTGGTAAAAACAGAATGGAAATGTCAGTCAAGTCCACAGCACAACTGTGACCGTGGATTTCCTTGCCCCTGACTGTCATGCAGTGCTGTACATATACAGGCAGCTCCTGGTGTATGAACTAGATTCATAAAACTGTTGCACTTTTGTATACTGTGGTTATAAGCATTGGCATCTTTTCATACTGGCTACTCATTAATAATGAAATTTAAATGTTCAGGTAAGCCTAGGTCAATCCGAAAGAGATGGCAGTTAATAGTGAGTCTGGATTTGCCTTGCCAAATATAACAATTCATAACAAACTAAAAAAAAATATATATATACTCAGATATTCAGTGTATGCTCAGTTTCTCTTCAAAATGTCTCTAATAAAAGATCAACATGCTGTATTTCATAAGTGATCTAACTAGGGTGTGTTACATGAATGTTTTATAAACTCTAAAGTTAAAATTGAAATGCATATTGGCTTTCTCATTTTTCTATCAGATAGCTCATCAATCAAACTGTATGGAAAGTTTAATGTGATTTTTCAAAGTGAAAAGGAAAGGGCCAATGTCCAGACAATGTGACTGGCACACTGGGGTATTACATACTTCAGTCTAACACTTATCTGTGAATAGTAAGAAAGGTCCTAACTCCAACATCCTAAAGTTACACAATTCTTCTGAACCTTTGCAATGACTAAAGAAAACTTCATAGATTTTAAAATAAGACTGACTAATTTTTCATAAAGCAAACTCCAAAAAAAAAAAAGCCACTTTAATTGGCACAAAATGATTAAGAAAAAAATTCACCTGTTTTGGAACTGGGAATATAGCTCAGAGGTAGAGTACCTGCCTAGCACACATGAGGCCCTGGGTCCAATCTCTAGCAAAACAAAACAATCTGCCCTATCCAAGAAAAAACTACTTCATAATCATAAATAAAAATACTTAGCCGGGCGGTGGTGGCGCACGCCTTTAATCCCAGCACTCGGGAGGCAGAGCCAGGCGGATCTCTGTGAGTTCGAGGCCAGCCTGGTCTACCAAGTGAGTTCCAGGAAAAGGCGCAAAGCTACACAGAGAAACCCTGTCTCGAAAAACCAAAAAAAAAAAAAGTTAAGATTATTTAAAAAAAAAAAAAAAAAAACTTGCATTTTTTGCAGTTCAACAGCAATAAATCCTACATCAAAAACTTTCCCTGATAAAACGTGTGCAGAACACACACCAGTAGAACGATATACCATTCTTCACCTTCCTAAACTGTTGGCTAAAATTTCTTCTTGGATTTTACCTATGTACAAGTCAACATTCAAAAGAGGATAGAGAGGGAGGGAGGGAGGGAGAGCAGATATCAGGATCTATGACACCCATGAGACACAGTGAATTTTCACCCAAATCATACCAAAGTATTGACCCAGAAAGACTGTGCATCCCAATTAAACAATGTTTATCAAAACTAAGGGCTTTCTTATTTACAGACAGAGCCATTCTGACTTCTGTAATTCTTAAACAATTTAAACATGATTGCAAGGGTCAACCCACAGTATATTTATATATTTTCATTAGTAAATTACTTTCACATTCTAGACTACCATCCCAGCAGGCTATATTCCACTTCAAAAAAAGAAGAAGAAGAAGCAGGCATCTATATTCCAGGACTCATCGTAACTAGAACATAAAGCTCCTGTCACAATAGAAAAAAACTAAAACAAATCCGACACCAACACTGAAGGCCAAGGTTCTCCTGCACTACATTCATGGTGGCCGCATGTTAAGTAAGAGGGGAATGTGTTTGCTTCTCCCTTTCTCAACTGGAAAAGAAAGGAAATAGGGTGCAGGAAGGATTATAGATGTCCAGCTCATTTAGAGTCAAATACTCGAGCAGAGCTCTGACTTCAGAGTATAGGAATGCACCAAAGTTAACAAACAATGATCCCACTAGAGAGGGCTTAAAAAGTCAAACCTCAGAACAGATTACCATGTTAGAGTTGTGGGAGAATAACCACAACCAGAGATTACATGAAACAGAAGCTCAAGTGAGCCAAGCCACCTCCAATGAAGAGAGAAAATGAAAACAATACAAAATCAAGTTCAATGGCAAGAGCTAGTTAGTTGGTCCACAAAGAGCCAAGAAAACTCCCTAATTTCAGTTAGATATTGCACACTTGAAAAACAAAAAGGGACATTTAGAAAACTATCTTAAGTTTCTTTAGTTGCTGACTGCCTCTTTGGCTAGCATCCGGATCATTACTTAGTCCTATGACATGTTTCTGGCTTTCTTATCCTTTGCTTATAAACCACCAAAGTGTCTTATCTCTTCCAGTGAACACACTGCCAAAGTGGACCTTACACTGTATTCACACAGACAATGTTAGAAAGGATGAGGAGCAAAATGATTTTGAAAGGTATTATTTTTTCCTTTCTGCTTTCAAATTATCTTTAGCAGTTTCTAAAGACATGGTTACAGCTGCCCGGAGTATGTCTTCTTCACTCACACCATCACCTGCTGGGGAAAAAAAACAACAGAGTTCTTAGACACATTTCTGGAAGATTCTCAATCATCAAAATGCAAATATTTGAACTAGAGGTGCAGCTAAGTTGGTAGAGTGCTTGCCTAGCATGCATGAGACCCTGGGTTCAACCCCTAGCATGGCATAAAATCAGGCATGGAGATTCCTGTAATCTTAGTACTCAAGAGATAAAGGCAGGCAAATCAGAAGTTAAGGTTGTCCTTGACTTATAACATTTGAAGCTAGCCCAAGCTACATGAAATCTGTCTAAAATGAAGAGAAAAAAAAGTGCAAACTGTTAGGAAATACATTTCTACTTGAATACTGATTTCTTTCTTTCTTTTTTTTTTTTTAAGACTTAATTAACTATGTAAATCTGCAGGTACTATGTACCATGCCATATGTAGAGGTCAGAGGACAGATGGAGCCAGAGCCCTCTGTGGTGATATTTTATTTGTGCTGAAATGTGGTGATAGTTTATTTGTGCTTTACTAAATAAAGCTTGCCTGGAGATCAGAGAAAACCCAAGCTATTATAAGTAAACACAAAAGTCATGCAATGTTAGCACATGCCTCTAATCCTATCACTTGGGAGGCAGGGATCTGTCTAGATCTATGTGAATTCAAGGCCACACTGGAAACAGCCAGGCGTGGTGGCACATGCCTTAAATTCCAACACTAGTTAACCATGAAGGTCTGGAGGTCTGTACAAACAGACAGAAAGTGACAGAGCTGGGCAGGAAAAGAAAGTGATGTAGCTAGACAGAAAGAGCAAATCAGACGGCAGAACAGCAAGGCATCTAGGCGTGGGTAGACAGTATCTCACTTTTGGAAACTGAGGTGTAAGGTGAGGTAAGGTTAGCATGTGGCTGTTCCTATTCCTCTGATCTCTCTCGGACTTTCACCCCTACATCTGGCTCTGTGTTTTTTATTTAATAAGACCATTTAGAAACTCATCTACAGCCCTCCTTCCATCAGGTGGGTTTGATGACTGGACCCAGGCTGTCAGGAGTGGCAGCAAGCACCTTTCCCTGCTGAGCCACCTTCCTGGCCCTCCTTTCCTTTTTGTTGACTTTGTAGTTCACGTGCTATTTGTGAGACACTTTAAAACCCACAAGTGGATAGAGAACAAAATATCATACAAGACATATACCTATTGTTCCTCCTTGGCCAGTTCCTTTGTGGCCAACGCAAAGCCCAGCCAGATGTCTGTTTATAGTTCTGCCCATCGGGCAAGTCATGGTCTCATATGGTGTATGTAGCCTTATGAATGTAGCTATTTTCATTTATCGTAATGCATTTGACATTTATTATGTTTATTAACAAATCAGACTTTTTAGAAAACGTTTTTATTTGTAAACAATTAAATTCACAGGAAGTTATAAAGACAGAGGCCCTGTGGACCTGTCAGCTCAATTTCACCCAACAATTACATCTATAACGAAAGCTCAAACTGAAACTTGGACTCTATAAAGCACAGTGTTGGTGGTTCTACATGGCTTTAAAGTATCTTTTTCATTTTTTTGGTTGTTTTTTGTTGTTGTTTTGTTAAAGATAAAATGCCTAATATGATGTTTTATCACACATTTAAGCTCCCATCACTATCACCACCACTACCAAGACTAGAGGGCCAGGGGCATGACTAAGTTGTGGGGAATGGATGAGGTCCTATGTCAATGTGTATTACTGATATGAACACAACCATGTCAAGACCCTAATGCTTCAGACACGAGTCAGGCTCAGAGGAATGTTCCTCCGGTCCAAGTAGAGGTGTTAATGAATGGTTGACCATTAGCTAAGACCAGTGTCTGAGCAGAAACTATCAATGCAGCTTCCTTTTGGATGACTGTGACCTGAGACTGCTCCCCTACAGAGACTGCCTATCAACATCAGCTAACTACAGCACCCACCCCCACCCTGACATGTGTGCAGATGCCTCCTCCTCTTTTGTGCTATACTTAATAAATGCACTGAGTTTCCAGGCTGCTGCTGGTGCATGTCCATCAGAGCACGTGGCTTACCCAACCCCAGCTTTTCTCTGTGCCTGTTATTTCTTCATTCCCCACCATCCTGTGTAAGTTGGCACTCAGTGGTATAATTCTTGCCTAGCATGCACCAGGCCCCAAGTCTGATCATAGGTACTACAAAAACAAACCCCACAAAACCATTACAGCACCACAAAGCCCTCCCTCCGTGTACTGCTTTCTCTTCATGCCCAACTTCCCACCATCTTGAACCTGACATTACAGCCCTGAGGTCCAGCCCAAACGCTGCCTGCATCAACAGCTGGCTTTTTAATCCTGGTGGTACTCTATGACATGAAGTACTACAGTTTGCTTAACCATTTGCCTAATATATGGCATACTTCTTGTCTCCAAATTTTGATTAAGACCAATAAAATAGCTTTGAACATTTGTATAGATACTTTTGTGTGGACATACATTTTTACATCTATGGCATAAACACCCATGAATATAACTGTTGGGTCATATGGTCAGTATGTATTCAGCTTGTTCGTTTTCTTGAGACAGAGTCTCACTATGTAATCCTGGCTTGCCTGGAACTCGCTATGTAGACTAGGCTGGCCTTGAACTCATAGAAATCCATCTGCTTCTGACTCTGGAGTGTCAAGATTAAAGGTGTCCTGGTGTATATTCAGGTTTTTAAGAAATGACTGAATTACTTTCGGAAGTCGCTATTACCAGTTAAAATGCGACACATAAAGAACACCTCAGTTTCTGCTCTTTAGGTCCCTCATTCATAACTGCCAGACATACAATCAAAACAAGATCAATAGAACAATTTTTGTTTCAACCATCAAATATAATCAGAAAATTCAAAAAGACAGAACTGTATTTTACATCTTTCACTCTTCCTGTGCTTGCCTCAACATCATCTCATTTCTGTTTCAAGAACTTCCTTTTTTTTAAAATTGAAAATAGATATTTTTCATATAATATATTCTTATCATGGTTTCCCCTCCCTCACCTCCTCAGAGATCCTCCGCACCTTCCCACCCATCCAACTTCATGCTTTCTTTCTCTCTCTTTAGAAAAGAAACAGTAAAATTTAAAACAAATAAACAAACAAAATCCACAAAACAAAGGAAACAGAAAAAAAAGAAAAAGAAACAGCACACTCCACATACATACACATGCAGAGAGACACATGCACACAAAAAATCCATAAAAACACAAAATCAGAAACCATAATAGATAAGCAAAAGACCAGTAATGAATGAATAAAAAAAAAAAAAAGCAAGTATTAAGAGACAAAAATTCTTTAAAAAGAACACTGAGTTTGTTTTGAGTCCTGTCACCTCCTGGACATGGGGCCTGCCCTTGAATATGATTTGTATATCCAATGAGACTCCAATGGAGAAAACTAATTTTTCTTCTGCAAGTGGTTGTCAATTGGAGATGGCTTCTGAGGTAGGGACAGATCCTATCTACCTCCCATCTCAGTGCTGAGACCCTATCTTGGACTTGTGCAGGACCCTGTGCATTCTGCCACTATCTCTGAGTTTGTCTGTGTGTCAGTGATGCTGTATCTGGAAGGCATTGTTTTCCTGGTATCTTCCAGCCCCACTGGCTCTTACCATCTTTCTGCCACCCCTCCTCAAAGTTCCCAGAGCCCTAAGGGGCAGTTTGAAGGAAACATCCCATTCAGCACTGGGTATTCCAAAGTCTCTCACTCTCTGCACATGGTCCAGTTGTGGGTCTCTGGAAGTGATGGCTAGTCCTGGCTCTGATGATGGCTCATCTTCCCAGGCCTGTGCAGCCTGCCACGTTCTTTAGCTTTTTGTTTGGTTTTTCAAGACAGGGTCTCTCTGTAGCCCTGGCTTTCCTCGAACTCACTTTGTAGACCAGGCTGGCCTCAAACTCAGACATCTGTTTGCCTCTGCCTCCTAAGTGCCACCACGTCTGGCTCCCTTTCTTTAGCTTTTAAGGACAGGACTGCTGGAGACAATTTTTTCTCAATTCTAAAGAGTATGTTAATTACTGCATATGTGATCCTGGGTTTCAAATTTTCTTCCAGCACTTTAAAATACATTATCCACTCCTTCACTCATAAGAAAGCTCTCATTTCAAATTGTTGTTGGGAAAGTTATTTCTTACTGATTTGGGATAGTGTCTTCAGTTTTCAGACGTCTATGAGTCTTGGTGTGTATTTCTTTGGCTTTATACTCATTTAAAATTCATTCAATTTCTTCAGTTTGTAGATTTCTACTTTCTGTCAGATTGAAAGCCATTATGTCATTACAAACTTTTTCAGTCCCTCACTCATCCCCATCTCTTTTGGAGACTCCTATGAGTTAGGAGGTTTTTGTTACAATGTCACAGGCCTCCAACCTTGCTCATCATTTATGGTCAGTTATCTGTGTTGATAAGAATGATGTGATTTCTACAAGCCTGTCATCAAGTTTACTGACTTTTCTGTACTGAGACCATTCACTGAGTTCTTACACTTCAGCTATTTTCTGCTCTCGAATTTGTATGTGGAATCAAGGTAAGGCAGAGCATAACTATAATCTCGGCACTCAGGAGTCAGAAGTAGAACAACGGTGAATTTGAGGCTAGTCTGGGCTAGACAGTGAGACTCTGCCTCAAAAAAAAAAAAAAAAAAAAAAAAAAAAAAAAAAACAATCACTAAAATTGTCCATGTGGCTTCTTCTTTCATGTTTCTTCACATGATAGCGGTTTTCAACTGAACCCTGGGTACTTAGGTATTGTCAAACTGCAAATCTACTCAAGTTTTGTTTTGTGAGCCTCCTCTGACAGAGGTGTCTGTGTGTACATCCACTGTAGGTGCCCAAGTCGGCCAGAGGTGTCAAATCCACCTGCAGCTGGAGTTAGAGGATTCTTTATAATGTGCTCTCTAGTGCAAGTCCCATCTCATGTCAACAATCCTTCATCAGTTTATCGACTATTTTCTTACTGTACAATTCTGAGAGTTCTGCAGAGATTCTCCTCTGATCAACAGGGCTTCTTTCCCACTCAACTTCTACCAATACTTGGCTCGAGTTTAAGACCTATTAAATCAAGGCCTGGTGAGTAACCTGGACTTCCAGCTATTATCTCAATTATGCTAAAGTATGTTTTCCTTTATTAGGTGGTGAAAGGTACTTATTTTCCATTTAATATTATTCTAATATTACTAATATTCATTACCTCTGGACCATCTCTGGAGGATTTTTGAAGAATGTGCTAACTGTGAAGTTTAAGTACTCTGTGTGTGATTTTAAAACCTACCAGGGTTGCCGGGCGGTGGTGGCGCACGCCTTTAATCCCAGCACTCGGGAGGCAGAGCCAGGCGGATCTCTGTGAGTTCGAGGCCAGCCTGAGCTACCAAGTGAGTCCCAGGAAAGGCGCAAAGCTACACAGAGAAACCCTGTCTCGAAAAACCAAAAAAAAAAAATTAAAAAATAAATAAATAAAACCTACCAGGGCATGGTGGTACATGCCTATAAAAAGGCCCAAGAAAAAACTAAATAAATAAAACCTAAGTATTCACACCAAGTGTTCTAGTCTGTCTGCTTCTTACTTCAGAGGAGCTTAGTTGATCACAAATCCATTTAGGAGTTTTAATACAACAAAAAAGGAAGAAAATATAAAGTAAAAATGACATGGACCCTGGGTGTCAAGTAAAGCATTTGAGTAACAGTCCTGGTGAATGGCCAGAGAGTCATACCTTGGTTGTTCCCACGTCCTCCTGAACTTGTGGTCGGTCTTTCACAAGGGTATGAAAGCTGTCTAGGTCGGTCTACCTCCTGCTGCTGCTGCTGTTGCCTGAAAGATTCAAAAGTGAATATATGTTAAAACAACACCTAAGAAATAAATATTCCATGAGAATACCTATTCAGGTAGGAAATAAGCTGTTCCATAAATCAAAGTGGTCACTGGCCTGAACACCCCAGAAGGTGAGAATTAGTTTGACAATTGCAAGTATAAAAGTGTCAAATTTTTTATTCTAAAAAAAAATTTACGTATTTGAGTTATCAGACAGGAAGTAGGCATTTTCATTTCCTTTATAAGGTTCACGAGTAGTTATTCATATGCAAATGTTGTTTATGCAGCTTTGATATTATTAGGAGCCACTGAAAAACACCTTTGCTAAGATGAACCATCTCAATTTAATGTGCTCTTCCCTGACTGGCTCCTCTAGTCAGTCAGTCACGTCTGAATTTAGTAAGCTTCTCCCTGGAGACCCCTTGACTCCCCGGAGACTCTCCTGACCATCCCACTTCAAGCAGCCACCTGCCCTTCCCACTATTTCACTTCAGTTCCCAGCACAAACATACTGCCACCGTGATGCTTCTGTCTGGTCTGTAGGCTAACTAGAGCACAAACCTTATGCTGCTCCTGTGTCCCCAGTACCTGAGACTTTGTCAGTCACAAAGCAACTTCATCACACACTTGACGAATTAAAGAAACGGAAACCACTGTATGGCAACAACAGTGCCACTGTATGCTGGAAGTATGTGCTCTGCATTTTGATTTTGATTTTACAAGGGGTTACAGTTAAGAGACTACATGAATCTCAGAAGACACTTTTTGAGCAGTCCTAAGACTGAAAGACTTAAGCATTATGACACAGTTACAAGTCTATGGGAGCCAGGGAGTGAAATGTGGTGATTTGAATATGAATGGCCTCCCATAGGCTCATATAGGTGTAGCCTTACTGAAGAAAGTGTGCTACTGGGAGGTGGGCTCTGAGGTTTCAAATGCCTATGCCAGGCCAGCCTCTCACTTCCTGCCTGTGGATTCGGATGTAGAACTCTCAGCTACTTCTCCAGCATTATGTCTGCCTGCATGCCGCCATGCTTCCTGCCATGATGATAATAGACTGAGCTCTGGAACTGTAAGCAAGCCCAATTAAATGCTTTCTTTTTTAAGAGTTGCTGTGGTCATGGTGTTGCTTCACAGCAACAGGACACTGAATAAGACACTCTCTCAAACAAGTCATGAAGCTGGCTGTGGTGGCCTGTACTATTGAATTCCAAGCCCAGGAATTCAATGCCAGCCTGGGTAACATATCAATCCCTATCTCAAAAAGAAAACAAAACATGCAGGAGTATATTCTTGTATTTAGAAAATGGAAGCTGAAATACTACAATGAAAAGCTACAATGAGAAAGAACATAAGTTACTCCCAGATGCTTTTGGTATGGCAACAATCTGAGTAAAGGGTTCTTGGAGCTATAAGGAGCTCTGTACACTAGTTCCACTTTTAAGTAATAAACATATACAGAAAGCATCTATAAGTGACTGAGATTAAGAAGTCATAGATTAAAAAGTTGTGCATGATTTTAAAAGGACTAGAATTCAGTTATTTTTTTTTAAAATTTATTTTTATGTTACAGAAGATGCCAGATTCATTCAGATTTGTGAATTGGTTATCAACTAGACTTGAAGCATCGTTCTTCTTGAGCATTTCAGCTAGAATTCAGTTATAAACAGCACATTTTTTTTTTCCAGCATTCCCCTCAATTTTGAAAAAAGGGCCGCTAATCAGGTTGCTAGCCTAGGATGACCTTGAATTCTAGATCTGCTGGCCTCCACCTCCCATATGTACCATGCAACACCACACCCACCTTGTCCTTCTCAGTTTTGAGTTTTAAATGTGAGGAACAAGACAACTGAGATAGTAGGAACTCCATCTTCTCCCTGTTGGCCTTCTGGGGTTCTGTGCCTTCATACATGGCAGTCTGGAGAACAGCCTGAGCTCTGGGGATCCTGGCATATCATGGAGGCTCCTGGATGCCCCCTTCTTCCTCCACTTAAGTATCTATGTCTGATAGAGGGATAACCTTTAATCTACTTCTAATTTTTCATTTAACTGCCAATTATTGTACATATTCATCTGGTTATTATAACTTTCAATTATGCAAAATGAGAAGAAAGTTCGCTGCCAACCTTGAAACAAGCACTGTGAAGCACTAAGATGCTGCTGTGGAACAGGTTCCTCAGCACCTTCCCACCATGTCTTCAGTCCTATAGAGGCTGCAGAGCTAGAACCTGGTTTCTGCTTGCAGAGTAAGTACTCACATGAGCTACAAAGGGCAGAAATGAGTCAAGGAGGCACAGCTATTTTCCTGACAAGCGAAGTCAAGGAGGTTCAGTTCTGAATCCTACCTCAGGGCTGTTTCAGTGGGACCAGAAAGTCTTGACAACTATGATATGGCTTCCCAATTCCAGGATCCAGCTATATCTGTTTTTTTGGTTTGTTGTTTTTGTTTTTGTTTTTGTTTTTGTTTTTGTTTTTTTTTTTTTGGATGTCTGTTTGTTTTAAGATTTAGTTACGGGGTTATGTGTGGTGGTGTTTGCCTTTAATTCCAGCACTCTAAAGGCAGAGACAGGTTGATCTCTGTGAGTTTGGGGCTAGCCTAGTCTACATAGTGAGTTCCAGGACATCCAGGGCTACACAGAGAAAACCTGACTCAAGAAAAACAAAAACAAAAGAATTCTTTGTTAGGGGCTGGAGAGATAGTTTAGCAGTCGAGGGCACTGGTTACTCTTCAGACAACCTGGGTTCAATTCCCAGCACCTACATGGCAGCTCACAACCACCTGCAACCTCAGCCCCAGCCCCACAGGACCTAATATTCTCTTCTGGCCTCCTCAGGCACTGCATGCATGTGGTACACATATATACATGCAGGTAAAATACCTATACATATAAAATAAAATTGAAGGAAATGTTTTTCCTAATTTAATATATTTATATATGATACACAAATGTTTTAGATTATATAATTGTATAGGTGAGAACCCTCAGAGTGAGAACAAAACAGAGTGTAGAGTCCTCTGAAGCTCAAACGTGAGCAATGTGGGGGTTCTGAGACCTGAACCTTGGTCCTCTGCAAGAGTATCTGATACCTGTCATCCTAATCAGGAGTGGTTGCAGCCCTTCTCACAAACTGCTGTATACTTCAGAAGCCTGGCTCAGAACTTCCCTAATATTATAAGCCTCTAATTACACCATTAATTGGTGTTTTGTTTAAACACCCTTACCTGTTTCTATTTCTTAAACTGAACTGTGTAATAAACTAAGCCAAGCCATTAAGTGACGACATGAGTATTAGGCAAGCAAAGCATCACAACACTCCTTGGCTATGGACATTTGTATCCATCCTGCTGAGAAACACTGTTTCTTATAACAGGCAGAATACAGCATTCAAAGCTATACTTGGAGAAGACATTAATCATGCTAACAAATATCTGTGGAACATGTGACAGCTGACAAATAGTCTTAAGACTCATCATTTAATTCTATACTTCCAACAGCAGGTGTTAACAGTGCTGGTGTGGACTCTGGCTTGGGTTTTGTGACTGATAAACAGATTTACAGATCACTGCTAGAAAAAAATGTCATGTTAAGGAGATATTACTTAGTGACCCTTGCTCATAAACTATGAATTTATAATAGGCTAATTTTTAGTACTATTTTTTACACAAGAAAAGAAATCCTACAATGTGTTTTATTTGATATCTACATTAAGTATGAGGCTTCTAACACTCAATGGAGGAAGACAAGGGATGAACTGTGACTAACAAGTTAGCACCAGGCCAGTGTGGAGAGGGAAAGAAGGAAGTCAGACAGTCTTACAGCCAAGATCCCAAAGACAGAATCTGGAGAGAGAGGGGACTATTCCAGCAAAGCACTCAGTGATTTGAGTAAAAGGCAAGTGCAGCGTGCACTTTTATCCTCAGCCCTTTGGCACCCTGTTCTTAACCTTGTAGTAAACTAGCACTTTCAAATGCTAGTCAGTGTTAAAAATAAACACCACCAAGTTAACTCTTAATTCATCTCAGCTATTTGTGACAAAGTAGAACATTCCCTAGCTGTCTTTAAGTCCTCAGGATAAAAGACAATCTTCAATGCACAACCAACCACTAGAAAAGAGGCATGCTCATACCCAAACTGCTTTTTAAAAGGGTGCAAGGTTAGACAAAATCTCTGTCATCTCTAAAGCACTAGTTACGGTTTTTAAGTTGTGATCATTATAGCTTAATATTTATCACGGGATGTTACTAAATTATCTTTACTATTACTAAAAGTTCAAACCTACTGGAAGTTTCAAATTTTTATTTCAAAAGAGTTAACAAAATGTCTAAATAAAAGAAGGGGTTGGTGACAATGCTCAGTAAGTGAAGACTCTTGCTGCTAAGCCTGACGACCTGAGTCAATTCACAGGACGAGGTACCAACTCCTGCCAAGTGACCTGTGTGCCATACATAGTGTAGTTCTCTCCTCTCTCTCTCTCTCTCTCTCTCTCTCTCTCTCTCTCTCTCTCTCTCTCTCTCTCACTCACTCACTCACTCACACACACACTCTCCTACACACACTCAACTCACTAACTCTCTCACACATACTCATGCACACACACATATACACACATCACAGTCTCACGCACACACACACTCTCTCATGTATACACACATACACACATACTCTCTCACATACACACAGAAAGAGTGAATATATATGACATAGAAAAAGAGTATGTATATGAATGTATGCAGTCACTAACATCACTTCTTGAAGGAAGAGAGTGGGAACATACTTTTAAAAAAACTCTTAAATTTCCAGACTACTAATTATGCCTACTTATGTAGCTTTTGAGTTATTTTTAAAACTAGATATTTATATAAAGTTGTTGACTATCATTATTATTTTGTGACAACAGCATTTATTAGGGAAAAAGAAAAAAGAAAAGCATGGTGTGCACCCCATCAATCCACCACTCGAGAGTGAGGGGGGGTTCAGGACCAGGCCAGGCAGGAATGGAGACTGATCAGAAAACAACACAGGAAAAAAACCTGAACAACCCTACAGAACACAACAAACACCTCCCAATATTCTGTAGGCACACACTAAAATAGTAATGACATGACGACTGTGACTTATTACAAGTCCATGCCTGTGGAAGAATGGAAAGAAATGGAAGTCAGGGGCATAAAAACCTGGGTCATGTGCTGGTATTTATTAAATGTGAGTAATAAATATGGGTGTGTTATGCACAAATCTAAGGCTTATCATAATTTAAAAAGTAATAGTTAATTTTAAAATTCAAAAGGACATGAAAAGTACTAGTAAGCACTATTTTAAAATGTAAATATAACTAAATCTATTAATCAGTCACTGAATAAAGACTAGAAATATCTCACATTAAGAGGATGTCAGCTGATCAGAACTTTCCTTCATATACTTCTGAGTTGTGACTTAAAAAAACAGAAAACAGAAAAAGATAAACATTATCTTCACAATACCAGCAGATGCAAAAATGGTCTAAACTTTATACCACTAATCTGCCAACTACGACTCTAGACGAGGCTGCTTGGGTTCAGAGGTGCTGATGTGTGGCTGCTGCTGTTGTGCTGGGGTTGAAGTCCTAGCCTCCTCACACATGCTGGATGAGCACTCCCCGCTGAATTGCATTCCAGATGTTCAGAGATTTTGAAATGTGAAAATAAATGCATCACTGATTGATGAGACCTGTTATATAACTGTAGAGTCCATCTCTGGCCTTATCTTTCTGACCTGAGATCAGAGGGTCCAATTATCTATTATTGATCATAATTATTGATCATATTACCGGTCACTTTTAAGGTGGAGTTCGGTTTAAAAATAAAAAAAAATAAAAAAAATTAAAAAAAAGCTGGATATGATGACATATATCTGTAATCCTAGAACAAGGGAAGCTGAGGCAGGAAGATTGCCAGGAGTTTAAGGCCACCAGACCACATGACAAAGCCTGTCCAAAAAAATCAAAGATAGAAATAAAAGAAGACTTGTGAATGGCAATTACTAGAAAGGAAGACACTATAAAAGTGTAACTATGTCTTAAGTACTTATAAACTGAGTACAACATACAGGTTTGGGAGCATATGGTTCAGACTTCTGGTTTCTATACCCGATGCTGACGGGCCTTGGGCCTCCTAAAGTGACACAGCAGGACTACAGAGCACCTACTGCTTGTACTTGGGAATACGCCCTGCCCACCTTCCTCAAATGCTCTTCTCCCTGTTAACTGATGGGAGGGGTAGCAGGGCCAATGGATCCATAGGCAGTTAGTTCTTCCTGTCCTAAGTCCAGTTTCCTTCTGATAAGCAAAATTCCACAAAGTTTCCTTTATTCTACTCCATGTCAATTTATTCAAGATCGGGTAAAGGTTTTTCTCTAAAACTGTTAAGTATTTCACACCTTATTTGCTGTAAAAATTTAAAATATATAGATTTCTGTATGTTCATAGGTTCAGGCAGTAAGCAGTAATTTACAACCAGACAAAATAACCAAGTATTAAATATGTAACTTTAATCTGTACCAACTACTTTACTTTTCAAAGTAGGCTTCTCTCCTCTTCCGCAGCTCTTCTGAAGTAAGATTGGTATGTGGTGTCTGCGGACTATCTTGAGACATACTTCTGGAACTACCTAAAAAAAGCCAATCATTTTATATACCTGTTCAAGCAGCAGTATGTTTGTTCTTCCTGGAGCAAGCTTCTAGAAAGTTTTCTTCTTAAGAACATTCCACTACTGCTCTGTAAATGTAAGGAGGCTATGGAAGTCTCAGGGAAAATCTAAGGTGTTACTGCAACTGAGGCTGATGCCATCTGTGATGCTGATATGAGAATACAAGTCCACAGTTCACCCGGTATGAGAAGTCTTCAAGACCACACTTGCATACTCTTTAACTTCCCCAAACTGCATTTACACCTTCAAAGGCATGACATTCCTCAAAGAAATCCATGATGACAACCATGACATGACCTCACTCTGTTCTCAACAACTTAGAAACCTAAGTTCTCACCAGTAATTGTACTAAACACAGATCCCATATTAATTGTGACAGTGGTAAGATGGTTTTCTGTGCATTACTGCAATAATCCAGCCAGGCCCCTGCTAATAAAACATGGGACTTCACACTACATGGAGTATGCAGAGGCAGGGCCTGGAGGTGAGAAGTCTAGGATACCAGGAATGGCTATGTTAAAGGATCCTCAACTCACTAAGACATTTAAGGAATTCAGATGATGAGCAATCTCATTAAAAGTAGAAGCAGCTTCATATAAATTAGATTAAAAGAAAATCACAAAAATAAAGTACTTCATGCTTTCAGCAAACTGCTTTGAGTGTCTCAACACTTTTTTCTGCCTACATTCCCAAGGGGGTTTATCGTCACTCTCCTCCACTAATTGACTTACATCAATGAAAAAGGTGTAGCCCGCAGAAGAGGGCTTAAGTTTTATTAAATTGTACAATCAGGAAGTGCAGCGTGTCCACTTGCATGCATTTGTTAAAACAGCTAGCTTGGGTAAGGGTCATCTAGCCACTAGAAGACTAATTCAATTAGCTGTTTGTATTAATTCAGTATTGTAATCAAGTAACATAACCAGAAGTAAAATTATAACTGTATTAAACACAATAAATATAGTCCTAGTATAATACAGGTTATAAAACTGATTCAAGATCAGGGAAATCTAAAAAAATACTGAAATTCTAGAGCTATTGCTTTTGCAGTAACTATCAAAGAACTTCCAAAAGCACAAAATTTTCAGAAAAGCTGAGGATAACGTGAACCATTTCTCCAAAAATGACTAAAGTACACACCAAAATGTTCATACCTTGCATACTAAGCTGAATGGCCCTTCGGAGATCAGCTTCTTCATCCTCTATATCAACTTCCTGACGACTTATCGCTAGAGCCCTCTGTAAATCATCCTCATCTTCATCCAACATTCCCGACCCGTCGGCCGCCTCTAGGACTCGTTCCAGATCTGCTTTGAGAACACTAAACAACAAATGCATTCATAAAAATTACAGCCTGCTCTCTGATTTTATTTTTCATTAAAAAAATTTTTATGTGTATGGAGATTTTGTTTGTATGTATGTTTTGCACAATGTGTGTGTAGTGCCTGAGCAAGCCAGAAGAGGGTGCTAGATTCCCTGAGACTGGAGTCATAGAAAGTTGTGAGCTGCCAGAAAGGTGCTGAGAATCAAACCTAGATCCTCTGGAAAAGGAGCTGTTGCTCTTAACCACTGAACCATCTCTCCACCCCCTTGGTCTTCTACTTCAGATAAAACATAAAGGCACTTACAAACTAAAGATTTGGGATCAAAAAACAACACTCTAGAAGATAAGGTCTAATAACAGAACAACTGAATCTAAAGGAAGATATTTGAGTAATTCAAAGTGGCTCATACCATAAACTTCACTAGAACACAGTCTTGCTGGGTACTGTGGCTTATGCCTGTTGAGTAACAGCTACTTGGGAGGCAAAGACAGAAGGATGTCAGAGTTAACAACTGGGCAACTTAATGAGAGCTGTCATCAGAAGTGGGGGATGAGGGATGGAGTGGGGTGCAGTGGGGAGGGGTGGGGTGGGAGGGATGGGACAGGACGGGATGAGGGGGACAACGATGACTAGGATGTTGTTCATGAAACTCAGGATCTGAACACAAACACTACTACTACAATAATAATAATAATAATAATAATAATAATAATAATAATAATCATATAGCAGCTCAGTTTGGGATGGGGGAGGTATATCCTAGATATGTAGCACAGTAGGAAGAATAATTGTCTAGCATACACAAACCCCTGGGTTCATTTTCCTGCATCATGAATAAAAGAGCATGGTGGCACACACATTTGTAATGCTAGCCAGCCCAAGCTACTTAAGATCTTATATTTATTTATTTATTTATTTGTTTGTTTGTTTGTTTGTTTGTTTATCAATTTTTTTGGGGGGGTTCAAGACAGGATTTCTCTGTGTAACAGCCTTGGCTGTCCTGGAACTTGCTTTATAGACCAGAATGGTCTCAAACTCACAGAGATTCACCTGCCTCTGCCTCCTGAATGCTGGGATTAAAGGCATGCGCCACCACCGCCTGGAGAGATCTTATTTCAAACAAAAATAAATACAGAGGCTCCAACAACAACATGTAGGCATGTCAAACTGCCTCCTAAACACATTTAGACCTGTAGACGAATGCTACTCTCAGGAAAGCTTCTTTTTTGCAGTCAGTTTTTGGTTGCCCACCAGAACTAAATAACTAGGAGAGCTAATTGGTGGAGACACCACACACCAGTTACATAACATACAGAAATCAAGCAAGAACTGAGCTGGAAGCTTCCACTTCACTGACCAGCTTTCATAGGCTTGTATAGGTGCTATGTAGGCTGCTAGAAAAGAAAAATCATTAATAGTCTTAACCAGACCCTGTAAATGCTACGCTATAATATTATCATGCCAGAAATGGTGACATGACTATTATGGGGGGCAACCAACCACTTTTTCTTTTCTTACCCCGCCCCGCCCCCCGGAGACAAGGTCTCACTATGTAGCTCTAGCTGTCCTAAAACTCAATATATAGACCTGACTGGCCTCAAACTCAGAGAACTCCACTTGCCTCTGCCTCCTGAATATTAAAGGTATGTGCCACCATACCTGGCCCAACCATTTTTTTGATAGGATTTGAGAGCCACTCCACAGAAAGCAATTCATGCCTGGTACCATAAACCTGTCAAAAGCCCATAGGTCTTAGGGCTGAGTAGGTCATGGGCCCTAGGTGGGGAACACAACTACTACTGTTTTACTAAATAGACATGTCAAACTCCCTTCTAACTACATTTAGACCTACAGATTTGTGCTCGGTCAGAAAAACTGCTTTGTGCAGGGCGGGCAGCGAATAGCAGCTAATGCAAAGACTCAGAACCATTCAAAGTGCTTGAGAATAGGTGACCATTAGATGCTCAGACTTGAATGGGATGCCTATATCAACCCTCAAGGAACTTCATGAGAGGGGGCAGAAAGGATGTACGAGCAGGAGATTAGGGAGGGATGCTGTGAAATGCCATCTTCTGACCAAGACATGGTTGCTATGCTCGTGAACTCACTATAGTTACCAGCACAAACCTGCACAAGATCAGGCGATCACCATTCCTGAGTGGATAGGGGAGCACTCATAAGGTCCCCATCCCTAGCTGAAAAGCTACTTGGCAGTTTTCGCTGCTAAGGGAGGTGGCTAATTTTTCTTCAGTGGTACAGCCACGGGTAGGGTGTCCATGCAAGCAATTCTAATTAAACTCAGTGATTAAAAAAAGAAACAACAGAAGAAAACAGGAAGTGGACCTGTTGGAAAGATAAAGGGATTCAGAGGGAACAGAAAGAGGTTAAGACAGGATAATGAGGAATGAACATAATAAAAATAATTACATACATGAATAAAATTGTCAAGTAAATAATACTTAAAATAAAATAAAATTACATAAACATATCAAAGTCTTGAATTCCCCATCCCCCATCAAAGTATTTCCATATAATTAAAAAAATGGTCAAAAATTTTAAAAAATACATGAAACAAAAATAGGGGATTGGGCATAACTGAATAGAATATTTGCCTAGTATGAACAAGAGGTTGATCCACAGCACCACAAAAACAAATACACAAAATAAAAATAAGATTAAAAAAAAATCATTGGTGGTAAATGATCACACATTAAATATAAGCAGTGTCTGGAGAGATGGTTCAGTGGTTAGTATTACTTCCTGCTCTCCAAAGGGCCAAGTTCAGTTCCCAGCACCCCCACATCCTGCAGCTCACAATCACCTGTAACTCTAGCTCTACAGGATCCAACCCCCAATACTGGCCCTGGTGGGCACCCACACACACGTGGCATGAAAACTTCATTCTAAGGGCATGATACATCATGTACTCCATAGTCATACTAAATGTTTACCTCTGTTCTTTGAGCTGTGCCAATTCTTCTCCAATAAGTTTTGGTCGATGCATCTGCTGGACCTTGATCATCTGCAAAAGCTGGTCAGCTTCGCAGTCTGGCAGATCACCCTTAACAACAAATATAGAATAACCTAAAAAGAAGCAAAAACAAACTAAAACAACTAGTAGGAGGTTCAGACTTAACTTGAAATGATAGCTGACAGAAAGGTAACAGTACAGCTGGAAACACATGAGGTGCAATTCAGAAAGACCTGACTTATGCGATAACTCTCACTTGGATCAGGAGGGTAGTCTCTGGCAAACCCCACAGAATCAAGCCTCACTGTTCTCATCGGGTAGACTCGGTGACTACAAGAAACAAAAGCAGTCCTGTCTACATGGGCCCTAGAAAGGCAGTGCCTGACCACACGACTACTCACTGAAGGGAGAGGGCAGGCAGGTAGAGGAGGGGTGCGTGGTGGTATTCTGATTGTACTGAAATGTGATTTTAATTGTATGTTAATAAATAAAGTTGCCCGGGGGTCAGAGCTATTAGAGCCATAGACAGAGCGTGGCGGTGGTGGCACACGCCTTTAATCCCATTGATCTCTGTGTGTTCGGGGATACAGCCAGCATTGGAGACATACGGCTTTAAGACTTAGAGGGCTGTACATACAGACAGTGACAACCAATGAGAAGGCAGAACAAAAAGACTATGAAAAGACATACACACAGGAAGTAGGTCTCTTTCGGAGAGCTAGGAGGAAGGATGAGATTTTAGCTCTGAGCTCTGAACTCTTGGCTTTCTCTTTTACATTGGTTCTGTGTTTCTTATTTAATAATACGGTTGGTTACATCTACAGGGGTGGAGCGGGCAGGCAGGTAGAGAAGGGGTGGAGCGGGCAGGCAGGTAGAGGAGGAGATGTTCAGTGAGGAAGAGCACGTGCATGGCAGCTCACAGCCATCTCTAACTCCAGTTCCAGAGGATCTGATGCCCTCTTCTGGCCTCCATGGGGCACCAGTCACACACATGGTGCACAGACATACATATAAAGAAAACACTTGTACACATAAAATACAAAATGATTTTCCAAACAGTTTTCTGTGAACGTTTGATTTGAAATCTTCCTGGACTGCTAAATGAAGATGCCAGCACCAGGACTGGTGTTCAGAAGGAATGTCTCCGCTAAAGATAAAAGTCTGGGAATCATGAGTGTACAGATCGTACTGTGATTAAAACAACGAAATGGCACTTAAGGAAGAAGCTGAACTGGAATTTGGGCGACTCCAGCAGTTAGAGACGGGAAAGGGTATGAGCCTGAAAGAAACGGCGAGTGAGACAGGCAGATGCCGACATGTAATACCACTGTGTAATCTTTAAGGACATAAGGGACCTAAGCACTGTTGGTTAACAGAGGCTGAGATGACAAAGGACAAGCAGACATCAAATGCCACATCATCCCCAAATCAGCTCGAACCTAGTTAAGTACCTACAACTCAGTTCTAGTCACTAGAACAGCCAGGGGTCAGAGGAAAATATTCGCAACAAGAAAAAAACCAAGATGTAGGAAACAGGCAAAAGATCCATTCTCTTGCCCTGCAACAACGTTAGTAAATAAATTAAAGGAAAAAACAGAGATGAGGAAACTTCTAAGTAGATTTAGGGGAAAAAAAAAAATAACCCAATACAATTATTGAACCTGATTTCATTCAACTCAGAGAGAAATGTGAAAGAACTAATCAGGGTTGAGAGGTAAGAGAGACTTAAGCACTGGGTATCTGATCATGAAAGCACTGTGGTTAGCCAGCTGGGGATATGGGTCAGAGTAGAGTTCTACCTCACATGCACACAGCCATGGGCTTTTCGATCCCCATCTCCACAAAGCACAACATTTTTAGTAAGGTTACAATGTCATTATGTATGTTTTTGTTTTAAAAAAAAAATCATTTTTAAAGATTTAACAGAAAAAATAGTAGAGTGAACAAGAAATAGGCAAGGTATAAAGAAATAGGCCATGAAGTAGAGGTACAGGGAGATCAAGAAATCATTTCCTTTCCTTTTATATTACACACACTTACACACACACACACACACACACACACACACACACACACACACACACACGAAATTTGTTATATTCTGTTTAGACAGGGTATAATCAACTGCCTCCTCAAATAAAGGAGGCCCAGGAATTGAATTCTGGTGAAAAGGCAGGATTCACCAGTGATAGCGAGAAGAGAGACTTTTGGAGAGGCCCTGGTTTATGGCAACACAACTGGAATGAGTTCAACAGGAGACAGTGCACCAGAAATAATTCTAATGAGAAAATTATAAATGGGCAAGCAGCTATAGTTTCATAGTTAAGAGAAGCTCTTCATTTCATAAAAAGGCAAGAGCTTTTTACCCATGGACAGACACTTAGGTAGTGGGAGAAATGTTCAACCCAGGAGAGCAGAAGGCCAAAATCAAATGTTGACTAGGTGGGAAGAACAGGGATACTGCATACATGGAGGGATGGCCTTAGATGTAGGGCTCAAAATACAAGAAAACACAGAAGCAAGGTGACAGCTTTGCTATCAGGAAGAGATGCCTATGTTCTCAGAAGAATACAAGAGAGCAAGGCATAAGGCATACCAAGCTGTAAGGAAGGGAGAGCTAAGCTGTGAAATAACCACCAAAGAAACATTTGAAATCTGTGAGGGCAAATGACAAATTAGAAAAACTAACCAACATATTTTATGTAATTTTTAAGCCATGTTTGGTGCTGTGATACAGGAATGTCTGGGGCCAAGATTTGGTTTAATTGTGGTTAAGATTCTTGTTATTTAAGAATAATGGGGGGCTGGAGAGATGGCTCAGAGTTTAAGAACACTGGCTGTTCTTAAACTCTTCCAGAGGTCCTGAGTTCAATTCCCAGCAACCACATGGTGGCTCACAACAACAGGATTCCCAATACCTCTCTTCTGGCCTCTTTGAGCACTGCATGCATGTAGTGCACACAGAAACATGCAGGCAAAACACCTTTCCACTTAAAATTTTAAAAATCTTTAAAAAGTAAGATAATCAAGGTAAAAACTGCAGAGTATAAGAGGAGTTCTTGGGTCTCCTGACAACTTGAAAGCCTGGTCAGAATGGCAAAGGAGAAGGCATTCATAGAGGTAGACGGTGATGGTCAAAAAATACCATGCTTACGACTGAGAATTAAAGGTAGTTGGTTATTGAAAATGTCAAGACAATAGTGAAGAAAATAATCTTTGAAAGAGACATGGTTACTGGTGTAGAAATGACTAAAAATTTATGGAAGAGAGACAGATAACTAGTCATCTAAAGTCTCCAGTAAAAAAGGAGGTGGCTTACAGATGAGTACAGGTAGGGCGTGGTTAATCCAGAGGCAGGTAATTCACAGGCATGGAGCCCATAGAAAGAACAGTGGCTGAAAATAAGTCAGCAGGAATGGTAGGAGCATGTACCTCCTGTCAGCCCTGTGATAGACAGGATACAGAAGGTTAAAGGTATCACTTAATAAGGGATGCAAAGAAGGCCCTGGCTGAGGGGAGGTCCTAATGTAGGGAGCACCCACATGGAACTATGTCACCCAAACCACAGCCCTGAGGTGAACACCTATACTGTAAGGGTAATTCACTGCCACTGCCAGAGATCATATACTAGTATACACACAAATAATGACTCAGTTTTTCTTTAAGCTACTTTCAAAAATAAAATTTTTGGTATTTATTTACCTTCTTGCTGTAATTGAGCCAAGAATAGTGCGAGGTATGTATCTGATATTAATTCTGGACCCGTCAGCAGAGAATTCAAGTTAAACCACTAGAAAAAAAAAGATACCAATATCGAAGTTAATGAACATTATATGCAAAAATAATTTCTCATGTTAAACATATAACAGGTCAAAATTTAGTAAGATGGTCTAAATAACAAATATATCAAACTAAGATTTTCTGAAGTACTGAATACTGTGATTAGAAAAAAATGCTGTACACCTGCCACTATTAAATGCCTTTTCAAAAACAATTTTTTAAACAACAAATTAAGGCATAAACTTGAACTCCTTCTAAAAGGACAGAAGCTGATAGTACCTTAAAATGCCCTTATTGACAGCTATAACTACATGGTTTCAAAGTATCAGTCAACACACCTACCCATGTCATACTGGCATAGGAAAAAATGATAGCTACACACTTTTTCATTTGGTCAAAAGACTCCGATTTTTAAAACGTAGATATTCTGGGAAGAGATTTATAACCACCCTTTAACAAGACCTCTAAGCTACTACTACATCTGATTAACAGCATTAAGTCATAACCGCAGAGGTGCCCTTACTTAAACAGAAAAATACAAAAAGGTTCCAAAGTCATGCTCAATTCCATGCAAAACCAACGACTCTTCCTGGATTTTCATACAAGCCAGAGTATTTCTTCCAATCATTTCTTTCTTTACACAGAGACCAGAGGCTAGTCATGAACTCACAGATCCACCAAGCCTCTGCCTCCTGAGTGCTGGAATTACAGGTGTATGCCATCACACCCAGCTAAAAATCTGTTCTTAAGAACATAAATGAGAACCAAGGACCAATATACCAATACTAGCCATCTTCTGTAAATGTCAAAGATAAAATAGTCCAAAATGTAAAAAATCCAATAAGGAGCTCAAAATGTAAAAAGCTCAAAACAATATTTTCCTACAAATCACTACAAAATTGCTTATGAGTTTTAAATTTCTAGGCCTTAAAAATCCAGGGTTGCTTTATTCAGAAAAACAACACCAGGTCCAAATTTTCTAAATAAACCCTCAACGGCTGGGAGGGAGGAGGGCAGAGAAGTCAAATGAAATTGACCTAGCTCTTGATAGAGGTGATTCCTGTCCCAATTCATCTCTGGGCTACTATACACATCTCCTTACCTGCTCTTCATGACCTCACAGAGCATAAATACTGCTTTTTCCTTAGTTTTTGAAGAAGATTGAACCTAGGACCCTGTGCTCATTTTAAGCACATGTCCTGCCAATGATCTACAACACTCAGCAATCACTGAAGATTGCTTCCAGATGACCCAGTTAAAAGCTAACAGTACGGATAACTTAATAAATAAATATATACACACATACATAATACACACACGCACAGAGTGTCCTTTTCTTTTAAATACTTAATTTTATGTGTATGTATGTATGCACACCATGTGTGTGCTTGGTGCCCACAGAAGGAAGGAGGGGCATTGGCTTATAAGATCCTGGAGTTACAGTCCATTGTGAGGCACCATGTGGGTGCTAGGAACCAAACCCAGATCCTCTGCAAGAGCAGTAAGTCATACCCACTGAGCCCTATCTCCAGGTTCAATGTATTGTTTCTTTTCTTTTTGCATTTAAGGTAATTTATTTATTCTTGAATTTTTAAATTTTATTTATTTTTATTTTATGTGCACTGGTGTTTTGCCTGCATTTGTCTGTGTGAGGGTGTCAGATCTTGGAGTTACAGACAGTTGTGAACTGCCATGTGGGTGCTGGGAATTGAATCCAGGTCCTTGGAAGAGGAGTCAGTGCTCTGCTGAGCCATCTCTCCAGCCCCTTATTCTTGGATTTAAGACAGGGTCTCACTATGTAGCTTTGGCTGGCCTAAAACTCAGAGATCTCCTTGTCTCTGCTGGGAGTAAAGGTGTGCACCACCACACTTAGCATTTTTGCCTTTTATTTAAAAACAAAAAACAGCTTTATTGAGGCATAACTGACATGAAATAAACTGCTGTCCCTCTCCTGTCTCTTTTGAGGGTTTATGTCGTCCAGGCTGGCCTCAAGGTCTTCCTAGGTCAGTCTCCTAAGTGTTGAGTCACAGGTATGGATCACTCTACTTGGATAAACTGCACATACATCTATTAGAACCTGTCTTTTTTTTTTACAATTAGTCATTTAAAAAATATTTATTAAACTATCAACATGACCAGGACACTAAACACATTCAGAGTCCAGTCTCTTGTCTCTCTGGCCTTTCTCTCGTGTTCCCTCTCTTCTTCCCCAGCCCTACACTGACCTAGCACTGGTCAGCCTACTTTCTGTCACTGTGCCTCCTACTCTTTGCTGAGATTCATCCACGCTGCTTGTGTATTAACAGTTTATTCCCTTTGACTGTCTGAGCTTGTTTTTAATAACCTTATCCAAGTTTAACATTCTAATAAGAAGACCTTTACATAACTGCTTCTTTCAAAAGCATGGGCAATGGTGATTTTATGCAGATGTATGTACTACAGAACAATGGAATTGCCTGAATAACCCTGTCTGACCAATGCCAACTGCTAAATGTTTTGCTTATTCCTGACATTCCAGACTTTGTTACAGTATTGTACTAAACACAAATCGTCACACAAAAACATACTTAATAGTAACCACATATGCATTGTTTTAAATATAGAAATTTTATTATGATATAACTTGTATGGTTTTTATTTTAAAAATCTGAAGAGAAACTGATTATCTTCTCTTAAGATAGCCAATTTTTATCTGCTGAATTGAGTCCAGGTTCAGGTAGAGTGCATGGGATCCTGGGCTTCATTCTAAAGACACCAGTTGTTTGCATTTTATTTTTAAATGGAGTATATAGTGTGATAAAAGGACAAGAAAGGAGAAGAAATATTACCTGTTTTCCTAATTTTCTAACTGTAAACCAATGTTCTTTATAATTGCATATAAAGGATCTTTCATTTCTAGAAAAGATAAAACATATACTGTTAATACTGTTAAGTGGGATATTATGATATATACTAGCAAGTACTATAAAATTTCTATCAGTTACGATATAGTTACACTTAAGTGTTACTGATTTTAAAAAATGAAAATTGCGTAACTCTATGCATTTTCCATAGGAGCTTAGTAATGTTGTGCCCCACAGCCTCCACACCTCAGGTCAGTGCCGCCACTGAACTCGAGGGTACCAAAAATGTGACACAGTGACGTAGTGAAGTCCAAGGGCATCAAATGCAGTATCAATGCAAAAACATTCATGATGAATTTATCCTCATTCAGAAACTACAGCTTTAAAAATCAAGTTTAAATAAAGAAATGTAGGAAAAAAATCTTACATAGGATCAATTCTGAGCCTCTGGTACTCTGGACTGTTGAATAGGATTAGTTCTAAACCCCAAACTTTCAAGGCATTGCTTATAACCTGTCAAAAGAAAAACAGCAACTTTTCATGAGCTAAACCTTCAAGTAGCACAGCTACATTGTGTAAGCAACTGTACTCCATATATAAACTTTGAGAATATTGTTTTTAAAAAGTATATCCCCATGATACCCCACTAAATCCATAAATAATATATACATGTGAATTTAATTTCATTATTATTTTTTAAAGATTTATTTTTTACTACTTTTATTTAAGTGTATTAGTGTGTCTGAGTGAGTAGAGACCATAGTACAAGTGCCTGTGGAGGCCAGAGGACAGTATCAGGTCCCTGTATACTGGAGTTACAGGCAGTTGTAAGCAGCCTAATGTGGGTGCTGGGAACTGAACTGGTCCTCTGAAATACCATTAAGCATTCTTAAATGTGAAGCCATCTCTACAGCCCCCACAAATCCATTTTAAAAGAGTGCTTTCCATACTAGGTTTCTGAGAAATGTCAGAAAATCACACAATTCATAGATAAAACTGTCTCAAGAATCCAGAAGCACATTCCATCTGTGTGTACTGTTTGTAAAACTAGTCCACTACATACACTCACCGTAAAACTAGTCACCACACACACTCACTGTAAAACTAAACGCACTCACTGTAAAACCAATCCACTACACACACTGACTGTAAAACTAGTCTACTACATACACTCACTTGCAATGGCAGTGACCAAAGGCATACAATATAAAGTAAGTTCTCCCTAGGGATTGAAAGCAAGGTTTGGGGGCTGGAGAGATGACTAAGTGGTTGATGGTGCATACTCCTCTTATAGGACCAAAGTTCAGTTCCTAGCACCCATGTCAGAGGGCTCACAGGCACCTGTAATTTCAGCTCCAGGACTCCAATGCCCTCTTCTGGCCTCTGCAGACAGAAGCACTCATGTGCACATACCCACACACAGATACAGACATATACAAATAATTTTTAAAATAAAAGTATATCTTTAAAAAGGTTTGATATGCTTTAGACTTCTGCAGTCATGAACAAAAAGTCAAACCTGATTATTGCAAACTGAGAAAACATTCTACCTGTCCTCCCAGGTGGGCAACAAAGAAACAAGCACACTGCATAGTAACAGAGCAAACACAAGTGCCCACACACAGGAGAGGGCGGGGCTGTGCCACCTCTGACCTCAGCTCTCAGCTCAGGGCCAGTGGTCCTCATAATGTCACAGTGAAGCACTGGGGGGTAGTGCTACAAAAGGGGGACTCAAGGAGGCTGGAGCAGAAGGAATTTATAAAGAAAAACACCTGCAGAAAGAGATCTCTCAAGAGATTCTGAAAGAACTTGGACAACTTTCACAATGTTAGAATGTGTCCATAGAGAAAAGAACCCCACAAATACATGAATTAAGTTAGGCATGGTGGCCCCCAATTGCAGTCCCAGCACCTGGGAGGCCAAAGCAGGACTTTGGGAAGTTCAAGACCAGGCTAGGCTACAAAGCAACACCCTGTCTATAGAAGCAAAATAAACAAACATACAAAAATAACCGCAGGGCTGGAGGTTTTCTTTAGGGCAGAATATTTGTTCACTATGAGACAAGACCTTAAATATCACCCCCAGCACCATAAAGAATAAACCACCACAGAATTAAAATGGAGCCTAATGGGACTTGGCTTCGTGGTAGAGTCTGAGCATCCATGAGGCCTTGGAGCCAATCCCAATCCCACCCTCCAAAAGGGCTACAATTACCACACAGATCAGAAGCCAGAGAAGTACCACAAGAACCCAATCCTGTAGGATGACTCAAATGGAAGGCTGCAAGTCACTGCGATTCTCAGATGTACCAGAGACAATAAATTTGAAGCACTGTAATTTATTAGAATTAAAGCTATTAGCATCTACATGCAAATGAAGCAATCTCTTTCAGAAAGTAATTTTTAAAGGCCCTGTTCTAAACTGAGTATGGTAGCACACACCTATAATTCCAGTCTGGAGACACAGATGGGAAGATGTACATAAGTCCAGACCAGCCAGGACTATATAGGGAGACCCTGCCTGTCCCAAGCAAGCGAGCGACCAAAGCCCTGTTCTAAAGTTTACAGTCCTAAAGTTCATCTCTCTATGTGTAGCACTCTGGAGCGCAGTCTTCTGTAGACATAGTTCACTGAGGGAACTACTGAAGGCTCCATCGTTACATAAAAAGCTGTGCCAGGCTGTGCCACACTGTGCCAGGCTGTGCCAGGCTGTGCCACATCAACCACAAACTTAGAATAAGCACAAGAGCACTAAAATGAGGTAGCACTTCGCACACACTCCAGACTACTTACTTGAATGGAGAAAAAGCCGCTGTCGTCCATATTTCCAGAAGGCTGCTGTTCAATTTTCATGGGCAGTTGTGGGCAGAGAGGGATGGGAAAAGGATTAAGACTGTCATTAGTGTGCACATTGACAAGAACCCGCGGCACAGTCCCATTTACCAAGTGAAGAACAGAGCTATAATTAACAAGTCAGGCTCCTATGGGGAGAATGGCTCATCCTCCTTTAAAGAGCACCCGCACTTTAAAAATAGCCCGGGCTTTGCTAGACTGAAGTCAGTACCTGTAAAAATGTGCGGTAGTCCTCACTGGTAACGCCTCCTTCTGCCATCCTCATCCTTTCTTCTTCATCCAGCTGGTGTGCAATCGAGGATAACTCCACAGGGCTAAAATACTCCCCTTGCAATAGATTATTCAGGCAATGCTGAGCACAAAGTGAGCCTTCTTGCTAGTGTTTCCAAAAGAATAAATTTAAATGTGATTTACTAAGTGGATCTGTACAGTATCTTCTAAAAAATGTAATTACTAACTTTTTAACACATTCAAAACAAATGTATAACCCTTAGGCAAACCTGATTTTACAGGCATAGGCATTTTCATTTGTCCACATTTATTTTACAGCTATTTCACCATAGGAACAAAAATGAAGAATGATTTATAGTACAACTTCAACTACCCAATCTCAGAGAAGCCTAAAAATCACCCTATAAAAAGTTAGCCTTGTGAATTTTTCAGTACCTACAAGAATTCATCTTTGGAGATTTCATGGCAAATTACTACTGCAAAAAGGGAATGTTATCCCCTAGGACATTCATTCTTCTAACAAGTTAGTCAGTATTTAACATTAAAAGCCTTTCCTTTCAAACTCCAGATCTGGTGTAAGTGAGAACAATTCTGTCTCAGGCAAAATAAGACCCAGCTCTAGAGCTGAGGCTTCCATCGGCCAACTTTGCAGACTCATTCCATGTGGTAAGTAGAAAGGAGAACTGTCCCAAGCTGACCGCAGTCCACGTCCATGAGTGGACAAGTTAGCAAGAGGAACTGCAGCCAAGTACAGCTCCCCAAGGGGTCCTTAGCATCCTCTCGTGGAGGTGGGTACAACATCCCACGAGCCTGGTAGCTGGCTTTCCTCTACAGCTGGCACCCAACCCGAACTCCAAATCCAGCCTGCCCGGCACCTGCCGGCCTTCTTGTCACTCTCCTGGTCCTAAGAGTGTTGCTTCCCTAAGCTATAGGTAAAGAAGGGGCACTTGGGAGTGGATGAGTCCGGTGGACACAGACCCAAAATCTGCCTTTCTTGGGGGCATGGGCAGATGGGAGAAAACTTCCTCTGTTAACTCTGACTCACTAAGAGGCCAATAGGCCTACTGAACTCAACCTGCCAGGCATCATGCCTCCTGGTCTGAGCTATGTTACATGGCAGATGATGACTCCAAAGAGCACCTTACAAGATGCATTTCCCCCTGATGAATCAATGTTATAGAAACAAAATGTAATTGTTGAAGTAGATACAGTATACATGTCTGTTATGGAATAAGAAAGCAGAGTTCAGACAGCTTGAGTCTGACACAGAGCTAGAGCAAGCTTATGTCCATAGTCTGCTAAGAAATGTTGTCCAAGCTGACCTGGAGCTACAGTTAAGTATTCTGTCACATGGTGACAGAATTCTTTGTCTCTGCCTCATTTTCCTTCTACTGTTCATCTACTGCTAGGAGCAACTTCCACTGAATACTGCCTACTATGAAGCAGAGACGTACAGATATTCACCCTATATCCTAGTGGAAATGCAAGCATTTCACAAGATAGTCAAGGGGCTAAAAACATACAAAAAGATCTCAACTTCATCAATCACCAGGGAAATGTATATCAAAACCACAACACAGAGCAGGAGGTGGCTCAGCAGGTAAAGGTGCCTGCTGTCAATCCCCAGATACTACTGTAGAAGGAGAGAATGACTCCCAAGTACTTGCCCTCTTGACCTCCACCTACACACATGGCCATGTGCACGCCAGCACTCACATGCATGCCACATACACACAAATAATAAAAAATTATTTTTAAATTATTTTACTTATTGATTGACTGATTGGCTGGAGGAGATGCAGAAGACAACTTGCAGGATTCAAATGTCTCCTTTCACAATGTGGGTCCCAAGGATCAAACTCAGGCTATAAGGCTTGACAGTAAGTGCCTTTACTTGCTAATCTATCTTTTCAGGCTCTAAAGATGTTTTTGTTGTTGTTTCTGAGACAAGATCTCACTTTGTGATCTAGCCTTGGCTGGCCTGGAACTCACTATATAAACCAGGTTGGCCTCAAACTCATAAGAAATATGTTTGCAGCCAGGCAGTGGTGGCACACACCTTTAACCCCAGCACTCGGGAGGTAGAGCCAGGCGGATCTCTATGAGTTTGAGACCAGCCTTGTCTACAGAGCAAGATCCAGGACAGGTACCAAAACTACATGGAGAAACCCTGTCTTGAGAAAAAAAAAAAAGAAGAAATGTTTGCCTCTGACTCCAAATGCTAAGATCAAAGATGTGCACTGATGTGGATTATGCTCATTGTTATAATAAAGCTAATTGGCTGAGAGCTGGGGAGGAAGAGATTGAGCATGAGAGCCAGAATTCTGGGAAGAGGAAAGGCGAGTCAGCAGATGCCAGCCAGCTGCTGAGGAAGCAAGACTATAGAAAATGAGGTAACAAGCCACAAACTATGTGGCAAAGCATAGATAAGAAATATGGGTTAGTTTAAATGTAAGAGCTAACTAGTAATAAGCCTGAACCATTGGCCAAACATTTATAATTAATATAAGCCTCTGAGAGATTATTTGGAAACGGCTGCAGGATGGGGCAAGACAGAGAAACTCCTCTGGTTACAGTGCACCACCACTACCTAGCTAAAAAAATTATTTTTATAAAAGAAAAATTCACAATGTGTTACTACTATCCAGTCTCCAGGACAGCTATTACAACAGAGAGGTTTAGAATGGCAGACAACAGTTGTTACAGGAGCAAGTATAGCTTAGTGTAACCACTCTGCAACAACCTTCACCTCTACCACAGTTTACCATCTGTGTGCTCTGTGGTTACACACACACACTGCAAATGTGCTCACCAAAGCACTGCTTGGAGGCCTCCAAACTGGAAAGCATTCAAAGACAGTTCAGATCACAGAACTGTATTTACAAAAGAACAGTGTATAAGAATAAAAGTAAATTAAACTCAAGTTAACTGCAACAATATGGATGAATCTCTCAAATACTTTTAAAAAATAAAAGGCACACAACACTCAAAAGAGTAGACATCAGAGCTAAGGGTGTAGCTAGTATGTGTAAGGCCCTGAGTTCAATCCCCACTACCACCACCAAACAGAGAAAGACAGCAAAAGTACAGGGTGGGGCAAGTGAGAGGAGCCTAATGTCCTGAGTTCCAACCATAGAACAGACTTAAAAGTGGAAGAGAACATTCCACTGATCTCTCTACACAGAGGTATGTGTGTCCATTCATACAACATACCATGCAGAAACACATGATAATAAATTAAAAAAATTGAAAGAGCTTACAAATAGGCAGAATTAATCTCTTAACCTCTTAATCTATGATGGTAGAATTTCCTGGCAGAAGTAAGTACTGGAAGGGCTAGTTCCTGGAGGAGAGGATTGAGGGGACTTAGTGGGTGTAGGGACATAGTCTGTGACTTCATCTAAGGGCAGCTTCCACATGTGCTTCCTTGACTTATGTGTTATGTATGACATACTTAATTTAAAACATTCAGACAAGGCCAGGCGGTGGTGGTGCACAACTTTAATCCCAGCACTCAGGAGGCAGAGATAGGTATATCTCTCTGAGTTCCTGGCCTGTCACCTACATAGCGAGACCTCATCTCAAAAAGGAAAGAAAAGAAATCAAGAAATATCTAACATGGCAACCAGACACTCCATTTGGGAAAGCAGCTGTGATGCAATTTTCAGTCCTATTGCTAGGCAATATGCTTCAGTGTGGGGTTCTTAAACTACGGTCACCATATTTTTTAAAGATATTTTTATTTTTATGTCTATAGGTGTTTTGTCTGCCATGTATGTCTGCACCATGTACATGCCTGGTATTCACAGAGGCCAGAAAAAGGGGTTGGATCTTCTGAGACCAGAGTTGCTGAGGGCTAAGTCATCATCATATGGGTGCTGGGAAGCCTGGGTCATCTGAAGCAGCCTGCGCTCGTAATCACTGAGTTATCTAGCCCCTGGTCACCATATTTAATATATAGAAATAGTGACACCCGAAATTTTGATAAAAAAAAAAAAATTCTTGCTATTAAAGATTGGGGTTTTGGAGGCTGGAGAAATGGATTTGGGTTTGGTTCCTAGAATCTACAGAGGAACTCACAGCCAGCTGTAATTCCAGTCCTAAGGAATCTGATGCCCTCTGGTCTCCTCAGTCACTGTCTGCACATGGTACACTTTGATCCATGTAGGCACTCATACACACAAAATAAAAATAATGAAGTCTTAAAAAACAAAAGTTTGAGCGGAGTGTGCGCACGCTTAATCAGCACTAGAGCAGAGCAGCGATCTCTGTGAATCGAGCAGCCGTCTACCAATGAGTCAGAAAGGCAAAATACACAAAGAAACCCTGTCTCGAAAAACTCAAAAAAACAAAAGTTTGTGTCTCATTATGCCCAGTTTATGTGGTAATGGGGATAGATTAAACTCAGGCCTGAGCTACATTCCCAGTCCCTAAAAAACTAGCTTTTTATTATGAAAAAATAAGCACTTAAAATCAAACCTTGACCAAGTAAAATGGTACTGCTACTAGAAATATGCTCTATAGTTCTAATATAATTAATGGAAGGAAAAAAACAAATTGTTCAACTCAATTTAAAAATCTCATTGACACACACTGATCAAATTCTACATGAACCAAAAAGTTATTTATCTATACCTCTGATCATGCATTTTTCTGTCTTATTGCCACTGCTCAAGTTAGCCTGTTTCCTCTTTCTAATCGGGGTTTTACCCAAGTGGGGAGCTGGCAAGATGGCTCAAGAGGTAATGTTTGCTTGCTGTTATCATGAAGACCCACACAGTAGGAGGAGAGGATCAACTCCCACCAAATTGCCCTCTGACCTCCACATGTACAGTGGCACGCATGGAGCACCACAATACATACAATGTAATAAAATACCTTTAAGTATTTCACCCAAATAGAAGAGAAACTCACTGTGCTACTAAAATTCTAAGATTTGGAGTCCATATTTTAGTGTGTTGGACCCAGAAGATAAACACACTACACTTCCACTTCTACCAAGATAGTATATAAAATCAAAAAAGGGAACTGCAACCAAGTCACACACACACACACACCCCGGGTTGTGGGGTCCAACCTGAAACTAGGTAAAACGCCAGTAACAATATTAACTATAGTAGAAAAGAGATACAACCCTAATGGTGAGCTCAAAAACGGACCAATAGTGAACTGGTCTCCCTGGGTAGGTAAGGACTGTGTGACTTAGAGCTCAAATCACAGCCACAATGCTTACTGTCGCCACCTCTTTACTGATTAGTGTTTTCCTAGTCCTTTTTTCTTTTATGCTGGAGATTGGTCCCTTGTCCATATTAAGTAAGTACTCTACCACTGAACTACACCCCCAGATCTCTTCTGCCCCTTATTTAGTATGGGGTTCATCAAACACAAGACCGTAGTACTGCAGCAGTTTCTGCAACACTGACTTCTGGACAGCTTCTTAGCATGCGTGACTTTGAGGCAGCTAATTTGTCTTTAACTACAGAGGCAAAAAAAAGAAAACCACAGAGGTAATAACTCCAGAAATCCTACAAGCAGCAAGTGGCAGAGCTGGAGTTCACACCTAGGCAGAGGCTCTGTGCTGTTACCATCTCCTCAAATCGAATATTTGGAATTAGGCTTTCCCTAAACCCCACATATCCTGAATGTCACTAAGAGCCGGCAATCACAAAAGGGCATGACGGATGTGACAAGGTCAATGCTCAGCCTCTATTCCATCTTTTTGTGCTTTGCACTCCCAGTTCACATTACACTGGAAGTGCAGGTACAGACCGCACCGAACGTAGCCAGTGACGGAGGCACCAGAATAAGAGCAACAACAAAACATCACATCCAAGAAAGCAGCTGGTATTGGCAATTTACTATTAAAGTTAGGAGATGGTAAACTCTATAGCTCATGGGCCCAAGTTCAATCTTCCTCGATAGCTAAAAACTATATTTTACACAAAAAAAAAAATTCAGAGTCTGAGGAATATATGAGGAACATAAATGAGACTTTGTGACAGATATATGGCCTAAAAAGGCTTAAAATATGTAGAGGCTAGGCATGGTGGTGTGTGACTTGAATCCCAACACTTGAGAGGGAGAGGCAGCCAGGTCTTCGTGAGTTCAAGGCCAGCCTGATCTACAAAGCAAGTTCCAGGCCAGCCAGGGCTACAACAGTGGAACCCTGTCTTTTAAAAAAAAAAAAAAAAACACAGAAGAGTTGTATCCTTTAAATAAATAGAACCACATACTTTTTAAAGCAGTGGTTATCAACCTTCCTAAAGGTGCACACCCTTAACACATTTCCTCCCCCAACCACACAATCTCACTATTTCATAACTGTAATGTGCTACTGTTATGAATCATTGTTAATATCTGATACACAGATGGTCTTAGGTGACCCCTATGAAAGCATCATTGGACCCCCAAAGGGTTGCAATCCACAGGTTGAGAATCACCGTTTTAGATGTTCAAGGAACTCTCACTCCCACCCATATATGCCCAGAATTCTGGTAATTCTAGTCTCAGCATAATGAATAGCTGAGATATAGGCACATACCATGTGCTTAACTCCATTCATTCACACAGTATCTCCAACTGGAGATCTACCAATGGACAACTGCTTTTATTTATTAATTTTTTGTTTTTAGACAGGATCTCTCTACCTAGCTAGCTAGCCCTGACTGTCCTGGAACTCACTATGTAAACTGGCTGGCCTTGAACTCACAGAGATCTGCCTGCTTCTATCTCCCAAGTGCTAGGATTAAAGGCCTGTACCATGACCATGCCTGGCTGACAACTGTTTTTATATTCTAACTTAATAATAAATACTCAAAGGGGCAAGTGTAAAATTAATTCCTAGAGAAGTAGTTGAAGTCTTCTCTAGATCATTCTCTGATTAACGTCAAGTATAGAAGGGAAAAGAATTATCTGGAAAATAGCATTTATGCTCAAATATTCCCAACATGGCCTCTTATATGATTAATAACCTATAGTTACAGGTGCATTGAAATATACTATGACTTTAATAAATGTTCATTTGCTATGATATTTAAGTTGATAAAAGCAAAGTACTCTTCAGGACAGGTGAGATGCCTCGGTCAATAAGGTATTTGTGTTAACTGCAGTGCTGGGGAAGTGGAAATGGGCAGATACCTGGGGCTAGCCACTTTGGCAAGTTCCAACCCAGTGAGGAACACCATCAAGGTGGTCCTCCTGACTCTATATGCATACACACACATGTGCACTCCCACCCATCTGTTCGAATGTACACACACACACACATACACACACACACAGAGTAAATGTACTACTCAACTATTTATTAAGTGTATAAACATGCTGATAACTGAATGACTTCTTGATAAGCAAGGTTTGTGTGTGTATACGTGTGTGCACATGTGTATGTTTGTGTATGTGTTCCTGTGTACATGTATGCCTGAAGATCCTCAGGTACTGAGGATACAGACACACACTGCCCTGTCTGGCTTTCAATGGGTGCTGGGGATCTGAACTCAGGTTTTCATGCTTACACAGCAAGCACTTTACCAGCTGAGGCATCTCCCCAGCCTGAGTAAGTTTGTGTTAGGCTAGCACTTTGGATATAATGGTTCAGTAGTTACCTTCACTGAAATCTGCTCAAATGAGGATCAATCAATATTGTAAAGACTGTGGGGGCTGGAGAAATGGCTCAACAGTTACGAGCACTGGCTGATCTTCCAGAGGACCCAGGTTCAATTCCTAAAACCCACGTGGCTGCTCACAACCCTCTGCAACTCCAGGTCCAGGGGATCTTCTGCCTTCAGTGGGTACCAAGAACACACACAGTGCATAGACACACACAAAGGCAAAAGACCCACATAAAAAAAAAATTTAATGTATTAAGTGCCCTAGAAATGACTCAGTGTGTAAAGGGGTTTGCCATAAGCCCGAGTTAGACCCCTGGAACTCACACAAAGTTGGAAGGAGAGAATCGACTTTGTAAAGTTGTCCTGACCTCCACACAGGCACACACATGCATCATACACACGACAGTAATAAAATGTTTTTTAAAAGACTGCATGGTAGGAGTCTCATGAAGCAGTGTATAAAGTGTTTAAAGTCTACCACATTTCAAATGGGTTCTATGCCAAAGCCTTTGGAAAATTAACTACAAATGTATGGGGAGGGGGGAGGTGCTAGGAGTCATGGCACATGGCTGTAATCCCACCTCTCAGGAGGCAGACAAGAGGATGGGGAGGATGGGGAGTCAGCAGCAAGCTTGGCTACAAGAGATCTTGTCACAGACTAACTCGTTCCAGTTCCAAGACTCAGAAATGTCTTCTCAAGAGCACTTCATTTAACAGTTTCTTGGATTTACATCACTTTTGTTTTTCCTCTGTGGTGCATGAACTTTAAATGCCTTGAATAAATGCTCATTTACAAGTACTGAACAAAACAAAGACCCTTTGCTCCTACTAAACAATAGCCCCAACTAGCAATCCTCTCCAAACCTAAAACGATTATGAAACATAGTATCATATGCCAAAGTTGTCTGAGGAACACCCAAATGACTTAATAATTATATGCGAGCAAAGACCAGTTTCTCAAGATGTCACAACAATATTTTTAAGCGTAGTCATTTAGGATTTAGGGTGAGGAAGAGACTAGCTGGATCACACACAGCAGAAAGATTCTAATCTATTCCATAATACCTAAAAACAAAGCTGGTCTCCTAGTGCGGAAAGACGGGCTAGCAAACCAAACCCAAACATCCCGTAATAAAAACTCTTATGACGACTTCCCTTAGGGACTCCGGGGTTTCCTACTTTACTTCCTAAGTGTCAGGCCCTTCAATGGGAGAGCCACGGTAACATCTGCAGAAGGACGTGGGACAGATCATCAAGATCTAAATGCATGGGCCATTCCATTATAGAACTGAGTTGAAGAGAAAGTTGATTCTGCCAGAGGATAGGTCAGAGGGCATGGGTGGAGTTGGCAAGGGTCCACCAGGTGTGGAGAGGGCGACTCGCTAGACTAGACCCTAGGAGAGGAGACAGAAGAAACCCGAAAAAGGCGTGGCAAGTGAAAAGGAACGCCCGCGCTAACCCCCCAGGTGAAGCCCCCGAAGTGCCCGATGAGCCCTGGTTATCCGCCCGGTCCTTTTTGGCGAGGGCGCCGGGAGCGCATGAAGGAGGCTCCCTGAGCCGAGCCACGGGGAGGAGGCAGGAAGCGCCCCTCACCCAGCCAGGTCGGGATGGGGGAGATCGGGCCCCGCCCTGAGTCCCTGAAGCGACGCCTCTGCTCCTCACGCCCGCCGCCGAGCCCCGGTCGGCTCCCCACCGAACGCCCACACTCACTTTCTCGTGGAAGATGGACTCCATGTTTATTTGTCTGGAGCCAACGGCCCCGGCGCGGAGCAGCCCCCTCCAGCAGCTCCGCCCCCGGTCCCACCCCTCCACCCCGGCCCGCCCCGCTCTGCCCACGTGCCTCCCGCCAACCAATCACTACGGCGGGCGCACGTCACGCGGCGCGCGGCGCCAGGGAGCGCGGGGCACGTGACCTGGGCGGTGGGTCCTCCGGGCGCCTTTTCTCCCCCGGCGTGCGCGGTGCTGCGGCGCCACCTGCCGTGCGGAGGAGCTTCTCCTCCCTCCGCGCTTTGCTAGACAATCTTGTGATTCTAGGGTTCTAGATGAGGATCCTCGTGGCCAGGTTTTCTTTTTTTTTTTTTTTTCTTTTCCATCTTCTTTGGTGCTTTCTTCTTAACTGCATGTAATTAATACCTCCTCTCCCACTGAAAATCTCTTTCAAGAAAAGGTATTCTCTTCACACACCTAGTACTTGTGTGAAAAAGACTATAGCTAATATTTAGTTAGGGCTGACTTAGAGCCCATTTCTAAGTGCAGTTTAGTACAGCTTCTTTTGATGTGTGTGTCTGTTGTAATATTATACAATGAGGAAATGGAGGCACGAAGAAATTAGGAACAGTACAGTGTCCAGGGTAGTTCTGCCTGTTGGAATGAAATCAGTCAGGTCACGGGGTAAGTGCTCTATCTAGCTCTGAAGGAGGAAGCTTCGGTGGGGAAGTGAAAAGTCCAACAAAATGTTGGGAGGCGACAAGCAGTTAAAGATTTTTAAAACTAGAGATATAGGGTCAAATTAGCACTTTAAAGGACCACTGGGGAACAGGATACTTGAAGGCATTTGGGGAGAAATGAAGAGATGATGGTGGTCATGACTCTGGTAGTAATTTGAGGGATGGAGAGAGACCATTTAGAACCTTTAGGAAGTAGACTCAGAATAATCTAGTGGGGAAGGGAGGTGTTGTTAAGACTTCTGGATTTCCACTGTAGGCACCGCCTACAGTAGGAGTAATACTCCTATCAGAAACACTATGCAGAACGAGCAAGGTCTTGGGAAGAAAGGACAAAGGTTTAATTTGGGGAATAATGAATTTAAGTGTCTGCGCAGCATACAGGTGCTTTTCTTGAGTAGTAGTCATCAGGCCTGGAGTTTACAGAAGCTTGTTTGAGCTGTGGGGCGGGGTTGGTTGCTATTTAAAAGGGCTGGAGAGGTGGCTCCATGGTTAAGGGCACTTGCTTCTCTTGTAGAGCACCTGGGTTTGATTCTCAGCATGCACCTGGAGGCTCACAACAGTTGGTAACTTCAGATCCAAGGGATCCATTGCTTTTTAGGCACCAGGGATGCACTATGTGGCATATACACACATGCAGGCAAACATGCATACACATAAAGTATAAGTATGTAAGAAAAAAATTTAAAACACAGGTAACTAGTGGGGCATGGTGGCTCATGCCTTTAGTCCCAGCACTCAGGAGGCAGAGGCAGGTGGATCTACATTGAGTTTGAAGCCAGCCTGGTCTACAAAGCAAGTTCCAGAACAGCCAGGGCTACACAAAGAAGCCCTGTCTCATCGTAGAGAAAAGGAAGAGATTGAAAAGAGGATCTAGAGCTAAGTCCTGAAGGTAGAGAGCAGGAGGCAAGAAGAGTACAAATAATGAAATGGAAGGTCCAGGAGAGAATGCTTCAAGGAGCAGTCAGTGTTAGATGCTGCCAAGAAGTTCAGGGGCGTGAATACTTACAAGAGACTGCTTAGTTTTGTTTCTGTTAAGATCATCTTTGTGAGTACAAGTTCAAGAAAAGCAGGGAAGTGAGAGGTGAGGAAATGGAGACTACCAGTGAAGACCAGCTCAAGGGAAGTGCCATATTACTTGTTGAACATTCTGTGTGCAATTTCCTCTTGAGATAAAACAGATAAAGCTGTCCATATTGGAGGGAAGCTCTTTACGGTGCAGGATACTATATTCTAAGGGAGGAGAAATATTCCATCTTGCAAGGAAGCTAGTGAAGAAAGAGAATATTCCAAGGACAGGGAACACATTCCATCTTACAGAGGGGCATTATAAACTCAAGTTCCAGTTGCTTTGGGGATACTATCTTACAAGGACTCCAACATACAGTATGGCTTGTTAAGGAAGGGAATGGCTCAGTTGCCTTTAGCCTACTGACTATGGGTGAGATAGGACCTCTGTTGGTCTTTTCTGTATCGAACACACAGATTGTAAGCCCAGTGCCACTCTGAGATCTTTGGCAGCAATTAACTGCAGCTCATACACGATTGAGCCAGTATGATAATGAGTATTCAGAGACGGGTAATGCCTGGGTGGCACTCACCAACCTAAGACAGAGCACCTGTGTGGCCTGGACAGGCGTCTCCATAATGGATAAGGTGACCTGCTGACATCCCATGCAACCCAAGTCAGAAGCTCATTTTTTAATAAAAGGGGAACCTGCAGGGCCCTGGCCCCCGTTTTGGGTAACTGTTACCATGCTTGCGGACCTTGACCTTGATATCCTCCCAATGTTAATTCCCTGCCAGGTTCCACCCTCCTGAATGCTTAAAGGAAGTTCCTTGTCTGTGTATCCTAAATAATGGGTGTTAACAGCTTAGATGCAAGATTGTAAAAAATCAGTAGGGAACTTCTGCCCTCCATGGTCCTCCCATTGTGCTGTAAGCCTGTATTTAAGACCTCCTACCCACTTCAAGAAATGACATTCAACATTTAAATTAAAAAAAAATTATATATATATATATAATACATATATATATATAATTGAATGAATACTGCAAATGTAATCTATGAATACCACAAATGTGATTAATCTCATGAGTGTAATTTAAAAAAAAAAAAAACCCTAGCATCATCCTTTAGAGATCTTTGGAAGCACTTTCTGTAACAAGGTGTTCGAGGCCAGACAACTTTAATAAAGAGGTTGGTTTTTGCTCAGGATTCTGAAATTACAAGGTCAAGGGCCACATCCAATGTTGGCCTTCTTGTTGCCAGTCCTGACAGCTCTTACAAAATCACCAGACATTCAATTATAGCTGCAATATCCTGATGCACAGTCTAGTCCAATCACTTCTCAGAATCCTACTTCTATACACAGGATTCAAAGACGTTTCTATTCTTTTAATACTTCACAGTGGAGATTAAACTTGAACACACCAACTCCTGGGGGACACTCTGAAACCATAGCATACATTTAAAAAATATGAGGGAAAAAATGGTAGTTATGACTTAGACCTGTAATCCAAAGAGAGAAATAAAAATGAAGTGCTAATAAATGAGATACCTATGTATACAACATCGTGTCAATTGTAGTTGTTTTTGAGACATGGTCTTGAGATAGATAGATAGATAGATAGATAGATAGATAGATAGATAGATAGATAGATAGATAGATATAGATAGATAGAGATCTCCTTGGCTGATCTAGAGTCTACTATGTAAATCAAGCTGATGTGGCATTTACAGCAATCTTTCTGCTTCTGCCTCCTCAGTGTTAAGATTACAGACTTCACTACCCCACTTGGCCTCAACAGTCATTTTTTAAGTCATCTGTGCCTGATACTTGAAAGATACTTGTAGATGTAACCATCTTGTTAAATAAGAAACATGGAGCCAAATACAGAGTTAAAAGCCAAGAGGTCAGAGCAATGGCTAAGAGCTGAGACTAAAAACCTTACCCTTCACTGCCGCTGCTGTCCTACCTCTCCGCAAGAGCTACTTCCTGTGTGTTTGTCCTTTTTATTGACTTTTTGTTCTGCCTTCTCATTGGTTGTAAACCCAACTACATGACCTCCTCGTCACTGCCCATCTATACAGACCACCAGGTCTTCTATGGTTGGTATTGAGGTTAAAGGCATGTGTCTCCATGCTGGCTGTATCCTTGAACACACAGAGATCTGTCTGTCATGTGATCAGGATTAAGGGTGTGTGCTACCACTGCCAGACTTCTGCTATGGCTTGCTATTAACTCTGACCCCCAGGCAACTTTATTTATTAATATACGAAAAAAATCACATTTCAGTACAAATAAAATATCACCATAGATACTTCAATAAAATACAAAGGACATAGTTGATTACCTCAATAAAAAGTAAAGAAAGAATCACATTTTAAATCCTTCCAATTAATTAATAAATGTTTTTATTTCTCCAATAACTTTTAAAATGTGAATATTCTGTGATTTAGCCACAGGCTTTACTTCCAAGTAACTTCTTCATTGGGCCTCAGTTCCCTGTGTGAATAGAAATAAAGAAAGGAAAAACAGTAAATCAACTTACAGAAAATATTAAAATTTTATGTGTATGTGTGTGCCTTAGAGTATATACATGACCATGTGTGCGCAGGTGTCCTAGCATGCCAGGAGAGGGCAGTGGGTCCCCTGGAACTGGAATTAGGCAGTTGTGAGCCACCATGTGGGTGCCAGGAACCAAACCTGGGTCCTCTTTAAGAGCAGCAAATGCTTTTAACCACTGAGCCATATCTCCAGCCCCCATGTAAATTTTTTTTGAGAGGGCCAGAAGTTTATATTTGTTTACATTCTATCAAACTGACTTATTGAAGTTTTACATTAGATTAATCTAAACATTCCTTCAATTCTCTCATAAACTTTTACTGTCTCTTTCCCAGCTCAAAGAACAGTAATCTCTTTATTTACATGATAGCTCTGTTCTTTTGAGTGCACTTAATGGCTTCTAGATTCTTTGCAGCTCATTTTATCTTTCTTGAAATACCAGACTTGTGAACCACACCTGCACGGGATGCTACTAGTCTCTCTATCCCTTGAGCTTCCAATCCAGAACGCGATAGCCACTGGCAGATAGCTACACTATCTGGTCTTGTTAGGTGTGCCATAGACCCTGGCAACTGCTGGTGTCACCGCTCAGTCACCATATGTTAAGCTCTCAAGCAGTGATGCCACAGTATTACCATTTATTTCAGCTATATCATGGCTTAAGACATATACAGTAACACATATGAAAGCATATATGATAGGTTTGGGGCAGCTGGCTTCACTTTTGTTTCTACACTAAAATACACTTTTAAAAATTCTAACTTTGCAGAAGGGGGAACTATGAGGGGAGGCCTCAAGGGAAAGGGCAACAATAAAAGGTCATGAAAATTAGAAAAGACAAAATACTGCATTTCTCCCATCACGCAAAATCTAGATTTAAATAGATGTGGCATGAAAATAGAAGGGAGTCCATTTGGGAGAGGAAGGGAACCAGTGAAGGGGACGAAAAGCACAAATATCTGCATAATGAGGGCACTGGAAAATGGCTCAGTGGTTCTGAGTGCTTATTGTTCTCACATAGGATCTCCACACTGGGAGGCTCCAGCTCCAGGGAACCTGATGCCCTCCTCTGGCCTCAAAGAGTACCCACACACAATATGTGACACATAAATAAAAACCATTTTTAAAAAAGTCACTATGAAAAAAATTAATACAAGAAAAACAGGAAATTTCAAAGATCTGAAAGGGCTAGATCATGAACTAAAGATTTACATTCCAGAGGTAATCATACAATTTCATCCAATGATTAAATAACAAGCCTGAAGTATCTATCCATCATTTGTCTGTTAATCATCAGAGTAGAAAAAAAACCCCACATCTTTATCTTTGGAAAAGAGCCCAAATGCACCAGAGCCTCGTGAACTAACCTTTGAAATAGCATACTCTTATTCCGGAAGGCAGTTAGCTTTTCGTCATTCCTCTTGTCTAGATAGCATCCAAAGACAAATCCCATGGGAACCAATACATGAACCCAGTAGTCACGTATAAGCTGAAGCATCGTGATTGCTAAAACAGAGGGGGGAAAATAAAATTAAAATACATCTGCCTTTGAAATGTTGGAGGAAAGGGATTACTAGGGGCTGGGAACAATACACTGTAGGAAGGGGATGAGGATGGAAGGATGGATATAATCAATGCATGCTGTATGAATGGGAATTCCATTAATATGCACAACTAGTGTTTTAATAAGTACCCTGTGCTTTGGAGATTTTCTTGAGACAGGCTCAACCTTGCTACAGTTATGTTCTGGAGTCCACTGTGTAGACTAGACTGACCTTGAGCCTGCCACAGATGTTCCTGACTCTGCCTTCCTAGTGCTGTGACTACAAGTATAAGCTACCACACCTGGCTTAAAACAAATTATCTTCTAAATCTTTATCTGAAATGAGAAGATAGCTGCGGACATGACAGATTAAAGCATAACAAGCCTCTTTAGGTTTTCTTGGCATCAGAATGCAATTAAAACCTAAACTAGACAGCAGTGGTTGGTATAAGATTCACTGTATTTGGGCCAGTGTGATGGCTCACCGGGTGAGGGCACTTACTGATCCCTGAACCCACATACATGGTTGAGGGAGAGAACCATTCCACAGGTTATACTCTGACCTCCATGTATGCATGCATGCACATATGCACAAATAAATGTAATAAAAATTATACTGTGGGGCTGGAGAGATGGCTCAGCAGTTGAAAGAACTGGCTGCTTTTCCAGAGGTCCTGAGTTCAATTCCCAGCAACCATCTAGAATGGTGGCTCACAACCATCTGTAATGAGATCTGGCGCCCTCTTCTGGCGTGCAGGCATACATACAGGCAGAACACTACGTAATAAAATAAAGCTTTTTAAAAAATTATACTGTATCACACTATTTATGAAATCTTATTTTTCATTTCATCGGTGATTTGATATGCTGTAGAGCAAAGAAGTGGAGAACTTAGAAAATTTTACCTGTAAAGTGAATATTTGCATCTCTGTGTTGCTTCTCAACTTCCACATACGTAAAATATTTGTGGGTGCTCTCACAACACAGATGCAAACTCAATATTATTTTACTGGGTTGACTTTGTGTGTGTGTGTGTGTGTGTGTGTGTGTGTGTGTGTGTGTGTGTGTGTGGTTTTTCAAGATAGGGTTTCTCTGTGTAACACTGGCTGTCTTGGAACTCTCTGTAGCCCAGGCTGGTCTACAACTCACAGAGATCCACCTGCCTCTGCCTCCAAATGCTGGAATTAAAGGTGTTTGTCACTACCACCTGGCTAGAATTTTTCAGTAAAGATAAATTTATTGAAAACTATTTTTTGAAGGATAAAAAAAAATTGCAAAGAACATAATGTCACAGTATCAGAAAATTAAATGACTATAAAAGATAAAGAATTTTATAGAATGGTGCCTATTAAATGGTACTGGAGCCTAGGCTATCATATTTCTGTATAGAATGTGGAGTAACTCTTATCCTCATTTTATATGGTATGAAAACAGCTTAACTCAGGGTTGGAGAGCTGGCTCAGTGATTAAGGACTTGTTCTTGCAGAGGATGTAGATTCTGTTCCCAGTACACAAGTTCAAGCTCACAACCATCCATAACTCCAGTTCCAGGGAATCCGGTGACCTCTTCTCACTTCCAAGAACACGAGGCTCAAACATGGTGTACACACATACATGCAGACAAAACAAGCAAAAAGTAAAATACACTAAAAACCCAACAGCTTAACTCAAGTAGCTAATGATTGCAAGCTGCTGTTCAAATTCAGGTCCGCTCCAAACAATGCCTCCTGTGTCATAGCCCATTTTCTCTCCCTGAGTTGATATTCCTAGTTATTAAGTGCTTTTTAGCTTTTAACATTTTCCAAAGGGCAGATAAAGAAGAACAGAACTGGGAATCAAGTAAAAAATAGCAAATGTGTGCTGAATTCAATAAAAACGCCTCTGAATTCAATAAAAACGCCACTGAATTGCCAGTTTTATGTTAAGATTTGTACACAGCTGAAACAATAACACACCCACATATGAATGATACTTCACGTGAGTGGCCGAGAGGAGGTGACAACCCTGGGAGAAGGAATGCGTTACTGCCAGAAGTGCTTAGCACAGCCTGTGCTCGGCTTATGTAGAGTCCATTCCTGCTTCACCTCCTATATGAGTCTGTATGCGAACACAATTCTACTCGTCAGATTGAGGTAAAATTTGCAGTTAATATATAGTTCAGAATATGCCATGTTCCTTATAGCAAATTCCAGTTTACTTACAACTTGTCCATTTGTTAGTTTATGTTGTAGTTGCCTAGCTACAGCTGGAATTCTCAACCTTAACCACACATCAGAACCACCTGGGGAGTCTTTTTTAAACTAGGGGATCTTTGGCCTCATCTCCAGGATGAGACTAGAATAGAGCCATTACTACTGGCCTGGCTCCATTGACAAGAAAAGAAATGAGTTAGGACTATGGGGCTCTTGCCACATATGGGCTCTTACAGACTCGGAACAACTCACCCACTGATCTGGATACAAATGCTTCTTGAAGATACAAATGTAAAGCCAATCTTACTTTATTTCCTAGAAGACAGTGGTTCTCTTAGCCTTTGTTAAGTAGTATCACTTTTATTTAAAGTAGCTCTTGGAATGCTAACCAAGGGCTCACCAAGTGAACTGTTTACCTGCTTTGTAAACTTGAGCAAGTCAAGACTGGAGATGATAAAGACCCTTGATAATAATATGAACTTACTTTCAAAGCACTCAACTACGAAATACTAGACAATGTCTATGTTTATGAGCCTCTGTTCAAGTTCCACAAACTCAGTGGTCACCTACACTTCCTGTCCTTATTGCAAACTGAAGGGCCAGAAACATGCTCAGCAGGTAAAGGCACTGGCCCTCAGGTCTAAGGACCTAAATTTGATTCCTGGGACCCACATGATAGAAGGAGAGAACCATCAATTGAAAGTTGTCCTCTAACCTCTGCACCAACATGTATGCTGTGGCATGAAGGTACACACACACATACACACACACACACACACACACACACACACACAAATAAATGTTAAAAAAAAAAAAAGAGGCATTAGCTTCATCATTTCCACAGCTGTTAGATATCATTTTGTATTAACGAGTACTTACTGATTTCCAGCTCAGAAGAGTTTAAAATAAGCTCAGCTACCTGTAGGCTACAAGCCATTACTACTGGCATCCTAAGAAATAGGTTTAGTCTGGCTCTATTTAGAAGAGATGAAGTAGGCCTATGGGGCTTTTGCCACATATGGGTTCTTATAGACTCCAGACATAATGACAATGGTACTAAGAAAAGGATTCTTTATAGATTCCATGGTAGGATTCAGTCACCATGAAGGAATATCCATAAGAGATAACGACAAGCCTCAGTCCTAGAAAGGTGTCTCATATTACAGTGGTACACTATATATTCAATGGGCTTGGGAGCAGTGCAGTGAACATCTGCATGGATATTTTCCTGCAAGTAGATGAACAGGGAGGGCAAAGACGGACTTCTGTTAGTCAGAATGATTTTCCATAAAATGGGTAAGAGGAGACATAGAGTGAGGATCTCGGCCACGGGCCCAAATCCACAGAGCTCCATCTAGTATAGGCAAAGGTGGTGAGGACTGGACAAGCTTCACTGAGGTAAGTCTAGGTTTTGAATGAGCTAAGAATGTTAGCATGAGGCAGGGCCAATGAACTGCTTTAAGGATTATATTCCTGGCTGGTGCTTATGAGGCATTATACATATTAATAGTCTCCTTTTACCTCTTCAGATTTATTTTTTTAATTTGTGTGTGTGTGTGTGTGTGTGTGTGTGTGTGTGTGTGCGCGCGCGCATGCCTGTGCACATGAGTACAGGTGTCTGAGAAGGCGAGAGGCATCAGAGCCCTTTGGAGCTGGTGTTGTGAGCCACCCAATACGGGTTCTAAGGAACCAAACTCAGGCCCTCTGGGAAAGCAGCAAGCACTGAGCCATCTCTCTAGCCCCAGGGGTGTCTCTTTGTATGAGGGCCCATAAAATAATTTTGTTATTTCAGAATTTGGAGCAACTATAGCATTTCTCTTTTGTTGTTGATGTTTGTTTTTTTGGATTGTTTTGTTTTTCTAGACAGGGTTTCACTTTGTAGCCCTGGCTGTCCTAGAACTCACACTGTAGACCAGGCTAGCCTTGAACTCATGGAGATCCACCTGCCTCTGCCTCCTGAGTTCTGGGATTATGGTGTGGGAACCATAGTGTTTCTTAAAGGAAAAAAGGACTGGGTTTCATTTAGAGCAGTAAGGACTCACATGGAGGGACGGGGGAGGAAGGGAGGATGCTAAGAGTTGCATTGGCTCTGTAAAGCACATGCTCTAATACAGAGCTGCACACACTGCCTTGGTCATGTATCTTTTAATATGAAAGTGATCCAGGGGTTGGGGATTTAGCTCAGTGGTAGAGTGCTTGCCTAGCAAGCACAAGGCCCTGGGTTCGGCCCTCAGCTCTGAAAAAAGAAAGTGATCCAATTTTTTTGTCAAACTTCTAAGGAGCTGAATCTTTTTATTTTATTATTATTATTTTTTAACAGTTACTGTGTTGCTAGGCTGACTTCAAACTTACTATCCCCCTGCCTCATCCTCATAAGTAGCTGGAATTACAGTTGTGGGCCACTTTTGAGAGGTGCCTCAGCATAATCACTAAGTCATACAGTCCTCTCTAGCACTGTAGGTTTGTTAAGTAACCATGTCTCAATGCAGTGGGCATTTTTTTTTTCCAGATGAAGAAATCCAAGTTCAGTCATGGTAAAGTAACTTGCTTTAAGTTATAGAGTGAAGAGATGGGATTAGCATAATACCCAGGCAATCTTTATCGTGACATGGCTTAAGCTCTTGTGTTCTACTGTCTCCACGTTATGTACAGAGGTAAACATTTAAATAACTTTTTTTTTCTTTGCAGAGCCTCACTATGTAACCCAGAACTCTGTACACCAATCTAGTCTCAAACTCACAGGGATACACCTGCCTCTGCCTCTGCGGCACTGGGATTAAAGGCGTGCACTACCATAACCAACTTTTGTTTTTTGTTTTTTAAAAAACAACAACAAAACCCACAATTTTTTTCTAATATTTTTCTCTAACACAATTTTCTTTCCCCTTCCAAGAAGAAAACAAACTGGCGTGTTATTTTAGTGAGTCCGCTCTGGATTCACTTTAGAAACATGTAGGCATTTAAAGAGATAAACCTTGTATCTAACTGGATCCCACAGGACTTTATAAGTACTACTCACAAAGTGTCGCCTAAGCCATGGAAAACAGAACTGAATGCGTAGGGCAATGGGACCCTTGAGATCGTGACATGCACAAGCTGGAAACCAGGCATAAAGTCATGTTTTTAAAAGGCAAATGGTTCCTGTTTAGGAGAGTGAAGTTGGGCGAGGGGGCAGATGTCTGGGTCTGGGCGAATGTGCGGGGCTTCTGGAACGTTCGTTCCCTGCTGTGGGCTCAGAGCCGGATCCCCGCGTGCCCTCTCCAGTCCCAAGAGGGCAAAGCCATCGGGTGGTCCCCAAAGACGCTCTGGTTAAGCCAGCATCAGAGCACCCTTGGTAAAAGGTGTGGAGCGGGCAGCCCGGAATGGTCCCCGAGGGCGACCCTGCCTTCCCCAGCACCCTCCCGCCTGCACCATCTCGACGGGGGGCGCCCGGGTCCCCAAACCCACCTGCAGCCCGGTGACAAGCACAGCACGATCAAGGGCAGCGGTAGGGAGCTAGGCCACTGGCGGAAGCTGTGACCTCAGGAGCTGCCACTCTCCGCGCCACCCTGAGGAGAGGGGTGGCGACGTCAACCAACGCCTCGCTCTCTTCGTAATCTCTCGTTGATTCCTTTAATTTTTAAGCTTCCATAGTCAGGAGAGGTTCTGCATAAAACCTGGATCCAAGCTTGACATGATCCGGTGAGCTTTTGCGCTGTCGTCTTCCCCAACCCGGTCCCCCGCCACCCCCACAGATGGTGTCGCCCGGGTCGTCCCCGCCTCAGCGGCTCGCCTCAGGCCCAAGATGGCGGCCGCCACACCGGAGCTCCTGCCGGCCGCCCTCCGCCGCTGAGCGCGCGCCTGCCCCGCTCGCACTTGAACCTGGGTTTTACTGGGGGTTGGGAAGGGCCGTGGACGGTGCTGGGGGAGCCTGACCAGGCAGGTGAGGACGGGAAAAAGAAAGGAGCCTTCGGGTCTGGGAGGAGGCCCTCCCGGGGTTCCCTCCTCGGCCCGGTGTCGCCCTGACGCGCTCCCGCAGTTTCGGTTGCGACCGTCTCCGTGGTTCCTGGAATAAGCGTTCCGCAAGGGGAAAGGGAAGTGACTTTTCCACGGGTCGGAACCTCCGGGTGTTTGTGGCGCTCCTGCGGTTCTCCTTTGCTCCTTCCCTCCCTCCTGTATATTTCCTTTGACCTTTCAACCTGTTGGAGCTAAGAGTTAATCCGAGTCCAGCCTGGACCCCTTTCCGTGGTGCCGCGGTACCCCCAAGCCTTCCCTGCCCATCTTGGGTTCAGAGACCACGAGGCCAGGTGCCCTCTTGGCTCCTTAACTTCAAAGACTCTGGAGATGTTTATGCCGCGCCTTGTTAGAATTGTCGCTCTTAGTGCTTCCACAGTCATTGTGGTTCCCGAGACCTCATTCTTACTTTCCTTGTTTACATACTTTTCAGGAAACCAGAGGTCAAGCCACCTCTAACCCCAGTGGTCTGACCCTCTGTGACCGGGAGAACTTAAGCCACTATCTGCCTGCCCTCTAACCTTTAAACGTTCCAACTCCCTTGCCTGTTTCAAAGCCCTTCTTTACCTGAACGACTGAGGGGAGGCTTCTCCCACTCTCTAAGCCCCAGGACTAGTCCAGACCCATCTTTATTCTTAGACTTTTGCATACTTCTCATTGGTTGTCCTCAACCATGCACGCTCATTCTTGAGAAAGCAAGTATATATTCGGGATGAAGCAGAGATAGTCAAAATCACTACCCTGAAGGAATTTCACTGCTTTCAGCCTGCATTTATATTGCTGTGAGCCCTATGCTTGGTTTGGGTGATGTAAAGACGATCACTTTTAGACACTCAGTATCTGTTCAGCAAATATTCTTTGTGCCTCCTTTGTGCTAAGTAATCAAGCAACCAACTTTACCTGGGGACAATGAAAAGGCTGCACCTGATCTGGATCAGAAGGAATTTGCTAGACCTGGGAAAACAAGGTCACTCCTGCATGCAGAACAGGGATTAAAAACCTGAGAAGGTTGGGCATTGTTAAGGGAGATTTGAAAACAAAAGACTGAAGGTGCAAATTGGGGGTTGTGAAGAGCTTGGGAGTGGTCTTGATTTCCAGTTTGGATGGTATTCAATAGTTAGCAGGAAGCCAGTGCATACTTGTAGGGAGTAGGCATGGTAAAGGTATGGAAGACCAACTTGAGGCAAGAAAACTAGATGAAATTGCAGTCATTCGGGTAAGGCACTAAGTACCTCCATCAAAGGCAGGAGAAGAAAGACCAAGAGAATGAAGTAAATGCCGCATAGGATTCAACTAGTGAGTATTAATTTGCTGGTAGGGGTGGCTCGCTTTTAGTCTGGAGGCCTCACGATGGGTGACACCATTGCAATCCAGTCTGAGACAGATACATAAAAACAGGATGGTGCCAGCTCTGCTCTTTAGCAGTGGCAAAACCACAGTGTCTCGCAGCCTAAAGCATTGATTTGGGAGTCTAGACCTCTGCTGTTACAGTCGCCACTAGCCACATGCAATATCGAGCACTTGAAATGAGGTGGGTCAAAGATGTACTGGAATTTGAAGACAGTACAAAAACAATGTAAACAGACTCGTTAAATGATCACGTGTTGAAATGGTGACTGTTAAATATAAAACATCAGGCTTTACCTTCTTTTACTTTTAAATGTGGCTGTGAAAAACCTTAGATTACATCTGTGGCTATGAGTTCTGTTAGTCTAGACTAATGACGAGAGAAGAGTAAGGGGGCAAAATTTGATCCAGACCCCGAGAGAAGAGTAAACTGATGTCCAGGCAGCTTCCTGTGACTCCGCACCCCACCTGCAAGTAATAACACTCTTAAGTTATTTGTTTTTATTTTTTCCCCTCAGGCAATCAGACATTTTTAAGGGTTTTGGTTTTTGTTTGTTTGTTTGTTAATTTTAAACTTTATGTGTGGTGCATGCATGAACCACAGTGCACAGATGAAGGTCAGAGGCAGCTTGTTGGAGTAGTTACTCTGCTTCCGCCATGTGGATACGAGGGATTGAACGCAGGTTCAAGTTAACCCCTGAGCTGTCTTGCCAGCCCTGCCTTCAAAGGCTTTTGAGCAAAGGGTAATGTGTGTAGGGATGTTTTAGATTAACCTGGCAGTGGTGTTTCCATTGAGATGAAGGGAGGGAGAGCCGCAGGGGAAGAAATGGAGAAACCGGAAGGTAAGGTAATGAGGCCAGACGTTCAGGTGTTGACAGTAGAATAGAAGAGGGATGGTGTTTGTCAAGGTGTTCTGAGGGAAAAACAACCCCAAATTGATAGGGGACAAATTGATACTTCCCAGAGAAATAAAGGGAAGACCTTCAGCCTTGACTACTTAGCTAAAAACCAATGAACTGATAAAGAATTATAAAATACAGTCAGGACGAAAAGACTAAACTCAGTGAAGTGGAGAGAAGTATTTGGAGTCTAATTAAACATCTTTTCTGTGTCTGTTCTGTTAGTGTTCAGTCATGCACATCACCTGCTTTCCTTCAGTACAGAGTTGCCTGTATCATGCCGTCTTCCTGTTAATGAAGTTTCTTTTTTGGGGAGTGGGGGTTCGAGACAGGGTTTCTCTGTGTAGTTGTCCTGGCTGGCCCTGAACTCACAGAGATCTGCCTGGCTCTGCCTCCTGAGTGCTGGGATTAAAGGCGTGGGCCACCACCACTCGGCTTGTTAATGAAATTTTAAATGCTTCTTTATTGCCTGTAGAACTAGATCCAGGGTATCCAGGCCCCTTCAGCTGGGCCTTTCCTGCGCATTAGGTCAGTCTGTCTGTCTTTCTGTGTCAGCATGGCAGGCTGAGTTCTTCACTTTGTGTTTTGTGTCTTAACTGATGTTATTCCAATCTTTTGAACGTCTTTTCTCTTTCTGCCCTGACCTTATAAATCTTTAATAAGTAATCTTAGTTCTTTTAATAACAGAAGCAATTGAGAATTTTTAAAATTCATTTTCTAAACTGTATATGTAAGCAGGTTATAACCAGTTTGGCTCATGATTGTTTTATCCCTTTAGTAAATTAACACCTTACAATTGTTTCTCTTTTTAGATATTTTATTTTATGTGTATGAGTGTTTTGCCTGTATATATGTATGTATGAATGTATGTGCAACATATATATGTCTGATGCCTTGTTGAGTTTAGGGCTTTGGGTCCCCTAGAACTGGAGTTATGGATCATTATGAATCACTGTGTGGGTACTAGAAACAGAACCCAGGTCCTCTATAAGAACAGCAAGTGCCTTTAACTGCCGAGTCATTTCTCCAGCCCCAATTTTTCTTTTTTAAAATAGAATATATAGGGCGAGGCATGATTGTACATTCCTAGAATCCTAGCATTTGAAAGGCTGAGGTCAGGGTAGAAAGAACCAAGGCCATTTGGGCTTTTCAGTTCCAGACCAACCTGGCTTCATAGGAAGAACTTGTCTTAAAAAACAGACAAACAGCTTGGCCAGCTATCTTGAAAATGGTTGGGCCTGAGGGCTGTAGTGCACGCCTTTAGTCCCAGCACTTGGGAGGCAGAGCCAGGGATCTCTGTGAGTTCAAGGCCAGCCTGGTCTACAGAGGGAGATCCAGGAGAGACACCAAAACTACACAGAGAAACCTGTCTCGAAAACAACAAAACCAGACAAACAAAAGCATGTGCTACTTCTGCTCATGATCTGAGGGAAAGATGTAGAAATTAAAACACCATAATTATAAACAAGCAAATTACATTACATCCACAAGACTTTTTTTTTTTTTTTAAGATTTATAAAGAACTCTTCTGAATGTGTATTTTATCATATCTTCGGCTGAGTTATCAGTAAGTAATGAATGTCTGATAAGAATACATTTTTACCATAAGGACCTACATGATATTTTCCATCTGTTGAGTATGAGTCTTTCTGTAAAAGTTTTAATGGGAATTCATTCAGTTATACCTGCAAGCACTTTGTATTTTGAGTTCATAATTAAGTAACACTGAGAGCTGAAGTAGTTTTAAAGAGTTGGGCATTCAGCTCAATGCTAGATAGAGCACTTGCTTAACATGTATGGGACCCCAAGTTTGAATTCAAGCACTGCCCTCCCCCCAAATAGAAGTTTATAGAGTAGAAAATTAAGCCGGGCATAGTGTTTAATAGTCCTTTAATCTGGAGGCAGAGAGAGGTAGAGCTCTGTGAGTTCAAGGCCAGCTTGGTCTACATTGTGAGTTCTAGGACAGCCAGGGCTACATAATACCATATCTTAAAAACAGACAAACAAAAATAATAGAAAATGCATGTGCTTACTTCTCATACCTCAAATAGGAATACAGTAAATCAGTGTATTTCAGATTTTAACTTACTAGAACAGCTACTATGTGCTTCTGCCAATTAATGTTATCAAATGGCTCAAGTCTAGTAAGATGTGATTACCCAGGCCTATGATCCCAGTATTTAGGAAGGGGAGGCAGGAGGATGAGGAGTTTAAAGTCATCTTTTGCTGCATAGAGAGGCCATCTACATTACATGAGATCTTGTCTCAAAAAGAAAATAAATAAAAGGGAGGCCAGGCAGTGGTGGCACACACTTTTAGTCCCAGCACTCGGGAAGCAGAGGCAGGTTGATCTCTGGGAGTTCCAGGCCAGTGTGGGCTACAGAATGAGTTCCAGGAAAGACACAAAGCTACACAGAGAAACCCTGTCTTGAAAAACCAAAATAAAAAAAAATTAAATAAATAAACAAAAGGGAGTTGGAATGGTTTAAATGTAGACTCCTACATTACCTGCTGAGCCATCTCACTGACTTTTACCAAAAACTTTGTCCTACAAATTTACTACAAAAGAGTATTCATATTAGTCTTTTTGGAAAATGTGTAGTAGATATCCCCATATACATTGCATTGGATTTATGTTGAGTGCCTACTTTGTGTCAGGTTTTGTTTTGGGAATTGGGAACATTACGATACTGTCAGAATTACAAACATTAAGATGTTTTTCTGTTGCTTACAATGTAGCACAAGTGTTGTTAACATTAAGCTTCCTGAAAAGTATGTGAGTTTCTATGAGTATATACATTTCCCGTGTGGGTGTGTTGAGGATTGTGGGAGAAAGGAGTGTGGGAGAAAGGCAATATTGTGTCCCCCAATATATTGTGCATCCTAATAAACTTATCTGGGGTCAGAGGACAGAACAGCCACTAGATAGACATAGAGGCCAGAAAATGATGGTACACACACCTTTAATCCTAGCATTCCAGAGGCAGAGATCCGTCTGGATCTCTGAGTTCAAAGCCACACTGGAAACAGCCAGGCATGGTGACATTGCCTTTAACCCCAGGAAGTGATGGCAGGAAGCAGAAAGGTATATAAGGCCTGAGGACCAGGAACTAGAGCTGGTTAAGCTTTTAGGCTTTTAGCAGCAGTTCAGTTGAGATTCATTCTGGATGAGGACTCAGAGGCTTCTAGTTTGAGGAAACAGGATCAGCTGAGAAGTTGTCCAGGTAAGGTTAGCTGTGGCCTGTTCTGTCTCTCTGGTCTTTCAGTGTTCACCCCAATACCTGGCTCCGGGTTTGTTTTTATTAATAAGACCTTTTAAGATTCCTGCTACAGAGAAGCCATGGTTTTTAATCAGATTCTCAAGAGAGTCCCTATATTTAAGACCTCTTACATAGAGAAAAATATTTGAAATCCTCTACCCTCTGTATTTGTATATTAATATTAATGTTTTATGGACTGGAGTCCCTAGGTAAGGAAAGGTAATTAACTTGCCCTGAATCATGTAGAAGTTGATTTGAAATCTGGATCAGTGATTCCAAAGTTCCCTACTATTCACAGGCACGCCCTGGGGAGCCTCTGAAGGACCCTGTAAACAAGGTTATACTTTTACATGTGGCTGGGATGGAATGGATTTAACATGTTAAATTTTAAGCAGACTCTGGAATTTCGGCACACTTAAAAATTGAAATAATTTGCCTGTTAATGTGGACCATGCTTTATGTTTAATTGTATTTTTATTTGTAAGCACCGTTTAGGTAACCATTAGCGGACCAGAAAGATGACATCCATCATCAAATTAACTACCCTCTCTGGGGTCCAAGAGGAGTCTGCACTTTGCTATCTTCTCCAGGTTGATGAGTTTAGGTTTTTGTTGGACTGTGGCTGGGATGAACACTTCTCTATGGACATTATTGATTCCCTGAGGAAGTAAGTTACAGTTTGTACTTTAAATCAGCTTTAAAAAAGCCAGATCCTCGACTTTTTCTATACTTGTATAATGTCATTCTGATGTTATATACTATTGCTATCATTTCTTTGGTTTACAGTAAGTTTTATTTATGGCAGAAAGCTAAATTGTAACCATTGTCATTGACAAAGTTTTGATTGGCCAATAAGTTTTGGTTTTGAAATTCGGGAAAACGTTGTTGCGTTGACCACGGAAAGTGTGCTCTTTAATTTTTGGAAAGAGAATGAATCTGTCAAAACCTGAGGAGAGGCTCCGGCACTTCCCTGTGAAAGCTCTGTCCTCGATCACATTACCTGACTTTCTGTGTCTCTGTGGTCAACATTGTGACTTTATTCTTTGAATGGTATCTACTGATACAAATATGTCAGGAAAAACAGTTACTTTTGCTACATTATTACTATTAATGAATGAAAAAGGAGAACATGAAGCAAAAAAAGAAAAAAAAATCTCTAAGGCATCTCCTTTAATCCTGTTGCCCTTGAGGGCATATGCTTCGGTGGTTAATGATATTTATAACAATTGTCATTTTATTTTGTTATCAAGCTAGAAAACTGAAGCAAAGTCAGTACCAACTATTTGAGCATTTAAATATCGCTCCTTTACAATTTCCTCAATTCCAAGCTGATTTCCTAACTTTAATAGCATAGGTAATACCCATCCAAGATCAACTTAAATGTGGTGTCTATGGTTTCCCTTTGAAGTGGCTTAAAGCACAGCGGATACTCTAACAGTAGTAATTACAGTTCATGGTGTCACTGTCTTAGCCCTGGGGTCTGCTCTCTACCTCAGCTAGCCTTGAGTCTAGAGTAGGGGAATCATGACGGTGCTTCTGCCCTTTATGCTTAAAGAGCTGACGGAGCTGCCCCTTGGTTGTGTTCACAGGCATGTTCACCAGATTGACGCGGTGCTCCTGTCTCACCCCGACCCTCTCCACCTCGGTGCCCTTCCATTCGCTGTGGGGAAGCTGGGTCTGAACTGTGCCATCTATGCTACAATTCCTGTTTATAAAATGGGGCAGATGTTCATGTACGATCTTTATCAGGTAAGTGAAGCAGTTAACAAGGGGGGCTTCTGTGCTCCACTCATGATCATTTTTAACCTTGGCTTGTGTTTTTCTTTAGTCTCGACACAATACCGAAGATTTTACTCTCTTTACATTAGATGATGTGGATGCAGCCTTTGATAAAATACAGCAGCTAAAATTCTCTCAGATTGTGAACTTGAAAGGTAATGTAGTAAATTGATGAACTGATGGAGTGGAAGTTCTGTTGTTTTCCTTTTTCTTTTTGTTTTTAGCTTTTTAGTTTTTACAGTGCTGGGATCCAACCCAGAGCCTCACTCATGCTAAGTGGGCAAGGAATCTACCCTTAGCCACATCCTACCCAGCCTGGAGTAATGAGTGAGTTGCCTTCTGAAAAGTACTGAGAGGACTTCATAGTGCAAGTTATAGGCACTGTGGTGTGGGAATAAAAGTTAGCACTTTCTGCCAGGCCATGGTGGTGCATGCCTTTAATCCCAGCACTTGGGAGGCAGAGGCAGGCAGATCTCTGAGTTTTGAGACCAGCCTGGTCTACAGAGTGAGTTCCAGGATAGCCAGGGCTACACAGAGAAACCCTGTTTGGGGGAGATGAGGTGGGATTAGCACTTTCTACCTGGAATTTCCATTAGAATTTCAAAATATTTCAGACTAAATAATAACAATATGTTAACAGCTTGGATGTCCTCATAGCTAGGTGGGAAACAGTGTAAAATGAACAAAGCTAATATATCTGGATCTTCCTTATAATTTACAGTTAGGTTGAGGAGACAAAGTGACTCAGAGCCCTAAATGTAATAACCGAAGCAAATGAAATACTTGAAGAGCATAGTGGAAAATTTATTACTTAATAAGGATATCAAATACCAAGTCTGCAAGAGGGAATCCTGTTACCAAAGTTCCTAAATGTGAACTCTGGCATTAAAAACATGGCACAGTAGCTAGTGTGGTGGCTCATGCCTGTAACCCCAGTGCTTGGGAGGCCTGAGAGAAGGATCATGAGTTCAAGGCCCAGTTAGGCCCAGTTCAGGCAGCCTGGACTGTACATAGTGAAATTCTATCTAAAAAATAAAAATAAAAAAGCCAGCCAAGAAAAGTGATAACAGCAGCAGTCGATGCTAACGATTAAGCCAAAAAATGACCGTTAGTGGACTAGTCTTAGTTTTTGTTCGGTTTTGTAAATTCTTTACCATAATGAGGTTTGAATTGCTATTCTATCAGTTAGATTAACAGGTGCGGAAACAACTTGGCAATTACTTGTGCAATACATATATCAAAACTTAGTCCTGGAGATGTAGTGTTTGCCTGGTGTGCGTACGTCCCAGGACTCAGTCCATGTCACTACAAATACAACGTACAGTTGATGCTGAATAATAGTGTGCTGGCTTTCTGACCCAGTATTCCTAAGCACAGCTGGATACTCTGGGGGAATGCACAATGAAATGAGAAGAACAGTTGTCTCCAATAAGGGAGTAGAGTAGCTGGAGACAGGAGAGGAGGCTTTCTGTTCACTGTAAGCGTTGTAACATCTGAAGTTTGTACCAATGAACATGTTGCTGTTAACATAACCTAGAAATACATCTGTCCTTGGGGTTGTGAAAAATATCTGAGTATTGTCATTATCTTGTTATGTAGGCAAAGGCCATGGTTTGTCTATCACACCCCTGCCAGCCGGTCATATGATAGGAGGAACAATATGGAAAATAGTCAAGGATGGAGAAGAAGAAATTGTTTATGCCGTTGACTTCAACCACAAGAGGGAGATGTAGGTATATCTACACATGTGCTAAAAGCAATGCAGTTACTGTTTCATTCACTGAAGGGAAAATTAGAAGCAACTTTTTGTTTTTTCATCAGAACTCTACAGCAATTTAAAAATGTCAAATACTAAGTATTTTCATTGTAGAGCTTTAAACTTTTTATATGTCAATATCTATTCTATGAAGCAGATATTTCCCTGGAGGTGTTCAAAAAGTAGTGAATTTATTTTATATGATCTTGACTTATTTCTTGATAGAAATTTGTGACTTCTTGTCTTTGGGGGCTGGGTAGTAATTACCATCTAATTTAATGATATTTGATAACAGATTTCCTTTAAAGGGGAATATGATGGTTATAATTTTACATTATTCCTTTGATATTCAGAAAAATAGTGTAAATTTTGTGTGTGTGCTCACTGTCCTACAGACTTCCTTTGCTACATCTGTACATTAAGTTCATGACTATTTCGTGTTAGATTGCAGTCATCTCAAGATCTTTACATTAAGGAACATTAAGGACTAACAGATTGAATTTATACTTGTAATCATGGGATGAGAAGGTTGGAAAACTGAGTAAATGGTGAATGAATTCAACCACTTTAGAAAGTGCAGCAATAAATTATAGGCAGGTTTAGAATGAACTAGAAAAGGAAGCAGTGTTGCTGTGTCCAGTCTGACTTGGAAGAGATTTACAAAAGAAGATTGGTAAGTTTGCTTATATACAGATTTAAACTAAAACAGTAACCTACACTATAAAGCCATTAAACCAGGGGAAATACTGTAACAATTAGCCAAAGGTTTACATACGTATAAGACTAGGGATGTCTCAAGAAATTAAAAATACACTAATTGCAAAATGGGCAAGCATTAGTCAAAAAGAGAATGTTGAAATAGTATGTACTTATTAGATATGTTTATATTATTTTAAAATATTGATAGCCTTCTAGGAAGAATTGAGCTTTTCAGTCTTGGTGGTTGAGCCTTTCTGGAAAGCCATTGACACTAGTTGTATATACATTTCAAGGAATGTGTCCTAAAGAAATAAAAAATACAGCTAGGGTGGTGGCACGCCTCTGTAATCCCAGTACTTGAGAGATGGAGGCAGGAGGATTGGGACTTCAAAAACATCTCTTTCAAAAATAAAATGGTGAAAAGGTGACTTAAACAGGTAAAAATAAATGATCAGATAAATACAATATAGTACAGATAAAATAGAAAGTTTTTACAATTGGGAGCTGGATACCTTTATACATGCCTAGCTATTGGGAGGCTAAGGTAGGAGGATTGTGACATCACCTGGGCTGCTATAGCCTATTTCTTTAAAAACAAATGCCAGGCAGAAAGTTTTTACAGTTTCTAAAAGTTAAGTTTAGAAAAAAATGTTAATGTCATGGGAAAGGCCAGAAGACAGAAATAAATATATAGGAATGTACATGGGATGTCTATGTTCTAAATGCATTTTTAGATACACAAGAAAATTTGTGTGTTTAGAAGGATATGTCCAATATATCATAGCACTTGTCTTGAACTGGTCCTCTGAAACATTTTTACTTTCCTCCTTTGTAGTTGGGGTTGGGGTGGGGGGTTACTTATAAAGCAGCTACTTTTGTGATAGGTGAAGCTATCACTGTTCATTTGAAATGACAGGTGTTCTTCATCTTTAAACTTTGTTATAGCCACTTAAATGGATGTTCCCTGGAAATGCTAAGCAGACCCTCTCTACTTATCACAGATTCATTTAATGCTACATATGTGCAGCCTAGAAGGAAACAGAGAGATGAGCAACTCCTGAGTACGTATGTCTAGTATTCTGTTGGAATAGCTGTGGAAGTGTGTGCAGATAGCAATTACTGCTTATTCTCTTTAGCTATGTCATAAGAGATTGGCTAACTCTAGTAATTTTCTAATTACATTTTATACATTTATGCAGTGTGTGTGTGTATGTATATGTGTATGCTTGCCACAGAGTACATGTAGAGGTCAGAGGACAACTTGTGCAAGTCAGTTCTTTCCTCCCACCATCTGGGTCTCGGGATCAAACTCAGGTCATCAGGCTTGGCAACAAGTGCCTCACCCACTAAGCTATTTTGCTGGCCCCATAATTCCTGTGGTGTTTTGTTTTGTTTTAGGAAATGTTAATGTGACCATGTCGAGATGCTCCCTAAAGGTTGGCTTCCTCTACCACTCAGCATGTAGATAGCTCCTTCAGGCATTCATTGGTCTCTGAAAAACTGAGTGAAAGTGAGCCCAAGAGAGAACTGGAAGTGTGCAAGGTCTGCTGGCTGGCTGCTGCTTGTTCTATTCTGACAGAGTTATCTTGATTTTACTGAGGCGCCTCTGAGCCGTCACCTCTCGCTTCAGCTTTGACGCATTCTGCTGTGCTTTGTGTTATTTTTTATAAGCCATATGTAATGGCAACAGGAAAGCTGGGTTCCACTTTTAAATGTGTGAGCAAGCACTCTCATCTGTCTACTTAACAATTCACTAACTTTAAGAAGCTCCTCAATTCGTGTGTGTGTGTGTGTGTGTGTGTGTGTGTGTGTGTGTGTGTGTGTGTGTGTGTTTTCTTGCTAGGTAGAGTTTGCTTTTACCCCACACTTCAAGCTGACTTTGAGAACAAGGACATCTATTGCCAAAGATGATTTTCTTCTAGGAAGGGAACATGTTCTAAGTTTTATTCTACATGCATGCATACAAAACATGTATCATGTTTTATTCCTAGAAAGATATACTTAACCAAGTCAAAAGTAATTGTGTTGATCTGAACAAATACTTTTTATATGTGTCCTAGTAATTACTTATGCAGTCTTTATCAAAGATGCTGGGAAATTGTGTTTAATTTTGTTGCAAAGCACATGCGTTATAGGGATCTTCTGTTCTTGTTTAAGCAAATGTCCTGGAAACTCTTCGGGGTGATGGAAACGTGTTAATAGCAGTGGACACAGCAGGCAGAGTTCTGGAACTTGCTCAACTTCTTGACCAGATTTGGAGAACTAAAGATGCCGGATTGGGTGTTTATTCACTGGCACTCCTGAATAACGTCAGTTATAACGTGGTGGAGTTTTCTAAGTCACAGGTTTGTTCTTTTGTGACATTGTGTAAAGAGGTTAAATGTAGTATCTCTTTTTCTTGTTTCGTTTTTTGTTTTTTGAGACAAGATTTCTCTGTGTAGCTTTTGGAGCCTATTCTAGAACTCACTCTGTAGACCAGGCTGGCCTTGAACTCACAGAGATCCGCCTACCTCTTCCTCCTGAGTGCTAGTATTAAAGGCATGCGCCACCACTGCGTGGCTCATCTTAATTGCCCTTCAGATATTTTCTGCAGTTGATAAAAACAGCAGCTGAATGTTAACTGTTTACTGTCCTGTGTTCTTCACATATGTTATTTCACTTAAGCATAAAGTTTCTATTTTTGTCTCCTTTTTATAAGTTATGCAAGTTGCTTGTTTTCTAACTCTTGGTTTTCTTATCTATAAAATGGGGGGAAAATTAAAAAAAAAAACAATGCTAGAATTCTTATTATTTGTTTTGTTTTGTTTTGTTTTTTCGAGACAGGGTTTCTCTGTGTAGTTTTGGTGCCTGTCCTGGATCTCGCTCTGTAGACCAAGCTGGCCTGGAACTCACAGAGATCTGCCTGCCTCTATCTCCCGAGTGCTGGGATTAAAGGCGTGCGCCACCACTGCCCAGCATCATTATTCTTAAAATGAGTTCTTTCTCTCCAAAGATACATGGATACATGGGTTCCAGTATTCATTTAGAACAACATTCTCGTCTCAGGAATAAGTGAAACACTGTAAAATTGTTGTTTATTGAGACAGGGTTTCTCTGTGTAGCCCTGGCTTTGGAACTCAATCTGTAGACCAGGCTGGCCCCAACTCCTGCTTCTGCCTCCCAAGTGTAAGGATTAAAGGCAGGCAACACTAAACTCAACAAAATTTTTTTTTGTTTGTTTGTTTGTTTGTTTTTAACTCTTTTGGTTTCCTTTTTTTAAAAAACATTTATTTATTTATTATGTACACAGAAGACGGTGCCAGATCTCATTACAGATGGTTGTGAGCCACCATGTGGGTGCTGGGAATTGAACTCAGGACCTCTGGAAGAGCAGTCGGTGCTCTTAACCTCTGAGCCATCTCTCCAGCCCTTGTTTTGTTTTTTAAGGATTAAAAACTGGAGTAGGAGAATCTAATGGGAAAAAGAAGCCAATTAGCTACTTGTCCAAATGGCACAAATTTAGTCAACTAGTGGGGGAAAGACTTAAAATTTGATTATTGTTAAATATCTCACACATATGGCATTTTCTAATTATTGTCATTTTCCCCCCTTGTATTAGGTAGAATGGATGAGTGATAAATTGATGAGATGTTTTGAAGACAAAAGAAATAACCCATTTCAGTTTCGCCATCTCTCTCTGTGCCATGGTCTTTCTGACTTGGCTCGAGTTCCAAGCCCCAAAGTTGTACTTGCCAGCCAACCTGACCTGGAGTGTGGATTCTCAAGGGACCTCTTTATTCAGTGGTGTCAGGACCCTAAAAACTCAATCATTCTAACCTATAGAACAACTCCTGGGACTTTAGCACGTTTCTTGATTGATAATCCTTCTGAGAAAGTTACAGAAATAGAGGTAAGCACTTGTATTCAAACTTTAAATGTATTATATTTATCTGGCACTGGCTCCAGTTAGTGCTGCCTGTTTACATATGAGTGTGCATGAAGCCATCTACTGAAGCATGGCCAACATGCTTGTGCCGTATCCCCAAAGAAAAATGATCTCCCCACCTCAGCAGCCATCACCTGCCAGTAGCTCTTCAGCTCGATTTGACTGGCATGATCGTATGCAGGTAACCACAGCTGCCATGAGTTCTGAGTACAACACACACATTATACCCAGAAGACAGCATTTCACAGCACTCCTCCACATCCTCCAGCTCTTACGTCCTTTCTGTCTCCTCTTCTGCTGTGTTCCCTGAGCCTTGGGGGTGCAGGGCAGCTGATACAGTTCTCCTGTCTAGGGCTTAGCACTCACAGTCTCAGTTGACCAGCAAAGAGTCTCCTTTAACTGCTGCCCATTGCCAAAAGCTTCTCTCCCCAAGGTTGAGAGCAGCATTAATCTATGGGTGTAAACATACATATTTGGAAGGCAGTTTGGCAACATAGCCATATATCAAAGCAACAGTAAGTTCCCCACAGTGGCCACTGACCTCTCTAGTCAGAGCTTTTGACCAGGTTTAGTATTGCCTGTTAGGAATTCCCTCCTGTAGAACATGCCTCAACTCCAATCAGTTGGTTAGACCCATAACAACATGCCACTGTCGCACCAGTGGGCCACACTCAAGGAGGTGATCTTTTACTGGTTTTGTGCCTTGGTTTGGTGTACTTACTCTATATCATAGTCTTCACCCATTTTTCTTTCCTTTGCAGTTCATATTGTCAGTCACCATGATTTCCTAATCCTTCTTGTTTTAGGCATTTGTTAATCTTCCTGTGACGTTTATTTCCCATGCTAAAACTGAGGACCTTGCCCATGATAGGCAGGCAATTCTGCCACTGAGCCACACGCCCAGCCCCATTACTGACTTTTGACCTTGATTCTTCAAGCAGAGGACAACTTTCTGGAGTCATTTCTTTCCTTCTGACATGTTGGTCCTGGGGATTAAAAATAGGTCATCAGGCTTGGCAGCAAGCACCCTTACACACTTTAACTATATATAAAGAAAACGCACACGCGCACATTTTAATTTTTAGTTTGTGTGTTCATGTATACATGTGCCCTAGGCTTTGGTCTCTTTCTTTCTTTCTTTCTTTCTTTCTTTCTTTCTTTCTTTCTTTCTTTCTTTCTTTCTTTCTTTCCTCTCCTCTCTCTCTCTCCTCTCCTCTCCTCTCCTCTCCTCTCCCTCTCCTCTCCCTCTCCCTCTCCCTCTCCCTCCCTCCCCCCCTCTCTCTTTCTTTCTTTCTTCTCTCCCTCCTCCTTCCTTCCTTCCTTCCTTCCTTCCTTTCTTTTTATTTATATATGAGAGCCATTCTGGAGTGAGCTCACAGAGATCCACCTGCCTCTACATCCTGCGTGCTAGAATTAAAGATGTGTGTCTTCACACCCAGCCCCTGTCCATTTCCTAATGGCCTTTGTCCACTCTGCTAGGCTGCTTCCCTGTCTGCTTCTAGTGTCTGAGTCTGATCTTAAGCTGCCTTTCTCTAACTCGTGGGTCGGCAGCTTGTCAGTCTCATTGGGTTTTTCAGTTCATTAGCCCCCCTCCCCTTTACCATGCATTGTCCTATTAGCATAGAGACAGTGCCCCGGGATTAAACACCATGCAGGCACTGTTAGCAAGCCTACCTTTCCTCTCGCCTGGCCACACCTTTGCCCTAGTGTGCGCCTGTGTTCAGGCAGCTTTACGCCATGTGAGTTAAACAGGAGCAGTAAACAGATTTCCCTTCATGTTGAGACCTCACCTCAGAAGGGTACCAACTGTAACATTCAACAGGATGTTCATTTTCTCATTCCTCGGTAAGCCAACCTTTGCCTTCTTTCCTTCCAATGTTCCACAACTAACCTAGCCTCATCCCTAGCACAGACCTTGTCTGAATTTAACAGAGAAGTAGAAGAGATCAGTCAGGAATTCCTGTCCTACCACTAAATCCACTAACCCACCTCTGCACCTTCATCCACAAGACAACTAGCAGAACAGCCAAGATGTGGAAAGATTTTGCTTGATAACCAAGCCATCAAATTGTCTGTTTTCCACAGCTGGTATTGTTGACAGAAGTCCATAGCCATCATTTCAAGTGGGTTGGCTAGTAACTGCAGGACTATGCATAGTTTTAGGTGGTCATTTTGTATTTTATCCTCATAGCATCATTTGAAGGAATATTTGTGAAAAGCTATGTGGTATCCTTGTCTTTTAAGTCATTTAAGAAAAGCATCATTATGTGGCACGTTAATCCAGCACTACAAGCATATTCTGTGAGTTCACAACAAAAAAAAAAAAAAAAAAAAAAAAAAAAAAAAAAAAAAAAAAAAAAAAAAAAAGAAAGAAAAGCATCATTATCCGTGACTAAAGTCTAATAAGTATTCACTAACTACAGCATTGCTGATCAAGGATTCCAAGCAGGCATATCAAAATAAAATACTGTCTTGGGTTATTTAATAGCTTAGAAATACCAAGTTAAAATAACTTAGAAGTACTTAAAATGGTTTCATGAGAGATGAAATGCTGAATTTGAAAATTTTAATTACTAGAAACTCAATTAAGGTTGATATGCCATTGAGGAATTAAAAGGACATTAAAAGTTTGGAGAAAAAGAAAAAGAAAATGATATTCCAAAACATCCTCATGGTATCAGAAACAGCAGGAACAAAGTGAGAGGCTTTAGTTTGAAAGGCTCCTGAGTGTGCTCAGGTTCTGTCCCCACTTTCCTTCTCTCCCATCACTTTGTACGGTCCCAGCCGTCTGCCTCCGCTTCCTCACTGCTGGGAATACAGGGTGTGCGCCACCACACCAGGCTAAGAACAACATTTTTAAGAGGTACAAGTTAAATCAGGGAATTAAATACTTAATTACAATTTATTTTTGTCCAAGGTATTTATGTAAGTTGCTAACAGTTTATAATTTTAAAACATATTTCAAGTAAGCCAAGAGCCAGATGTGAGATGCCACATTTGTTAGTGTTCATCACTTGATTTTGGTTTAATTTTTATTTTGAAATAATTTCAAATTTAACCAAAAGTTGAAAAAATAATGTGAATACTCCAACTCCCCAGTTGTCAAGGTTTTAGCTGGGTTTGCTCTATCAAATCTTGTATCTACACAGACACAGTATTACACACACTTTTTTCTCTAAACCATTGGAAAGAAATGGCAGTTATTCCAGCATTTCTTCAATAGTACCACAGTGTGTATTGTGTGGAAACAAGAGCCACTGAAAACAGGAGATAAACACTGACACCATACTACCTTTTAATCCACTGACCCGGCCAACTCGAGCTGGTTGGCACAACAGTATCCTTTTTAATTACCTGTTCCAGTTTTGTCTGTGATCCCACCCAGGAGTACATGTTGGGTTGAGTTGTTATGACTTGACATTTAAAAATCATTAATAATTTTAGGTTAGCATGCAAAGTGGTGAGTTTCACTGTGGCATTTTGATGTACAAGTGTGCCATTGCACTTCGTTCTCTTTGTCCCTGTCCCCTGCCCCACTAGTTCCTTCCTGACCCAAATAGTTCCCCTTTCTGCTCTTGGCAAATGTATTCCATTACTGTCTATTTCTCCTCTCACATTTCTTCCTCCTTTTTCATGACCCCCTTTCTAATTTCATGACCCCCCCCATATATAAATACATATGTACACACAATTTAAAATCTAGGCTCTGTTTACATTAAATATTTTTGCATTATTTTATGTATATGGATGGTTTGTCTGTGTGTATGCCTGCACCATGTGCATGCCTCGTGCCCATGGAGGCCAGAAGAGGGTGTTGGATGCCCTGGAACTGCAGTTACAGACAGTTGTGAGCTGCTGTGTAGGTTCTGAGAACTGGACCCAGATCATCTGGAAGAGGAGTCAGTTCTCTAAGCCATCTCTCCAACCTCTGGGATTCTTTGGTTATGTTTTAATTTATTATTTATCTGAGTTGTGTATACACACATGGAAGTCAGAGCTCAGACAACTTTCTGGAGTCCCTTCCTCCCACAGTGGGTTCTGGGCTTGGGGCATATGTCATGAGGCCTTCTTGACAAGTGCCTTTCCCCACCGAGCCGCCTCACCAGCCCCAGGGTCTCTAGCTTTTAAGGTACTCTGAGGACAAGAGAATGAATTACTACTAATTCAGTTGTTCCACATGGATGAATTTGCTAGTTTTTTATTTTCAACATTACTATTATATACTTTTTAAAAACATCTCTGTTCTAGAAATAGGGAGAACTGCATCAAAAGACAAGCACATTTTTAGTTTTAGTTGTTAGCAAATTGTCTTCTAACAGTTTACTGATAATATCTGCTGGAAACAGCTGAAGGTGTCCCTTCTCCAGGTAGGCATTTCCAGTCTTGCAAATTAAAGTGTGTTAACTTTTATGTGTTACCTGTGTCAACAACCACTGATAAACTTAGTTATCTATCCATGGCTATAAGCTATCCATGTTTCTTAGTTTTTAAATTTCCTCTACATATTTTGTCCTTTTTGATATATTATCTCTTTCTTGATTTGGGAGTTCTTAGGAAAATATAGATTCTTACAGTCAGTACAGCCAATATTTTCACCTTTTCTTTTAGTTCTGTGAAATTTAAAATATAAAAGATGTTTTATCTTCTCCGTGTTGGATAATTAATTATTCACTCTTTCCTTAAGACTTAGAGCTTTGGTGCTTGATGTGGCTTTTCTACTTCAAATTATAAAAGTACCTAACTGCTTCCTTCTCCCAGTTGACTGGTGTGTTTTAGCCCGTTTGATTTAAATCCATCTTCTCTAACAGCTCAGTTTTAGTACTAATCTAAATAAGATCTCTAAGTCGGTGGAAGCCTGATGAATTTCGGATGAGAATTAAAGGGCGTGGGTCACTTTAGAGGAGCGAGGTGTCTCACCCCTGCTGCCCAACTCTCCTGACACTGCCTTTTCTTTTGTCTGTTCTCCATTAGCTAAGGAAACGTGTGAAGCTTGAAGGGAAAGAACTTGAAGAATATGTGGAGAAAGAGAAACTAAAGAAAGAAGCTGCTAAGAAACTTGAACAGTCCAAAGAGTGAGTCACTCACCTAAAGAGTAATTCATAAGGCTAAGTCTACAGATGATGGAAAAAGAACACATTGTAGGATTCAATCATTCAGTGGAAACAACTTAAATTTCCTTAGGACTTTGTGACTTTTATTAAACTTTACAAATGGCAAAAGTAAAATCCTTTTAGTGCTAATAATACCAATTTATTGAGGAAGTTAATGTTAGGTTTTTACGAAACATTGATCCACATGTACTGACTATTATGATTTGGGTTAAGGTTGGAGAGTAATTCATTCATAGTTGTATAAATATTAAGTCAAACTGACTTAGGGACATTATGACCCTGCTGTGTTCCCAAATCCTCCTAGGGCAGATATCGACTCCAGTGATGAGAGTGACGTGGAAGAAGATATCGACCAGCCTTCAGCTCACAAGACAAAGCATGACCTAATGATGAAAGGGGAAGGCAGTCGCAAAGGCAGCTTCTTCAAGCAGGCCAAAAAATCCTACCCCATGTTTCCTGCCCCAGAAGAGAGAATTAAATGGGATGAATATGGAGAGATCATCAAGTATGTGAGCAAAACAAACTCTTTGGACTCAGTGAATTTGCTCTCTGGTCACCGTGTGCTTTGCTCCTGAATGCCTTGGCTTGAAAGATACAGGAGGCTTCTAATTTGAAGCATAAAAATACAAGCATTGAGGGGCATCTTGAGAATTAGTAGTAAAGAGACTATGGTTTCATTACTCAGTTGCATGAAAGATTTTAAGAAAGATGATTTAGACATCCTTTCTCTGATTAAGAAGGGACATGTTGTGGAGAAAGAACTTGTTGGTGATTGTATTTATTTGGGACATGTCTTCTGATGCTTTTGGCTACAAGGGAAATATGAGATAAAGGGTAGAACCATGAAAAATAGCTGAATAACACGCAACATAATTGCTCTCTGATCCCCTCATACTTCTGCCTAATGTGCAGTGTCTGACACTCTTAGTTCTTTCCTGCTTCCTCTCAGGTTTTCCTCTTCCCCTCCCTCTCTGGCTATACATAGATATACTTAAGTGTCTCTCTCTGTGCAGTGATACACACTTATTTACCGCTTGTAGCCAGGATTATAAGCATGGACTTTGTACTTACCTACTACTTCCCTAATGCTGTTGAGCAGGTGGCAGACTTAGATCATTCTTGGCTTACTTAGGAAAGTTCCATTGTCTACATAGCCCTCTAAACAACCAAGAGAAACAGCAATGGAAACATCGCTGGTGGTTGTTTAGTTTCATTTGATAAGTGACCAGTCTGCTGCCTACTGGTGTGTGTGTCTGCACCTTGTATACATATGTGCATGTGGAGACCTGTGTGTGTGTGTGTGTGTGTCTGCACTTGTATACATATGTGCATGTGGAGACCAGTGTGTGTGTGTGTGTGTGTGTGTCTGCACCTTGTATACATACGTGCATGTGGAAACCAGAGCACAACTTGCAGGAGTCAGTTCTTTCATTCCACTGTAGGTTCTGGAGATCAGGCTCAGGTTGTCAATTTGGGCAGCAACTTACTTAACCCATTGAGATTTCTCAATGTACTGGACACTACTCTTCAGATCGACTTTCCTAAGAAACATGGGGATACAAATTAAATGTTGTAGGAGGTAGTTGTTGCTTTGTTTCTTTTGAGGGGTTGGGGTGGGGCTCTAGGGCTTTCTGGGCCTTGTACATGCTAGGCAGTTTTCTATCACTGAGTTACACTCCAGCCTGTGAGGTTTTATTTTTAAGGTCTCTGGCCTGGAATCATACTAAAAATGCTTTAAGTGGTTGTTACCGCTATTGTTAGTCTGTGGTTTACAGTTGGAGATGTTGCCCTGGGGAATAAGAAGCTGTAGCAATGTGACTGTTAGAGAATAGAGCCTGGGTTCTCAGAGAGGAGTGAGACTGGACTAGAAAGTTAGAAGGGTGATCACAGGGTGTTAGAGAATTGTAACAACAGGTATCTCCCTCTTTTCAGTAATGCTCACACAGAGAACTTTGTTTTGGGGCACACACACACACACACACTCACACTAATAAGTAAGTTATAAAAAGAATACAGTGCCATGGGATAGTGGTGGCACACGCCTTTAGTCCCAGCACTTGGGAGGTAGAGACAGGTAGATCCCTGTGTTCGAGGACAGCCTGGTCTACAAAGATAGTTCCAGGACAGCCAGGGCTACAAAGAGAAACCCTGTCTCAAAAAAAAAAAAAAAGAAAAAGAAAGAAAAGAAAAAGGAAGGGTGTCTGTGGCTCCTTACAACCATTCAGATCTTCTCTTGACGTTTTAGGGGTTCTCAGTGGTCTACAGCATCCTCAAAGAGTACTCTTGGGCTGGAGATGTAGCTCAGGAATAGCATGCTTGCCTAGCTGTGCAAGGTCCTGGGTTCAATCCTTAGTGCTGCTAGCTAAATAATTAAACAGCACTCTTCAGTGGTTATAAAAACATTATGCATGTAATCATCTGATTGATATCGTGTATTAATTAGCTTTGAGTTAAATGAGTAAGTCTTAAAATGCACAAGGAGTCTTTAAATTATGCCACCTATTAGTTGGTTACATATGTTACATAATGTTAGTGTGCCTTCCACATGTCTAATTAGAGACTTGCTGTTTAGGCCAGAAGATTTCTTAGTGCCAGAACTTCAAGCTACTGAAGAAGAAAAAAGCAAATTAGAATCTGGTTTGACAAATGGAGACGAGCCCATGGATCAGGACCTGTCTGATGTTCCCACCAAGTGTGTTTCTGCAACAGAGTCTATTGAGATCAAGTAAGTGCCTTTGTGGGGTTTGGAGATGAGGGTAGAATCCACCGTTTCAACGCTTGAATTACATAACTTGTATTGTTTCAAAAGTGAAATTTCAGCAGAGCCTATAGTGAGTTCATGCTTTTAAAATTCCCTTTTCAGTGAAAAGACCTGCAAAGTATGGTGGTATTTTCATTGATGATTCTCGAATACCAAAGTAATTGGGTTAGTGGTAGTTTGAGGAAGGAGCTGAACATTAAATTGTACATTTATATGAAGACACATTATTTCCGGCCTTTCTAATAAGTCTAATAGCAGGTAGGAGAACAGTGTAGCTGGGAAACTAATTCTTCTGCGTTACTGCTTGGTTCCTGAAATGTCCTTCTTGACTTAGACATTCTAATGCTTGGGAGTAGAAAGTTTATCAGGACCAGGAGTAGTTAAGAAACGCTTTCCTTTGCTACAGAATATAGTTAGTACTGCCAAGGAGTGATAATTCAGAATGTGAATCATCAGAGAACAACTGGTCTTTTGTCCAGTGACATCGTTTATATATATTCTTGGACAGAGCTTAGTTGGGATACATACTGTAACATGCATTTCACAATTTCCCCTTATATAGTTGTATGCATTTCTTTCCTGATGGTAAGAGCCTAGTTTTAGAATTAGCTTATCAGGAAAGTGAGCTTGACTAATGATGTCTAATTACAGAGCCAGAGTTACTTACATAGACTATGAAGGGCGCTCGGATGGAGACTCCATTAAGAAGATCATCAACCAGATGAAACCTCGACAGCTGATCATTGTCCACGGCCCACCAGAGGCCAGTCAGGATCTGGCCGAGTGCTGCCGGGCCTTCGGTGGGAAGGACATTAAAGTGTACATGCCCAAACTCCATGAGACAGTTGATGCCACAAGTGAAACGCATATCTACCAGGTAAATATGTTGGCAGTGGAGCCATTGGGAAATAGACATGGCTGTCAGCACACTAGCTCCCGTATGTTAGGAATATGGCGAGTGAGATGGGTACAGCTCCCCGTCCTAACAACATCCCGTAGTTTGGGATGTTGAAACCAAACAAATGGAATTCCCCTTACGCTTATTCCTTTGGTGGTATGCAAGGTGCCAGGGGATAGAGCAGAGGGCTCCAACTCAAGTTTGGAAGTTTGGAAAAGGCTTTCTGGAAGAAATGCTAACTAAACAGGCTGTTATTGGATGTACAGCTAGGTTGTCAGGACAGACAGCAGCAAAGAGTGGGGAAAGAAGAGTGTTATAGTCAGATAGACAACTTTGGCCAAAGGACCAATGTGAGGGAGTGATAAGTGTTCTCAAAATCAAAAAGATGTTCGTTTCTTCATTCGTGAATGACAGGGTCTGACTGTGTAGCCCAGGCTAGTCTCAAACTCGATTCTCATGCCTTAACTTCCAAAGTGTTAGAATTATAGGCATGTACTACCATGCCCAGCCTCACATAATTTTGTTTAAGCACTCAACAGATGCCACAGATCTCCTAATGGCAAAAAAATAGGGACAGGTACAGAAAGCAGCTAGTAGAGGAGAGCTAGTCTTATCTGGTTGTGGGAGATAGTGACAGTTGAAGGTAGGTGTGATATCTATATCTGGAAGAAGTTAGAACTTGCCAGGCAGACAATTATTCTGGGTAAGTAAGAGAAAGAGACATGGAGGTGTGAAATTACGTGGCACATTCCAGAAAGCATAGGAGCCAGCACTCTAAGGCACAGCGGCCGTAGCTGCACAGTTGGTCATCTGAGCTCCCATCTTAATTTCAGTAATTACGCTAGAAATACTAGAGGTAGCACCCCAGTGTTAGTATCGGGCTGGGGACTCCATGTGATTCTGTTGTGCATTCAGATTGAGAACCTTGTTTTGGAAAGTGGCCAAGGATCCTCAAGCCTTTACAGATAATTAGGTCATTGTGAAGATTGATGATCTGAGGAGAGAGATTTTCAGATGTTGCTCATATTGCAGAGTTAGAAAATGGCCAAAGGCTGTGTTTGATTTGTTAACGTACACCCTGTGGGTTTTGTTCCTCCCCTCTCTTTGCATATCCAGGTCAGGTTAAAGGACTCCCTTGTCAGCTCCCTGCAGTTTTGTAAAGCTAAAGATGCCGAGTTAGCTTGGATAGATGGCGTCTTAGACATGAGGGTTTCCAAAGTGGACACCGGAGTTATTTTAGAAGAAGGGGAGCTCAAGGACGATGGAGAAGACTCAGAGATGCAAGTGGATGCTCCTTCAGACTCCAGTGCCATAGCCCAGCAGAAGGCCATGAAGAGTTTGTTTGGAGACGACGACAAAGAGTTGGGCGAAGAGAGTGAGATCATCCCCACACTGGAGCCTTTGCCGCCTCATGAGGTGAGAGGCCTCTGCTTTCTCTTTTTGTTGAGTGGTCCTAGGGATTGATGGGGCCTCCCTCACACGTGCTAGCTACGTGCTCTGCCATTGAGCTGCATCCCCAGTCCGTCTGTCCTGTAGTCCGTCTGTCCTGTAGTCCGTCTGTCCTGTAGTCCGTCTGTCCTGTAGTCGTCTGTCCTGCGTTTGTCATCCTTCTGGTCCCCCTGTTGTGCTTTTGGCCATGTAAACACATTATGTGGGGCCCGAACTTGGAGTTCTTACAAAGGACTGCCCAGGGCATGTGTCTGTGTGTCTCAATCTTTGCAGCTAGAGGATGATAACTTAGAGGAAACCTTTAACAAATCTTTTTTATTATTATTATTAAAAAATTTTAAGGACGGGGCCTGGAGAGATGATAGCTTAGTGGTGAGGAGCAAAGACTGCTCTTCCAAAGGAGCTGGGTTCAATTCCCAGCATCCACATAGCAGTTCACAACTGTCTGTAAAACCAATTCCAGGGGATATGATACCCTCATACAGACATACTTGCAGGCAAAACCCCAACATACATTAAATAAATGAGCCTGTTTTTAAAATTTTAAGTAGAATACATAGTATTATGTTTTATTATCTGTTTTTAAACAGAATTTTTTTTTGTCAATTCTCCCTTTCTCTTCTCCCTCATCCTCTGCCCCCCTTTCTGCTTTCATATCATCATGTGTGCCATATTATTCCCCTCGCCTAGCTAATAACGCAGTTGTTCAGGATGTGTTTTCAGTGTGGAAAATGTGGAGTCTGATTGTGAGGCTCTCCAGGGAGGAGATGGGAGTTTTCTAAGAATGCCATTTTTCTATGTTATCAGTTCCGTTCAAATCACTTTGGTTTTGATGCAGTTAAGCATCTTCCGTTGAGTACAGCTTTAATGCTAGCCTAGAAGTTACATGTTCTCAAGAGGGACCTAGTTAATTAGAAAAGCTCCTAGGCAATGAAGCTAGAGCAATATTAATACTGTAAGAGTCCTACAGGCTTGTCAAGTGCAGTCTTTAGCACATCATGGAGTTGAGAGGGAGACAGCCCCTTCTGCTGGCTTCTGATCTAGCACTGCTCTTGAAATTGGGAGGAGGGGGGACAAGGAGTTTTTTCTCTGTGCTAAAGCTATAGTGCTCTTCAAAGCCCTTTCAGAGTGGGCAAAACCACTTGCCTTTCTGGTTCTCAGCCCAGAGCATCCATTGCAGTCACTCTGAGGAGGAGGGGACGTGGAAGTGGCTTTAGGAAGACTTAGACTCTGAACTCAGCAGGGGGCTGGGGCCTGGAAATGGGGTTTCGGTTCAATTCTGCCTCTTGACACTCTAGTTGACCCCTCCAGCAAGTGGGTGGGTGAAGAGCATAATATTACCTTGAGTCTCTGTTATTAGGAGACATGACTAAGAAAATTGTGAAACATCAGAAACTGTGAAGGGTTTTGTAATGGTAAGTGACAAAGTAGAACCAGAGTCACAAACTTGGAATGTGACTTACAGTCTTGATGTGACCTGTCAAAGGACTTGAAGGAATAAGTATCTTAGAGATCATGCAGTGCTCCACTTTATCCAATACAGCTTTGTGCCTATTGTTTTATTGAAGTTATTCTCTCGCCTTTGACTTTATTCAAGGTTCCTGGACATCAGTCGGTTTTTATGAATGAACCAAGACTGTCTGACTTCAAGCAAGTTCTTTTGCGGGAGGGGATTCAAGCGGAATTTGTAGGAGGCGTACTTGTCTGCAACAACCAAGTAGCAGTCCGCAGAGTAAGTTTATTTTTAATAAGGGCTGCATTGAACATGCATGCACTTCTGAGGCCTTACCAGATTTATTCTGTAGTTCTTATAATTTCATAAAACTGAAAACCAGCCATTTACAGTCATAATGATGACCTTAAAGGCTTATAGCAGTGATTCAAATACATGGTACATAATTTTATAGAAAATTTTTATTATTTGAATTCTCTGACATTTATGTGTCTATAAAAACTCATTACTACAGTATTATACCTATATTCCCAAGTCAGGGCGACCCATTTCCTGACCAGTCATAAAGTGGCCCATGTTATAGATGTTGTTTATTGTTTCTGCATGTTGATGAATGGGAAATATACTAAAGAACTTTTTAAACTGTTTTTCTAGACAGAAACTGGACGCATCGGTTTAGAAGGCTGCCTTTGTCAAGACTTTTATAGAATACGAGACCTTTTATATGAACAATATGCCATTGTATAAAGGACATGATGTCAGGAAGTGTCTGCTTGACCTTTCTCAGGAAGAAAGGATTCTCATCTGAGGCTAAGCTTTCGCTGTCTTGTTTTGTAACATACAAAAAGAATCTGCCAGAAAACGTGAGCATGTATTAGATTTTGAAAAATATGAATCAAGGGCCTGGGGCGTAGCTCAGTGGTAGAGCTCTTGCCTAGCATGTGCGAGGCCCTGGGTTTGATTCCCAGTACTGAAGAAAGAAAGAAAATGTAAATAGAACCCATTTTGTAAATGCTCTACCTTGCTTGGAATGCTAGAGGCCCAGCGAAGAGACAGGCCCAGAGCTGAAGGTGTTGATTTCCTCTGCAGACCCCTTGCTTCAAAGGGTTTATTACTTGAAAAAACAAACAGTGCAACTTAGCAGACCAGTTCATGGCCTTACAGAAACTGGTATGCATGCATTTGTACAGACAGTTTCTCACGTTTTCTGGAATGAAAAGGGAGAATTATATAGAAAGGATATGCTATAAAAGATACAAACACAAACAAAAAACTGGTGAAACATTTTTTAAAAAAGCGTGCTGTGCTGCTTCTCCTTTTGAATTCTGATCTGCAGTTGCCTCCACATGGTTCTCTTTACCCTCTTCTTTCAGTGCATATGAGGCAGCGCACATTTAGTTTAGAAATAAATTTTTATTTCTCCCATTTCTTGTTTATGAAGTTTTTTTGTTGTTCAATTTGAATTTATAACCTCATCATTTGAATAAATGTCATCTAAAAGAAAGCCTTGAAGCTGAGTGTGGTGCGTATGCCGTAATCCCAGCAGCATTCAGGAGACTGGCGTGGGAGGATTGTGAATTAGAGGCCAGCCTGAGCTACATAGTGAGAGACTGTGTAAACCCAGCAAAAGGAAAGTCGGGCGCGTGTTACCGGTTCTGTGGACGTTTTATTTAGACACATCTTGCCTATTGGCCAAGCAGCTGTATTTGAAACTGTCCAATGCTCTTGTTTTTAAAAAAACAAATGTTGACTCTCACAGTTTTATAAGGTAACAGTGTAATTTAATTAAAGGGTGTAAATGTTTTCCTTTCTTAGCTTGTTTTCTAAGTTTATGTAAACAGTGGTTGGATTTTATGCTTATTACTACAAAAATAGTACTGAACTAGGGTAATTGCCTCACTTAATATAGTACAAAGAGTCCTGCTTAAGAGTGAAAACTGAAAATATGCAATTCCATTGACTTGAACAATGAGCCATGTTGTCCCATTGTAACCTGTTGGTTTATTTCTTAGAAGGCAGTGTAATCAAGGTAGTCCTTGATGCTTGCTTAAGCTTTAAGCCCTCCTCTCTGCACTGAGCATTTAGAGAAGCCTCAATCCTATTTAACTTCAGAGCTATGTTATTTCAACCCAGTGAACCACTGTCAGACTAGAATTAGCCTTTTTTTTCAGTCTCAGATGCTGATGGAGCCTTCTGTTCTGGATTACAGCCCTGAAGCAAGTTTGTAGCCTTCTGATACTGAAAAGCAGATGTACAAAATAGTGTTGCAGAGATGAGTTTAAGAGTGTGTTTTCTTTTTTGCAGTCATGAAACATTCCTCTTGTTCCCCATTACTACATAGAGGAAGCCTGTAATTCTATTTCTATTCCAGGGGAGGAAAACCTGCAGTTGTTACATAGCATAAAGTTTCTGGCTACACCTATTACATGGTAATACTTACATGTAAAAGTATTTCTTGCCTAGCCTTTCTGCTGTCCTGTGAATAGGAATTAAACTTAAAGTACTGCTTGAAGATGGCTGTTCTATATAATGCCATTAGAGAACAATACTTCTGCCTGTGTCTAGATGACATTATCCTAAAATTCCTGAAATGGAGACCTTCATTACAGCCTCAGCTACTTAAGAAAAGCATGACTTTGAAAGACACAGTGAGATAAATCATGAGTGCAGAGAAGCTTTGAGACGCAAGAATAAATACAGCATGTGAACTATCAGCTGATACCACAAATAGTTTTCTTAAAAAGAAATTTTATCTGGGCATGATGACACATGCCTGTAATTTCATCACTTCATTCAAACTTGGCTTAAGGCCAGCCTGAACAGCATAAGACTCGGCTCAAAAGAAGAAGAAAAGGGATGGGGATGTAGCTCAGTGGAAGAATACTTATCTAGCTTGTGTGAGGCCCAGGTCTGGAGGTTGGGGGTTTCTTATTGTATTTGTTACAGTGCTATACATGTCAAGTATCATTGCAGTTATTTCTGTATTTCTGTGACTCAGTAGGTGACCTGAACCTATGTTAAAGAATTCGGTTTTGTCAGGTGGGTTCTTCACCTTTTTGTGTGTTTGTGCAGCTCACATACCATAAAATATTTACTCTTAAAATATATAATTCACTGGTTTTGGTATATCCAGAATGTGCAGCCAGTACAAGTAATTCCAGATTAGTTTTTATCATTCCAAAAAGAAACCCAGTAACCATTTGCCCCTCGTTTTCTCTTCTCCCTAGTCAGTCATCAATCTTTCTGTCTCTTGACATTTCATAAAAAAAGAATCATGCAACATGTGGCCTTTTGTGTCTTCTTTCAATTAACACTTGTTTTTCAAGATTCATTAATGTAGTAATGGGTTAGCATCATTTTTTGTTTGCTTTGAGACGTAGTCTTGCATTGTATAGCTCAAGCTGGTTTCCAACTCATAATCTTCCTGCCTCTAGAATGCTGGGATTATAGGTGTACATTTTCAGTATCCATTTACAGTAATGTGACACCCCTTTGTCTCGGTGTCGTGTTTGTTCATCAGTTGCTGTACGTTGAGTGGTTCCCAGTTTCTGGCTGCTATCAAAAATGTTGCTTTGGACATTCTTGTACAAAATTTTTTAAAATATAAACATTTGTGTTTTAAATTTTCTTGTGATTGCTGGATCATATGGCAACTCTGGTTAACCATCTAAGGAACTACCGACTGTCTTGTGAAGTAGCTGTACCATTTCCTGTCCCAATTGGCATATGTGTGAGGGTCCCATTTTTGTCACATGTACTCTTGACTACATCTTCTGTCCTCACCACCCCTAGCATGTGAGGAGGGATTGCCTGGAGGTTTTACTTTGTATTTCATTAATAAACAGTGATGTTGAGCATGCTGTGTTTCTTGTGCTTATTGGATGTTTGTATGTCTTTGGAGTAAGGACTCTTCAGCTCCTTTGTCCGTTTGTAAACTGTTTATCTTTTTCGTTGTTAGAAGCTTTGTATTTTTTCTAGATAATTCTATATATGAGTGGTAAATACTTAAGTGGCTTGTCTTCACTTTGTTGGTCATGTGAAATGAACAAAATGTATAATTTTGAAGTCAGTTTTTTTGGGTTTTTTTGTTGTTGTTTGTTTGTTTTTGCTCTTTTCAATTACCTGCATTATTGGTGTCATTCTTTAAAAGCCTTCTCTTATTTTGAATGTTTTAATTTATTTGGAGGTGGGGGCAGGTGCACAATTGCCATAGCGTTTGTGGAGGTCAGAGGACAACTTGCAGGAGTCCCTTCTCTCCTTCCACCCTGCGGGACCCAGGGATCAAACTCAGGTTGTCAGGCTCAAGCACTTTACCTGCTAAGCCATCCTTTGCCTTTACACCCATCTTTTAAAAGCTTCATCCAAAGATGCAAAGGTAGACTTTTTTTTTTTTCCTAATAGTTACAGTTTCAACTCTTACAGGTAGGTTTTTGTTTTGTTTTTGTTTGTTTTTGAATTATGAAGTAAGCATCTAATTTCATTTTTCTGCATGTGGATGTCCAGTTGGCCTGGTATCATTTGTTGAATTTCCTATCAAATTATTTTGCCTTGTGGAAAGTCAGTTGACCAAATCCAAGTTTGTGTCTGCTTGCCCAGTTCTGTTTCATTGATCGCTGTATCTTCATGCCAGGGTTACACCGTCTGAACAACTTGGTGTTGGTAAGCTGTGAGATGGGGACAATTGAATCCCCTAACCTGTTTCCCTTCAGGACTTGCTTCATCTGTAAGGAGTCCTTTGCATTCCCATGTGAATTTTGCAATCAGTTCATCAACTTCAGCAAAAAGCCCTCTCTTAATAGGGAAGGGGAACTATTGAAATTACTTCAAATCTTACAATGCAGTGTCTAAAAAGGTCTGTGTGGAATTTATCTAGTCCGACACATTTTCATATTAAATAAACAAAGCTGTGGAATAGGAAGAATTAGTTTGAGAGGCACAAAGCTAGTTAAAAGCCGGGTTGGAATTGGAGCCCAGCTGTGGGGAGTCTAGTCCCCAGAGTCGGGCATGGCAGTCCATCCTTAGTTTCCTAGCATGTGGAGGCTGAAGCCGAAGAATCACCAATCCGAAGCCATTCTGGGTTTCACAGCAAGACTATCTAAAAGAATCCAGTGTGCCACTTCAGTTCCTTGGCCTGTTTACTTTGCTTGGGGATCATACGTCCAGTTCATCTGCTCCAAGAATGGCACCTGATAGGACACTAGCATGAGAATACTGACTTCCATCATATGTCAACCACTAAAGGTGAGACCCTGTGCTTCTCTTTAAAGAATTCATGTGTCCAATCCTGTGTTTCCCTTTCAAGTATTAATAAACTAATCGTCGCTTAAGGCACAGGGGGTCAGTAGTGATCACTAATTCATTGAGAGGCAGGGTGGTTTGGGGGACACGAAACCCTTCTAGATTCATTTTCCAATCTTTCTGCGGTTTGTCTTCACTTTGTTGGTGAGTGAGGGACAAGTGAGTGAAGATGCAGCTAGAAAAGGAAGGAAAACTTAGCCATGCCCACCTGAGCAGGTCGAAGAGAAAGGTTGGACTTTTTCCATTTTTCAAAATAAATTTAAAACAACTTCAGGAGAGGTGATGAGGTAAGGGCGGTTTATAATGCCAGTCTCAGGGGATTTGGTGTTCTTCTGGCCTGTGCAGGCTCCAGGCACATATGCCCCAAATTATGATTTTCAACATGCATGCAGTGCCCAGTGAGGCCAGGAGAGAGCAATCCCCTGAAACTAAAATTAGCAAGTGGTTGTTAGCTGCCTGAGGTGGGTGCTGGGAACAGAACCTAGGTCTTCTGCAATAGCAGCAGGGAGTATTACTGAGTCATACTGCCTCCACCTCCCAAGTACTGGGGTTACAGGCCTGTACTACCACACTGGCCTGTCAGTATTTTTGAAAGAAAGAAAGAAAAAAAAAAAAAAACAACAACCAGATGCACAAGCCCCATCCAGATGTTGCTATTTATTTATTTGCAGCTTTTTTTTCTAAGCACAAATAAAACATGCATATGAGCCATCTATTCCCTTTCTTAGCTGCACAGCCTGGCATTGGGATTGGTGAGCCAGCTGTGGCACAGCCTGGCATTGGGATTGGTGAGCCAGCTGTGGCACAGCCTGGCACTGGGATTGGTGAGCCAGCTGGGCCGCTGTTTCCGTGGTGGTTTTGGTTTCCTGGAGGAAACACTGCGAGTGATCTCAGCACGGTCAGATCTGCTCACATCAGGGCTTCAGATCCTTGATGCTGTGGACCAGGAACTTCTGGAAGCCACCAGGTGGCCTGTGCCGTTTTCCTCTCTCATAACCAATGCTGGGCTTCAGGATCTGGCCCCTGAATCTTACACCCTGTCGTCAGTACTCTGGGTTTTCGTCAGCTGTACCTAACTTTGACATATCCCTCTGACTGGTGCTGGAAGAACTTCTGGGTCCTCTTTTTGACAGTCTTGGGCTTCACCAGAGGTTCGAAAGCAGCCCTGATGGTGAGCATTTCACAGGCAGCTCCAAGAAAGTAGCTGCCATTTGTTTTTAAAGTGCTCTTAATAGCTCCTATCGACCAGGGTTATGTCTGCACTTAAATTTGATTTCCCTTTCGTCTTCAGCCCCCTGTTTTGGCTGTCCTGTTAAACATTCTCCTCATAACTCTCTGTCAATCAGTCTTATATTCACTGCTCAGGTAAGCGAAGCTGAAAAAATGATTGCTGTGGAGGGGGCTTGTTAGTGGAGGGATCGATGAAAAAGGAGCTGTAGTGATCTCAGTCTGGTTTTCTAAGCTAGAAAACATTAGCAGTTCCAGATCTTAAGTAACGTGCTAGCACGATTTTATAACTGTCCTTGCCAAAGAACTTTGACTGTCAGTTCATGTGGATCATCCACCCCCTTAACTCTTAAGTTTTGGTAGTGTCAGGACCAAGTTCACTATTTTGAACGTTGAGATGTTCTTTTATTAAACAGTCATTTTTCAGTCTTAACAGTTTGGAGTGGGTGGAATAATATGCCCCTGGACAAATGCTTCCTCGGTAAGCGCAGGATGGGGTCCAGTTACATAACTGATGTGGGCAACCTTTTAGAACTTGTTCTTACCTGTGGGGGAAATGGGTTCTGTGACCATAATTATTTCCATTTTACAGACTTGGCTCACTTAATGAGAATAATTTTTTTTCTTCCTTTTTTGCAAAAGACAAACAAGCAAAAAACCCAAGCCCCTAACCTATAGTAGCTCTCACTGAGTCTTTTATTTTTACCACGTGCTGTGCTAAGCACTTTATGTACATTGCCTCAGCTTTCACAGTTGTGGGCTGTATGGGCAACTTATAATCCTCACTGATAAATGAGGCAACTGAGGCTTACAGTCTGTCATTGATTGCCATTGATTACACATGATAGGGATTTCAGTATATGATGGTCTTTAAAAATAACTTGTAAAATTCCATTTATTTGTGTGTCAGAGTCCATGTGTGGAGGTCAAAGGGCAATTGGTTGGAGTGGCTTCTGCCTTCTACCACGTGAATCCCAGGAACTGAACTCAAGCCTCTGAGACACCTTAGTGCCACCAACAATGTGTAATAGTTTTTTGTTTTGTTTTGTTTGAGACAGAGTCTCACTATATAGCCCAGGTTGGCCTGGGACTGGGTAGGTAGACCAGGCTGGCCTCAAACTCACAGAGAAGTGCTGGGATATTAAAGGTATGTGCTACCATGTCCAGCCCAGCGGATAGTTTTCAAGTTCTATCAGAATTCTTCAGATCGAGCTGAAGAAACTATCCATGGTCATGTTAGGAACGAATGGACCTTACTGAGACGATATCTCAGTTGTCTCTGAAGATCAAGGCAGCGGGCCTGACAGTCTATGATGGTACTAGTAAAAGAATGAATCGGCTACAATTTGGGCCCTTTCCTCTCTGACATGCTTTCATGGCTAATGTGATGCTTTTACCAAAATTAGGTACAGATAGGGAGAGTTGTCTGTAGCAGGAGTCTTTTTTTTTTTTTTTTTTGATTTTTCGAGACAGGGTTTCTCTGTGTAGCTTTGCGCCTTTCCTGGGACTCACTTGGTAGCCAGGCTGGCTCGACTCACAGAGATCGCCTGGCTCTGCCTTCCGAGTGCTGGGATTAAAGGCGTGCGCCACCACCGCCCGGCAACAGGAGTCTTAAAAGTTCTTATTAATAAAACAAATCCGGGCCAGGTATTGGGGTGAAATGCTGGATGGTCAAAGAGACAGAACAAGCCAGAGCTAACCTCACCTGGCCAACTTCTCAGCTGATCTTGTTTCCTCAGACTGGAAGCCTCTGTGTCCTCATATCCAAATGGCTCTCAGCTGAACTGTGCTGCTCAAAACCTAAAAGCTTAACCAGCCAAATGCTTAACCAGCCAAATGTTTCTTGTTTCTGGTCCTCACGCCTTATATATCTTTCCTTTCTACTATCACTCCCTGGGATTAAAGGTTCACTTTCTAGGATTAAAGGCATGTGTCGCCATGCCTGGCTGTTTCCATTGTGGCCTTGAACTCACAGAGATCCAGAGGGATTTCTACCTCTGAAATGCTAGGATTAAAGGTGTGAGTACCACCATTTTCTAGCCTTTGTATCTAGTGGCTGTTCAGTCTCTGACCCCAGGTAAGTTTATTAGGGTGCACAATATTTTGGGGAGCACAATACCACCACAGTTGTCCATGAAGATTTGAGTAGCTATTATCAAAAGGTAGAAGAATATGCTGTAAGGCAAGATAAATATCTACTCCATAGGCACAGGGCTTGAGAGCGAAGAAGGTTCAAGAGTCAAGGGTTTCAAATACCATGGCCATCATTGTGTGGACTGGACCAGTGGCCTTACCCTAACACCTCAAGTCAGTGAGAATGGTGGATGCACCATTCCCAGGATCAGTGGTCTGAACCATCCAAAGCCCTCAGCATGTGCACAGGAAGCCTCCCAGCACATGTTCATGATTAAATGCCACGCTCACAGACATTGCCTCCCAGCACTACATAATGACTCTAAGGCTAGGTGTCATCTCCGTTTTCAAATTTAAAAGAACTTGCTCTGAGGGGTCTAAATAGCTTTTCAAAGTCACAGAGCTGATTACTGGTGAACTAGAGCTTTTAACATGCCACTTTGTGTACAAAAAAAAAAAAAAGCACTCATATTTATCCTTTCAGCTTCTAGACAAGAACTTCTAAAATAACTTCCAATTGTATTACAATGTCCTCTAAACAACAGGGGAATTTCTACCATGTGGCCTAATGTAGGTCTAACACATATAAAGTAGCAAGCTTTCTAGTTTGATCAATGAGATAATGCATTCATCTTAAAGTTACTGAATATTCTCTCTACTGCTGGTTGTATGCTGTTGTCCACAGAATAAGAGAAAACAGCCCTCTGCTGTTCAAAAAAGAAAACCCATGGGCTGCATGAGAATCTTAAAACATGTTTATCCAGGAATGCTTCCATGCAGTCTCTAAAAAACCCCCTAGCAGTTTCTCATAAAAATCTTTATGGATAAGTAAGGGATATGCCGGTTTAGAGTCAATCAGTAGGTTTCTGGTCCTTCAGTGCTCTTTCCCAAGACTGCTCGTTGGTGGGTCTGTGCTGATTTGATGTGGAGGCTGTCTTCATCCTCCTTCTCTTGACATTTTTATAAATCTTGGTTGAAGAGATAGATGACAAGTTACGAAACTTGGCAAATGACCTGCCACTGGAGGAAATGGCCCTCGTGTGAGATGCCTGAATCTTGACAAGTTTGGGCAATGGGCTAAATCTAAGAAAATGAAATGTCACCTGTCTTTCTAAACTGGTGGCACAAGTATATAGTGTAGTATTAAAGCTCAGAATCTGGATTTTATACAAGAAGCATTTCTTGAGACTGAAACTTGAATATAAAGATGGCTGCCAAAAAAGAAGAAATGGATAGTTGGGCCATATTGCTAACAGACCAGTGGACTCTAATTACTAATAGATTTTACAATAAAGGTGGACTGATCCTGTTTCATTTTACTGGTAAGGCTCCATTTAGAACTTCTATTCCGTACACTTACCCCCTCCCAACCTTTTACTGACACCTCAACAAAGTTGTAAAGACTCGTTATAGAAAAGTTTAGGTACAAGAAAACATGAGTAGAAATGTCCTATATTAGATATAGTATTTTTTTTACCAGTTTGGCCAATATCTAACTTTTTAAAAAAAATAAAATATTACTACACATACATATGTTTGTAGATATTGTGCCCTTAGGGGAAACTTTCCTATATTTATAAGCAAATACTTCATCAAATGCCTGTATCATTATTTATTAATTTCTTCCTAATCATTGGCTAAGGTTTCCAACCTTTTTCTATGTAGCTGGAAATGCAGAGATGCATCAAGTCAGGCAGCATGGTGAAATACATTCTAGCAAACAATTTCAAATGCTCAAGTACAGCTTTTGAAGAACATTAATCTCTGGTGTAGGTCCAGAGGAGCACAGCCAGCATACTGAAGGATCCGGAAATCTAAAGATTGTTAGGTTAGATGTACATTAGGACTCATTTGAGAGAGACACCATCCCCCAAAGATGCCAGTGAAGAATCAGTAGGCCTCCACAAAGCTGCTGGTCAGGCAAGCTTCACTCCCCTTTGCCCCCATAGTGTCCTTCATTTCTGTATTCCATGTGTAGTAGATGGAAGAAGATAAACATCTTCAACATTTAACAGCAAAATGAGAGGCAAGTAGATAAATGATGAAGAACTTACCTTGCATCAGCAGTAGAGGCTTACACCTTTAATCCCAACACTTGGGAGGCAGAGGCAGGTGGATCTCTGTGAGTTCAAGGCCAGCCTGGTCTACAGAGTGAGTTCCAGGACAGCCAGGGCTGTACAAAGAAACTCTGTCTCAGAAAAAAAAAAGGAAGGAAGGAAGAAGGAAGGAAGAGAGAAAGAAAGAAGAAAGATAACAAAAAATTACCCTGTATTTGAAAGTCCTCAGTTTGATTCCCAATACCACATTTAAAACATAAAAACTGCCGGGCGGTGGTGGAGCACGCCTTTAATCCCAGCACTCACGAGGCAGAGGCAGGCAGATCTCTGTGAGTTCAAGGCCAGCCTGGTCTACAGAGCGAGATCCAGGACAGGTACTAAAACTACACAGAGAAACCCTGTTTTGGGAGGAAAAAAAAACAACAACAACAACAAAAAAAAAAAACCTGGGGCTGGAGAGATGGCTCAGCAGTTAAGAGCACTGACTGTTCTTCCAGAGGACCTGGGTTCAATTCCCAGCAACCACATGGTGGCTCACAACTGTCTGTAACTCCCATTTGAGGGAGCAAAACATCAGTGCACATAAAATTAAAAACAACAACAACAATTGGGCTAGGGAGATGGGTCAGGGGGTAAAGCACTTGCTGTGCCAGCCAGAGGCCCCAAATACAGATCTTCAGGACTTGTATAAAACTGATATGTCGGGGGTTGGGGATTTAGCTCAGTGGTAGAGCACTTGCCTAGCAAGCGCAAGGCCCTGGGTTCCATCCTCAGCTCCAGAAAAACAAACAAACAAACAAACAAACAAACAAACAAACAAGAAACTGATACATCGGTGTACATCTATAATCCCAGAGCTCCTGCAGTGAAATTGGAGCCCAAGATCAAGAAACAAGCACAGGTCAAAGAGCCCCAGGTTGGCCTGCCACGGCTCTGGAATGGGGGAAAGCAGAAAGACAGTTGTGGAGAGCAAGAGAACCATGTCGGGCTGTGGGCAATGAGGGACTTGGTTCATCCTGGGAAGTACATAGGGGGAGCTAGCCCCATCCTTAGAGCCATGAGCAGATCTCATCATCTGAGGAAACTCTGGAGTTTGACAGCTCTGAGCCTGAGGCTGTAGATGGGTCAAATTCTAGAGCCACATATTAGCCCTTCACTGCCCTTCGGAGCTCAAGAATTCAGAGGTTCTAGAGATGTACTTGACTGCCACAGCCTTCCACAGGGTGATTAATACTCAGGAGGTCTTGAAAGCACAGCCAGGTGCTCTGTGTATACGGACCTCAGTGTTGGGATTGTGTAGTGATACAGTGTGTACCCTAATAAACTTGCCTGAGGATCAGAGGACAGAGCCAGCCACTAGATTAGACATAGAGGTCAGGCAGTGGTGGCACACACCTTTAATCCCAGCAACTGAGATCTCATGCCTTTGCTTGGGAAGCACACACACCTTTAATCCCAGGAAGTAATATGGCAGGGCAGAGAAAGGTATATAAGGTGTGAGGAAACAGGAACTCACTCTCTTTAGGCTGAGAATTTTGTAGAGGTAAGAACTAGTGCCTGGCTGCTCTGCTTCTCTGATTGTCAGGCAAGTTTATTAGGGTACACAATATATCACCACAGGATTGCTTCTTACGCTTTTGATAGTCGAGGATAGAAGCAATCAAGTAAACAGAACCTGGAGACAAGCTGGTGTGGCGGCTATTCTGAGGTCTGGTAAAGAAATCCCCATAAGACTGCAGAGTCTTGGCTCAGTGGTTAAGAACATCAGCTGCTCTTCCAGAGGACCTGGGTTCAAATCCCAAGAAGTAACAAGTGGGATTATATGGCACTGAAAAGTTTTTGCATGCCAGAGGAAACAATCACCAGAGAGTAGAGGCAGAGTAGAGAATGGGGGAAAAAACATCTTTGCTAACTACACACAAAAGAAGTGAAAGTGGCCGATAAGCACGTGAAAAATTGTTCCATATTCTCAGCATGCTAGCTGTCTTGTTGCTGCGACAAGATGCCTAACGAACAAGGATGGGTGTATTTTGGCTCAGGGTTTGAGGGTACACAGTCCATCATGGCAGAGAAGTCTGATAGGAGTTGTAGGGGTAGACATTTCCATTATCTGGTCACATTACATCTATAGTCAGAAAACAAAATGTCAAATTTGTTTGCTTGATCTCAGATCACTTTCTTTTCATCCAGTCTAGGACCCCAGACCAGAGAATAGGTGGATTTTCCCACCTCCATGAACATAATTCAGATAATTCCTCACAGGCATAGCCAAAGGTTTGTTTCCTATGGTGATTCTAAATAACATTAAGTAGACAATCAAGATTAATCCCCACACTTAGTCATTAGGGAAATGCTAATCAAAACAACTTTGAGCCGGGCGTTGGTGGCGCACGCCTTTAATCCCAGCACTCGGGAGGCAGAGCCAGGCGGATCTCTGTGAGTTCGAGGCCAGCCTGGGCTACCAAGTGAGCTCCAGGAAAGGCGCAAAGCTACACAGAGAAACCCTGTCTCGAAAAACCAAAAAAAAAAAAAAAAAAAAAAAAAAACAAACTTTGAAATTCCATGTCACCATAGAATGGCTATTTTCAAGAAAACAAATGACTACAAAGACTGGTGAAGATGAATGGAAAGAGGATCCCTTACTCACTTACTCATTGCTGACATAAGTATATATATTCCACAGCCTCTGTGGAAGTCAATATGGAGGTTTAAAAACAAACAAACAAACAAACCCTGACTGTCTTCTTTCCTCCGCCATCATGCTCCATACCTAACTCAGCTTCTCACTATGTCTTCTCACAAGACTTCCAGAATCAAAGGATTCCTGGCCAACAAACAAAAGTAAAATCGTCCTGTTCCTCAATGGATTTGGATGAAAACAAATGGTAATAAAATCAGGTACAACTCCAAGGGAAGACACCGGAGGAGAATGAAGATGGGTCTGCCAGGATTCACACGATGGCAAGACTAAGGGTTTATACTGACTGAATCATGTTCATCAATCAATCCTATCAGATGGAGTTCAACATCTTTAACCTGGAGACTTCATCATGTTTAAATGGGGGGGGGGGGCCTGTGGTTTGTCCAGTAATAAAATGTAGAACCTTTCAAAAAAAAAAAAAAAAACCTACCATATATGCTATTCTTAAGAATGTACCTGAAGGGGGCTGGAGAGATGGCTCAGAGGTTAAGAGCACTGACTGCTCCTCCAGAGGTCCTGAGTTCAATTCCCAGCAACCACATGGTGGCTCACAACTATCCGTAATGACATCTGGTGCCCTCTTCTGTCCTGCAGGGGTACATGCTAACAGAACACTGTATACATAATAAGTAAATAAATCTTTAAAAAAAAAAAAAAAAAAAGAATGTACCTGAAGAACTCTAAGTCAGCATACCATAGAGATATCAACACACCCACATTTATTGCTATGCTATTCACAATAGCCAGCAACATGGAACTAACCTAGATGCCCACCAACAGATGAAGGACAAATGTGGTCATGCACATGATGGAATTCCATGATGTAAAGAAAATGGATAGGATCAGAAATCATTATGCTACATGAAATATTCAGACAAACAAAAGATTCTTGAATACGTATAACCTAGGGTTATGTGTGTGTGTGTGTGTGTATGTGTGTGTGTGTGTGAGGTGTGTGTGTGTGTGTGTGTGTGTGTGTGTTGTGTGCATGAGTGTTTGTGCGTATGTAGGTCATAAAACTAGCAAGGGGACCATGAGATGGGAGGAAGAGATTTTTATTTATTTATTTATTTATTTTTGGTTTTTCAAGACAGTGTTTCTCTGTGTAGCTTTGCACCTTTCCTGGAACTCACTTGGTAGCCCAGGCTGGCCTCGAACTCACAGATACCGCTTGCCTCTGCTTCCCGAGTGCTGGGATTAAAGGCGTGTGCCGCCGCCACCCGGCCAGGAAGAGATTTTTAAAGGGATGAGAGATACGAAGGTCGTGAAATATCTGTAAGAAGAAAGCAAAAGACGGGCAGCAAGATGGCTCAGAGGGTAAAGGCACTTGCCGCCAAGCCTGACAACCTGAGCTCAAGTTCCAGGGCCCAAAAGGCAGAAGGAGAAAACTGACACCTGACACTTGTCCTCTGTTCTCCACATGTACACCATGGCTTGTGTAGGTGCACATACATGCATAAAATAAAAAGGTTAATGTAATAAAAAGATCTTTAAAAGAAAGAAGAAGAGGAAACTGGGGACAGGAAGGGAATAAGTCACAGGTAGAGGGGGCACTGGCAGGAAATGGATGGGAACAAAGCATGACACATGCATGAAGATGTCATGATGAAACCCAGTGCTTTGTATGCTAATCCAAAAAATATTTTAAAGGATTGGAGTGAAAAGGTCTCTTCTGGCCAGCTAGATGGCTCGGTAGATAAAGGAGCTCCCCAAACAAGCCCGATGACCGGAGTTCAATCCCTGAGACCCACATAAAAGTGGGAGGAGAGAACTGAATCCACACAGTTGTCTTTGGACATGCACACACATGTTATGGCATGTACATGCCTACACACACATCACACCATACATGATAATAATGAACACAAAATATTTTTAAAAAGACAAAAAAAAAATGTCATAGTGGGGAAAAGGAGAGCCATTACAAACCCATCCAGGCACCAGTCTTGACTTTCCTGAGACACGAAGCCAGTATTAACCTGGTTAGTCCCAATATGCTAAAAGAATGAACTTCCATTGGAAATTCTACAAAAATCAATGAAGGACCTAAAATAAACTAAACCGTAATGACAGAGCACATTACACTCTAATACACTGGGCCCAGCATGTTTATTTAGTCACTGCCTAATGGTCTTGGACTGAAGCATTCATCATGGGCACACACCTGCCGTACATTACTTTGATTTAATCCTCCAGCCTCCCATGCCAGATCTAGCAGGGTTATCAGACCTTACAGATGAAGAAGTAAAGATCCAGGCTCACAGTTTCTCTAGGTGCCAATCAGTAGGAATAAAATCCACCGTAAGGATATGAATCAGATTTTGAGCACCCCCAAGTGCACACTTGCACGGCAATTGGTTAAATATTTAAAGGGGGATGAGGGAGGGGGAGGGGAGAGAATGAATGGGTTAAACAAAACTAAGGATGAATGAAAAAGGCAATGCTTCTCCCAGAAGAGATGGGTTAGTAAATGAAAATCTCAGTGATGCATGGGACCCTTCCTTACAAGTTCTTGCCAAGGAGATACCAGAGGACTCAAAATAACACAGGCTAGTGTCATTGCTCTTGGTTCCACCATAAATAGATGGTAAGACACCACACATTGATGGAGACACCACACATTTTGGTTGCAAGACAAAGAAATTCATCTCGAAACTCTCCCTGCTGGCTAGATTTCATTATTCAGCTTTCTGGGGGAGAAAAGATTTCAATGATCTTATTTAGTGCTGGAATCAATACTGACCTGCCAGGCAAGATATGCCCAGTGGTGGGATAGTGGCATGACTGTTGGGGAGTAACAAATGGCTTTCTGATTGAGTTTGAGACCTACTCCACAAGAGGGAATTCATGCCTGCACTATAACCCTGGTTAAAACTCTATGGATGGGGAGGTCATAGGTTCTAGGTGGGGACCGGCTATTGTTGTTTTGCTAAATGGTCATATTGTCAAACTGCCTCTTAAATATGTTTACACCAACAAGTCAGTGCTCCCCTCAACCTTGTTTGGAGAAGCTTCTTTTTGCTCGTTCAACAGTTATTACAGAGACGCACAGCTGGTGAAAATGCTGATAATAAGTGACTCTGAGTACTCAGCCCTAATGGGACCTTTATACCTACCATCCCCAACCCCCAAGGCTCAGGGAAGACCCTTGAAATGGGAGTGGAAAGAACGTAAGGGCTGGAAGGATGGAGAGGAGTACTGTGAAATGCTGTCTTTGGAAGTGACATAGCTGTTATATTCATGAACTCACAGCCCTTGTGGTTGCTTGCACAAGATGAAGCCAGTCAGTCAGCCAGGCACTGGTGGTGCATGCCTTTAATCCCAGCACTTAGGAGGTAGAGGCAGGTGGATCTCTGTGAGTTTGAGGCTAGCCTGGTCTACGAAGCAAGTTCCAAGACAGCCAGAGCCACACAGTGAAACTCTGTCTCAAAAAAAAAAAAAGAAAAAAGAAAGAAAGAAAAGAAAATGAAGTCAGTCAATATCCCAGCATGGATGAATAAGGAGCTCATGAGGCAGTTGGCAATTGGTGGCTACTAGGAGAGAGATAGTTGTTTGTCTTGGGGCGTTCGGCCACTGGTAGGCTGCCCATGCTCCAGTGAATTGTCCACAACCATGCACATATGGAATAAATAAAAATATTATATTAAAAACAAAAAAAATCAAAAAAGAGTGGCCAAGACTGTTAGACCCATCCTAACGTGGCAGTAGGAGCTGGGCATGGTGGCACATACTGTAATACCAACAATGGGGAAGCTGAGGCCGGAGAATTAAGAGATCAAGGCCAGCCTAGGCTGCATAGCAAAAACTATTATCTCAAAACAGAGGGAGAGAGGAGAGGGAGGGAGGGAGGGAGGGAGGGAGGGAGGAGGGAGGGAGGAGGTGGGGCACTGGGCATGTAGCTCAGCAGCAGGTATTTGCCCAGTATGTGTAAGACCCATGAATTTCATTCCCAGCACTACAAAAAGGAAGGAAGTGGGGGAGGGAGGGAGGGAGGGAGGGAGGGAGGGAGGGAGGGACAGAGAAATATAGGAAGAAAGAAAGAAAACAGGCTGGCTCAGATATAGGAAAAGAGGAAGGCGGCATTATATAGCTGGAAAGATAGGATTCGGAATAGTTCAAAAATTCCATTTCCTGCCTTCAGAAAAAGAAACCTCCAAGTTTCTCTCTGCTGGGTTGAACCCCCAGGATCTGTTATTTCTGGGGCTTTCCTTGTTCCTCACCTTCTCCCTTCACAATAGGAATAGTGATCATTTTCGTTAAGGCTGGGACTTAATTCACACTCAGCCTCACCTGTTCAAAATGCATTTGCAGTAGTACCGTGCTGGCTCGCCTGTCCCGCTGTGGGGACATTTTTTCTGCTGCTGGCAGAGCTGCTCTGGGCAGATTTAACATTTCAAGATTTCCACCTCGGAAATACAGTAAGGAAAGGACTAGTGTCAAATGCAAATCAGAAGTCAAGGGAAAACCTACCAGCTCAGCAAGGGCACAAGTACTACTGAGTGATTACTAGGAGGCCTTGTACTGGGCTCACTGCCGCCTGCATTCTAATTCCCTGTCTGTAGAGGGTGGGGAGGAGAGGGCGGGGAAGGGTGAGGAGGGACAGACTGAGCAGGGAGGCTAAAGACTGTATTCACTCTCTGGCTGGCCCCTGATATGTCCTTTGGGTAATATGACCTGGCCACTCTGTGGAATATTTAAACCTTCTTTAAAAAAAAAAAAAAAAAAAAAATTTAGCCGGGCAGTGGTGGCGCACACCTTTAATGCCAGCAGAGCAGGCAGATCTCTGTGAGTTCGAGGCCAGACTGGTCTATAGAGTGAGTCACAGACAGTCAGGGCAACACAGAGAAACCCTATCTTGAAAATAATAATAATAAAATAATAATAATAATAATAATAATAATAATAATAAATATAATTTAGATGGGTAGACTGGATAGTACTAATCCTGACCTGAAAAAATGTTTGTGTTGTATTATAATAAAGTATCAGTAAAAGGCCAGGCATGATGGTACACGGCTTTAATCCAAGCACTTGGGAGGCAGAGGCAGGTGGAACTCTGAGGTCCAGGCCAACCTGGTCTAGATAGTGAGTTTTAGGAAAGCCAGAACTGAATAGTAGGACTGTTTAGAAACAAAAACAAGCCCCACAAACAAAAGGTCAGTAAGATGCAGAAGAGGACTCGAGGTCACTTAGAAAGCTGCATTTGCAAATGGCCAAGGGAAGATTCTAGCCCCTGCCCGTACTGAAAATGAGATTTTTTTTTTTTTGAAGCACACAGTTTATGACTCTCACTACCATTTGCTTCTGTCCCAGTGAATAAGTACTTTAAGGAAACAGGGATGTGGCATGAAAATCCTGCTCTTCCCTACTCCCCATGCTGGTATGTAATGGCTTGGAAGAGGTAGCGGAGGAGGTGATGGGGGGCAGAAGGGGGAACGATGAACAGAAGGCGTGGCCTGCTGCAGAGCCTGGCTACCCTCAGCCTATATTGTTGTTCTTCATCACCTACCCTGGCATAAGTGGCATCCCTTCTTTGAGAACATCACAATGTCATCTAATCTATGACCACTCTATTTCTGATCTGAGATTCATTGCCCTTTAAGAAGACCAGACGAGCTCAGATACTAGCATGGTTTCAGGAAGATTCTTGAAGAACGTGCCCACTCATTTTGGCAGAAGTAGCTGGGTTCTTGTTCTGACAAGCGTGATGTGTCTATGCAGAGTGGATTGACGGCAGATTTGGAACATTTGAATGTCTCCGGGCCTCTCGGATCCTCCGTGTATTTGTCTGTCAAGTGGAGATGGGGTTGGGGTTAGACCAGATAATCAATAAGATCCCTGTTTACATTCTGATTCTGTCCTCTGTGCCACAGACACTGTGTTGCTGAGGACCTGCCATGTTTTAAATGCAGCACACTGGGGAGTAGGTAATGAATGTGAGACCTGGCTGCTGAATGCCTCTCTGGGTCCCCACTGCCGCCATCCTCCACTCAGCCCTCCCTCTCCTCATTGCCAGAGCACCCAGTGGGGATAAACAAATACTGCATTAATGCAGCTCACTCTTCAGCTAAAGGGGGGACGGTGCACAGAATTTCAGCACTTGCAAACTTGCAAATAGCATTCCTATGTGGAATCAATTTGCTATCTGCCTCCCACAGACCTGAACTAGGGACACTCTTTGTTGTACAAATGGCCATCCCCTGGGGGTAATTTCGTATTGAAACCACATTTTCTTTACAACAAATCAGTTTTATTTGTACTTTTCAATGGTGGTAAAACTGATGATTTCGACTTAAGATCTAATCATTAGGAAAGGGTAATTAGTTGGCGTCATTAAAAACTCAGCAGCTACAGATTTTTAAAAACTCATACAGGGCTTTGAAAAACTTTAGCTTCCCCTTTAAAAAGTGTGTGTGTGTGTGTGTGTGTGTGTGTGTGTGTGTGTGTCTGTGTGTGTGTCTGTGTGTGTGTCTGTGTGTGTGTCTGTGTACTAGCATTTATGCCAAGGTTTGCGTGTGGTCGGTTGAGCTTTTGGAAATAGGTTTTCTCCTGTATAGGTCCCAGCGATCAGACTCTGGTCATCAGGCTTGGTGGCAGGCATCTTTGCCCTATGAGCCATCTTGCCTGCCCCAACTTCCCTTTAAACTGTCTCTCCTGCAAAATAGCCTAAGCAAATGAGATAGTCCTCAGAATAAAAGGAATTCTACAAAGAGCAGTGGCGGTGATAAATCTTTAATGCTCTGACTTCCCTAACTCCCTTTCCTCAGCCTGAAGTTGGGGCTAGAAGCCAAAGAAGATATAAAAATTCGAGGAGAATGAAATCCATGACTTCATCTGCAGTTATCTATTTCCAGAAAGAGTGTGGAAATGCAGAAGGGGAAGTTTTTTTGCAGTGAGTAGCTAGGCTAGGAAAGGACACTATCGGAAGAGGTTATTTTAAAAGCATATTCTGGACTAGAGAGATGTCTCGGTGGTTGAGAGCACTGGCTGCTCTTCCAAAAGACATGGATTTGATTCCCAGCACCTAGATGGCAGCTCACAACCTTCTCTTAGTCTAGTGCCAGAGCATTTAAAGCCTTCTTCTGGCCTCTGCAGTCACTAGTCATTCAACTAGTGCACAGACACACATGTACGCAAAACACCATAAACATAAAATACATAAATCTTTTTTTTAAAAAGCATATTCTGATGAGCCAGAAATGGGCAATGGATCTGACCACAGATGGGGGATGGGGAGAACATATTCTACAAAGCAACAAATAACAAAATAACCCAGAACGGATCTACGTCCTGCACAACACTTATGGAATTGCTCCCATCTACACCCCATAATCCATAGCTTCTTGAACAATTTATGATTAGCAAAGTTAAAAATAGAAATGAGTAGTACCTGTTGTCTTTCATTCTTTCTAGCCTGTGGAATGTTAACCTTCAAGAAACCCCCAAAGTGGGACTGGTGCCAGACAGAACCGTTGATCGGAAACTGACTCTGGGGAGCATCCTGGGGCACTCTGGAGGAGGAAGACATGAAGTGCAGTCCTGGCTTTGGATGACTGCATGCTAAGACAGACCATGGACACCCGGCTTGGGGATGTAGCACAGTGGCAGAGCCCTTGTCCTGCTTGCCTAGTATGTTTAAAGCCCCGGGTTCAATCCTCTGCACTGAAGAAAAAAGAAAATAACAGAGAAAGGGAGACTATGGATAGTGCAGTCTCCTCAATAAATCAGAAAGAAGCAGTCAGAGGGTTGCCTGGGCTGACCACAGAGGGAAAGAGGCATGATGGTGAGGAAGGGCATGTCTCCTACTGGCAGGATATAGCTGGTGCAGGGTAGAGTCAGCTTCGGATGGAGGAACAGGAGATGAAGGAACAGTGGCTGGGCCCAGGGTTTCTCTTTGCCTCCTGGAAAATCTAAAAGAACAGGAGAGGGTTTGCACGGTGGCTCAGCTGAACTAGAGGATGCTAACTAAATAAACAGGTGTTCTTCAGAGCACAGCTGGAGCTCAGTTTGAGATGGAGACATGTGGGGTTTCTCACAGCAGGTTTAGAGCTGGGGAGCAGAGGCACCGAGTTGAGGTATGAAAGTGGGTTTCTCTCCATCAGTGTGGAAGTGAGCCCTGAGACCTGGAGTCACACTTGTCTGTGACCCCCAAGACAAAACCTCTCGGCTTCACTTGCCTAAGGAGACCGTGGATGTAAACGGATTCATTCCCACAGTTTTTTACCTGCCCAATATCCATTTCCCCCTTTGCTAGTAAGAATGCTAGGTTTTGCTCTGAGAAACCCATCTCTTCCCTGCTCTGAAGAGGTAGGACCACACTCTCAGTTCCAGGGCTGAGCATGTGACTAAAGGTAGAGACACAGTGATTGGTGTAACCTTACTCAGTCCAGGGTCCCAGGACTTCAGCCCCAGACCGTTTTACTTGTGTATGCTGAAGACTGACCCCAAGACCTTGTGTGTGGTTTTCAAGGTGAACATTCACCCACTGAATTGCATCTCCAGACCCAGAGCATTTGAGAAAGAACACTCCACTTCCTATTAGGCTACTGATTTGGTGGGATCTAGCCCTGGGGAAGGGGTCATTTTTGCCTCTTCCTGGGGGAACAGTCTGCCCCAGAAAGAAGTCAACACAGAAGAAAGCTAAAAGGGAGGGAGTAGAGAGAAATCCACGAAGCTGGTGCTGTCACCTGAGTGCCTCAGGAAGTTAACTACAAACGCTCATAGGTTCTTGACCCAAAACGCTTGCTTGTTCATTTCAGCTAGTTTGAGCTAGCTTTTCTAGAATTTGCAGCACAAAAGTTCTGTCTAAAGAGAGCACATTGCATAGGAACCAGCAATGGAGATCACCTCCCAAATTTCATTTTATTTGGTTTTTTGAGACAGGATTTCTCTGTGTAGTTTTGGTGCCTGTCCTGGATCTCGTTCTGTAGACCAGGCTGGCCTTGAACTCACAAAGATCCGCCTGGCTCTGCCTCCGAGTGCTGGGATTAAAGGCGTTCGCTGCTGCCGCCACCACCCACCGCTACCGCTGCTGCCTCCGCAGCAGCCGCCGCTGCCGCCGCCGCCGCCGCCGCCGCCATCACCACCACCACCTGACTCAAGAAGACCAGTTTCTAAGGAATAAGTATTCAATAAATGCTAACTATTCATGCTACATAAAGTATGTTTGAATAGTTTTGATCTTATTTATTCATTTTATGTGGATTATATAATTAACCTTACCATTTCTGTATCCTTGGGGGAAAACTGTGCTACTGCTTCATTCATTCATTCATTCATTCACTCGTTGAGTCACTCACTCAGTTGTGAAGGCTCCTTGTTAGTGAGGGGTCTGGGGAGATGGCTCAGTTGGTAGAGTGCCTGCTATGGAAGGACCTGAATTCAGATTCCCAGAATTTGTGTAAAAGTGATGGCATACTTCTGGAATCCCAGTGGACTCCCACATGCTCTCTCTGTTTTTCTCTGTGTGTGTGTGCATGCAGGCATGTGAGTGTGTGTGTGCATGCAGGCATGTGTGTGTGTGTGTGCATGTGTGTACACATATGTATTTGTGTGTGCATGTGTGTGCACATGTGTGTGCATGTGTGTACACGTGTGTGTACACGTGTGTGTGTGTACACGTGTGTGTGTGTGTGTGTGTGTGTGTGTGTGTGTGTGTGTGTGTGTAGGCAGATCCCTGGAGCTCACTGATCAGTCAGCCATGCCAGTTCAGGAGCTCCAGGTTCAGTGAGAGACACTGCCTGAAAAAAGAGTTGTACTCAGTAGTTAAGAGCACTTGCTGCTCATCCCCGGGTTCAGGTTCAGTTTCCGGCACCCACAAGGCAGCTCACAACTCCCTTTAATTATAGTTCCAGGGGATTTGATGCCTCTTCTGGCCTCTGTGGGCTCCTGCAAGTATGTAGTACACGTACATACACTCAGGAACACACACATACACATAAAATTAAATAAATAAACATTTAAAAATAAGATAGACTTCAGTTGAGGAAAACACCTAACATTGATCTCTGGCCTCTATACATGTATGCATATACATATACCCTGGACACATGCACTTATGCACACACACACACACACACACACACACACACACACACACCCATATACAGAGACAGAGACAAAGTTACAGTTAAATCTCTTCCTTTGCTGCTGGGGCTGCTGCTTCCAACCTCGTAGGAATCCCTTATGGGTCCTTTCTCCTCATCCACCTCCCTCGTGATTTGATGGAGCCATTTCAAGCATGTGGTTGCTTGTGGGTCTTTTGCTCCAGCCTCTCACTTTTCAGGTGGGAAAATGTAGGCCCAGAAAAGGACGGTGACTTGTCCAGGTCATAGAGTAAGTAGCAGAACAGAAAATGCCCTTGTCCTCCCAGGTCTCCTTGCTCCCCGATACCTGTGGGTGGCCTGCAGAACTGACCACCACTGGGCTTTAGACAAAGACTCACACTCTGAGGAAGAAGAAAAGCACAGGAAGCTATCTGCCTGCTTTAAGGCTCAGAGGAGCCCCTCTGGAAGCTGGCCTGGAAGCTCCTCCCACCAACACTACCCCTTCCTCCTTCCTGTCCTTCCTAAACAAGGAGAGCAGCTGCACCCCTCCTCAGCTGAAGGTGGCACCAACTCCTGGCAGGTGGAGCTGCTGAGCCCTAACTGAAAGGTTGCTCTAATCCTGCTCTCCCCCACGCTAATTCCCTGCAAATAATCTCCCAGGCTGGCCTTAGCCTACTTCCAAGGCTAGAAGGCACAGGAGGTAAGCCAGTGACTTAATGACCTGTGGGAGACAGAGACCCACATCACTCCACATGCGCAAAGCGGGTGGTGGGCTGGGAGCTGAGATTCAGCGAGGCTGTCACTGTCCCGGGCTACTTGGCTTCAGGGACTTGAATTCTGGCATTGTACCGCAGAGCTCCACTGGGGGAAATATGAAGTCCTCTGTGTGGTGAATTATTAATGAACTTGTTCCTGCCTCTCAGAACCCTTCTGCCTTCCTGGGATGTAACTGTGGTGGAGTGAGTTTGCTGCAGTCCCCAAGGGGCAATGTCTATGTGTCTTTCTTGAAATGACTTGTGGGTCAGTCATTTCATCTGCTCATCTCCATCACCAAGGGGTTATTTGGAAACAGGAACTGCAGTGTGGGGTTCTGCCTTGCTCCCACACATGCACACTGGTACAGGCCAGTATGTTGGTGGCTGGCTGCTTCAGGTTTCCACAATGTTCCCAGATCCCCCCCCTCTGCAACCCTGTGATGGAAGCTGACTCAGTTTGTCTGAGGCTTGAGGCTCTGTGTTTATCCTATAGAGCCCAGGCTATCACCTGCTGTGTTCCAGGAGCTGTCCAAGAGTCTCACAAATATTAGCTCTCCTGAGCAGTGTCTAATCTTAGCTCCAGTTCCTCCATTTCTAGATGGGGAAACTGAGGCATGGAGAAATGAGGTCACTAAGGTCACACAGCAGGTAGGTAGAACTATGATTTAAAGCCACATTATCAGGCTCACAGCTCTCATGCTCCAAAGCACCCTACTATATAGTCACTGTTGAATGCATGTACCCTGTGTGACCTTCAGAAGAGACCAGGATAGAAATGGCATGATTCCCCCCCCCCATGCCAGCTGGAATAACAACGCCTGAAGGGCGGAGCAGAAAGGGATGTGGTACTCAAGTCAAGGACAATTGGATTCCAGACAGGGACAATATTAATTAATATGCAATTAACATCAGTCATATGTTTGTTTAGCTTTATTTGCTGCTGTGCCTATTGTCTGCAGACAGACAATAAAATATAAGTTTGATGAACGTAGGAATGTTGAGCCAGGCCTAGTGTCCTGGGCCTGTGAGCTCAGCTACGCAGAGGACTGAAGCAGGAGGATCCCAAATTCAAGGTGTGCTTTTACTATAGAGTGAGTTCAGGGCCAAGTGAGGCAACTAAGGGAGATGTTGCCTCACAATAGGATGTAAGAGGGCTGAGGATGTAGCTCAGTGGTAAAGCACTGGCCTAGCGCTTCCAAACTCCCAGGTTCAAGCCTCGAGACTGACACAAGGAACTTTGCACAGTCTGTATCTCCAGCACTTAACAATAACATCTGGTATGCAATAGGTGCCCAATATTTGTTTGAAATGGTATGTTAAAGGTAGGCATGCATTCTTTGTGAATTCTCCAGTTGAGAGGTGGGTTTGTCTCTCCTCACTCTGCATGGAGGCTTGCCTCAGTGGCTCATTCAACCAATGCAACCCAGCAGAAGTGATGCTCTAGGTCCTCTGAACCTGTTGTAAGAAGTATTTAGGGTTCTACCTGGAGTTCTTGGAATGCTCACTCCTGGATGACTCCCTTTTGGACTCTGTTCCTCTTCAAAGCATTCCGAGGTCCCAGAAGAGGCTATGTACAGTCAGCAGCTAAAACCAAGCCCTGGTTGACTGTCTCTGCCAAGTGCTGACCACAGCGGACACCAGTGTAGACACCCAATTTAGATGAGAATTCAGACCATCACAGCTGCAAATATTTGCTTGCAAGAACATGACAGACCCCATGTGAGAGGCACCCAGTGGGGCCTAGTCACTACAAAGAACCTTGGAAGATAGAGTGGAATTTTATATATGTGGATGGAGAGAGGAAGTAGCCACATGCCCATGATAAAGCAGCATGCATATTTTGGGTTCATTCATGTGAAATCATAAAGGATGGCTGTCAAATAGTTAGTGGTAATTAATCTCAAGATGGAAACATCCAGGGCACCTTTAACTGTCTTCATGTTTTAAAGATTCATTCAGGTGGCTTACAATGTGTCTAAGTTACTTATATAAATATTACCATCAAGGTTATTGAAGGTGAGATGAAAGAAAAATAATCAACTCGGAGTTTTTCTCTAACACAGTGGACAGCCTTGAAGATTGCCATGGCTGTTCTTGTGTACATCACCCTTGTGCAGGGGTTATGCTAGTCTCTAGACCAGTGGTTCTCAACCTCTGGTCGTGACCCCTTTTGGGGTGCTGTCCTTTTTTAAATGGTTGTTGCCCTTTAGGCCACAGCTGTCTGAATCAGCAACCGCAGCTCTGCACTACCCACAGCGGAACCACAAGGGCCGCAGCCGGAGGGAAATCCGTTCCCTCCGCTCCAACTCTGTTCCCTCCGCTCCAACTCTTGCAAAGCTACGAAGGGAGCTTAACCAAACCTCTCTCCCTCTAAAGATTCAAAGGTTAAGACGGAATTCTGCTCTTCATAGAGGCTGAATAGCAAGTACCTAACCTCCTCTCCTTCCTCGAGTCCCCCAAAAAGCCCTGGTGCATCTCCTCAGCCCTCCTTATAAACCCTTTCTCACCTGGCTCCTCCCTCCCACTTCCTGTCAGCTAGTTGCTGACTGAGCCTCCAGACCGCAGGTGAATTTTATTTAATCAAACACATCTTTGCATCATTAAACAAACGCTTCAGAGCATAAACAAAAGTAACACACCTTGAAATAATATTCTACAACATGGGGGTCAAGCCACACTTTCACAGGGGTCGCATATCTGATATCCTGTATATCAGATTTACATTATGATTCATAACAGTAGCAAAATTGCAATTGTGAAGTAGCAACAAAATAATTTTATGATTGGGTCAATACAACATGAGGAGCTGTATTAAAGGGTCACAGTATTAGGCAGGTTGAGAACCACTGCTCTGGACCATTCTAATTTTAATGTATGTGCTTCTCAAGCAAGCACATGCCTAGTCTTTTTGGGTAGTAAAATTAAGAGAACTTAAAATTTCCATCCCTAATCTTCCCTTTAGACCCTGAGTCAGATGAAATCGAAGAACTTACCTAACCTTACAAGGCTGCTAAATCAGTCAGAACTTTTATTTGAAACAGACACCATCTCTGGTTGATTTAAGCATAAAAGAAATGTATTAAAAGGTCAATGGACATCTATTTATGACAAGCACTCTCAGCAAACTGGGACTAGCAGGGAGCTCCTCACCCTAATGAAGAGTGTCTGCAAAAATCTATGGCTACTGACATACTTAATGTCAGAGACTGGATATTTCCTACCAAACTGGAAAAGGTAAAGATGTCTTTTCTCACCACTCCTAGTCAACATGTGGTCAGTAGAAAGAGTTGGGAGAAAGAGAGAAAAGGCAGAATGATAAAGAACTTCAAACAGGCAACATTGTATCTACATAGGAAAGCTCAAAGAATTTCTAGTTCCTATTAGATCTAGCAAGTGAGTTTAGGAGAATGCAACACACCAGTTCAATGCCCTAAAATGTACATATTTCATTGCATCCCTACATGTTAGCAATGAACCCTAGAACATTGAAAGAAATTCAAATGATGCCACTTACAGCAGCAACAAAACCGTGAGATACTTAGAGATACATAATGTGCAAGATTTGGAAGCTGAAAACTGCAAAATATTAATGAGAGAAATCCCAGAAGTCTCAAGTGAGATACTGTGCTCATGGGCTGGAAATAATGGAACCTATCAACATGCCAGTACCTCCTCATCCCAACCTCCACCATCCTATGGATCTCCAGATTCAATGCAATTCTAATCAAAATACTAGCAGGCCTCTGTTGAGAATTGAAAAGGTGATTTTAACATTTATATAAAAGAGCAAGGTGCCTAAATTGGCCCAAACGGTATTGATAAAAAACAAAACTATAGGACTGATACTACATGATTTGAAGGCTTATTGGAGACAGAACTGTAGTGATCAACACAGTATGGTGCAATTGATAGGACACACACAGAGGTCAACACAACAGGGAGCAGTCTGGAAAAATGCACAAGTGATTTGTGGTGTTGATGCTAAGGTAGTTCACAGAGGAAGGTTGGGGTTTCAGCAAAAGGTGAAGGAACTCTTGGCTATTTCTATGCAAAATGTAAGACTTCATGCCACAGCCATTTTGAAATACTTAATGCAAGAAGCTAAAATTATGAAGCAAAGGAGGAAATCTTTGTTATTTGGGGCTAGATAAATATTTCTAGGTACACACGAAACATGAGCCACCAAATTTAAAAAAAAAAAGAAATAAAATGAAATTGCAGACAGATCAGAGCTTCTACATTGAAAGACACTTATGAAAAAAAAATCAAACCACAGACTGGAAGAACAAATTTGCAAAACATATCTGATAAAGGACTGGTAACTAGAATACATAAAGAACTCTAAATAAAATTCAGTAATAAGAAAAGGTCCTAGCCGGGCGGTGGTGGCGCACGCCTTTAATCCTAGCACTCGGGAGGTAGAGGCAGGTGGATCTCTGTGAATTCGAGGCCAGCCTGGTCTCCAAAGTGAGTTCCAGGAAAGGCACAAAGCTACACAGCGAAACCCTGTCTCGAAAAACCAAAAAAAAAAAAAAAAAAAAGAAAAAAGTCCTGCAGTGGTTTAAAAGAGAAATGTCCCTGCCCTCCCAATGAGGTTCATGTGTTTGAACATTTGGTCCCCAGCTGGGGGCACTGTTTGGAAAAGTCATGGAGCTTTTAAGAGGTGGGAAGTATGTCATTGGGGTGGGATTTGAGGTTTTATAGCCAGGTACCACTTGCTGTTCGCTCTCGGCCTCCTGAGTGTGTGTGCAGTGTGAGCAGCCAGCTTCCCGCTCCCACCTCCATTCCTTCTCTACCTGTTTCACGCCCCCACCACGATAGACTCCAGCTCTCTGGAACCAGTAATCCAAAATAAGCCTTCTCCCTTTGTCTTGCTTGTATTGGGATGTTCTTTTTTGTTTGTTTGTTTGTTTGTTTGTTTTTGTTTTTTTAATCACAGCAACAAAAGTGAAATGAATGAAGTAAAAAAGCAACACAAAATCAGCAAAAGATTCAAACAGAAACTTTGCCAAAGGATATGTGATGAGTGATAACGCTACACTCCACAGTTACAAAACACACACTGAGTCTATGATGACAATTAAGCCAATACAAGTCAAACTTTAAGGAAACTGGTCCTGAAGGTTGAGGCAGGAAAATTGCTTGAGTCCAGAAGTTCAAGGACAACTAAGGAACAGAGTAAAATCCTATCTCAAAGAAAATTTCTTAAAAAAAAAAAAAAAATCTATAATGAAGTACCTAATGAAATAATGGAGTGTTCATCTTTTTCAATCTGATGATATCCAGTGCTGGTAAGAATGCTAAGCAGCTGGGACTCTGGCCGGTGCTGGCAGAAATAAGGCGATCTGACCATGTTGGAGAACAGTTGGACAATTTTCTACACAGATATGTAGTCCCACCTCTCTGTGTCTAATGAGACAAAGTGTGTGTACCCGATTCCTATGCTGCACACATACAGTCCTTTTATTAAATTCCTGTGCTTGAAAAACCGGAGTGTTTTCTGTGTTCCTGTTGGGAACATCTGTAGCGGGAAGCTTGCTTTGTCTTCTCAGGAGATTTACTGCAAAGGGAAAGGTCCCAATGATAGAGGCAGAGAGGAATTGCAAAGTCCGCTATGCCGGTATGTGAAGGGTGCATTCCCAGCTCTTACCTTTCCAACCAAGGCCAAGAGCTTAATTGCAGCTTAGCAGGTGGCTATTGACTATTCACAGGATCTGAAATCAATTAAAAGCCGTGGACACATTACTGCACATACTTTAGCTGGATCTGTTGGCCTGTCCATCTGGGAGCCCATCTGGGCTCTGCAGCCCATGGATGTCCTCAAGAATGTCCTTTCTCAGGTTTTGGACCAGTCAGGCTACCCCAAAATAGAAGAGGAGCAGGAGGCATGCCTCACTACTGTCCCTAGTCCCAGAGGCTAGATTTTCCAGTAGCATCAGGGCCCTGAAGGAACAAGAAAGAGGAGACAGAGGCTGGGAAGAGCATAGGGAGGATGAGGAGAGGCCAATTTGAGGATTGGAAACCAAACCTTTTCCCCCTTGTGCTCCCAGAGCATCTCAGGCCTCTCTCACTGCTTCCTGTCCTGGTCTCTGCATCTCATCTACTGATCCCACCCACCGACTTCTCAGCGTTCTCTCCTTCCCTGTCCACAAGCATCTGGATTTCTCTGCCCAACTCTCACCAACCCTAGACACATCCTAAATGCTCAGAGGATCTTGGTCCTCATCCACTGTACACCTACACATCAGTAAAACTGCACCCATAGGCTGCTGTCTCCAGAGAGATGTCCAGTTCCCAACCAAGGAAGGAAGTCAGGAGGATGCTTGGAAAAGGAGATAGAAAATATGGGAAGGAGCAGGGAGTCGGGTGGAGGGAAACAGGTGTAACCAGCCAATAAAAATCAGAGATGCTCTAATTGATTTATAGAAATCCGAAGGTAGGCTGCAGAGCGGCTCAGTAGTTAAGAACACTGGCTGTTCTTCCAGAGAACCAGGGTTTGATTCCCAGCACCTACATGGCAGTTTGAAACTGTCTGTCACTCCAGTTCCAGGGGATCTGATGCCCTCTTCTGACCTTCTTGGGCACCAGACATGCATGTGGTGCACAGACACAGGTAAAGCACCCATACCCATAAAATAAGTTTGGAAAATCAGAAGGTGGAGAAAGGCAAAGATAAGGGGAGTGGATCTGAACAGCTAGGAGAAAACCAGCCGAAAGACGTGTATGTTGAGACCTCTACTTTGTCCATTCCTGCAGGCGGACTACCAGGGCAATCACCTGGTTCACTGTAAACTCCTGGGACTGTTAACGCCAACCTGCCCAGAAACAGCAAGGACTTCTGATACACCACCCCCAGCACCTCTTCCCTTCAGCCACTGTAAGTCACAGGCTTTTCTTTCCCTCAGTTATCTACAAGCTGTTGTTTTGTTCTGGTGCAGTGGGCATTTCCCAGTTACTCTCCAGCCCCAGCTACCAGTTGTGGGAATTTATCTCAGGACTTGGTTTGGCTTTTCTTGGTTCACATCCTTAGTGGTGGTGAAATCTCTCTGGACTCTCAAGCTATCTTTTTGGACTCTTGGCATAACAGCCATCAACCAACCAACCATTTCCCCCTCTTTCCTCTCCTCCCATAAAGAGACTGAAATGGCCACGTACTTACTTCTTCCTGTTCCAACCCCATTTACAACAAAACTGGGAAATATGTGCTCTGATCAGCCCTGTGGAACTTCTAAGAAGGGGGATATTTTAGTGTCTCCTGGGTAAGGTTTTCTTCTCTAAGACTAAGAGCTAAACAGGTATCAATCATCTTCTTCATGTAGATGTTGTTCTGCATATGCATGGTGTTGGAATCGTGGCAGCCATCTGTGACCACAGGGACAAGCAGAGGAGCAAGCCATTACACTGTAGAATGTGCAGACCTAGAAGCCATAGGTTACTCAGTGAAAACCCCAGTGTCAAGTGTGGGATGCTTCCTTATGCAGTTAGTCAGGGAGGCCCTGGAGGCCTCTGACACAATATAGGCCACACAATATATAGCTGTTGTTTTTGGTTGTTTACTGGAACTAGGTGATAAGTCCATATTTTTGAAGACACCATGTATTTTGGTTGTGGAACACAGAGGGGTCAACCTGGATCTGGGCTGGAAGCTTCCTCCTCACTGGCTCGCTTTTGCAGTGCCTGACAGTCCTGTGTAGGCAGCAAAAGGAGAAAAGTCATTAGGAGTCTCATACAGCTGTTGACTCTGTGTGCTATGATACCAACCTTCTGGGAGCTGAGCATGCTCAGAAATGTGTCCACCATCTTTCATTCTTGAACTATGACCTTGAAATGAGCATGCTCAGGAACCTGCTGTCCCCTATAGGAATATATATAAATATATACCTATGTTTTTCTTGGAATAAACTTCTTTTTGTTTGGGGAGAGTATTGCTTTTTGTTGCTGTTTATTTGTTTGTTTGTTTGTTTTGGCTTGTTTGAGATAGGGTCACACTGTATATTTAGGTCTGGCCTTAGTCTCAGCCTTCCTGTCTTTACCTCTGAATATTTCAATTACAGGTGTGTGCCACCATGGCCTGTGAGAGCATTGCTTTGGAAATAACTCCCTTGCTCTCCTTATGCACTGAAGCTAATAGATCTTTCTCTGTTCTTTTATCTCTTGGCTGTGCTATTTTTGGCTTTGTGCTCACAGAGATGCAAGCCCATTATGCTCAGTTTCAAAACTTCTGCTCTAAAAAAAATAAAATAAAATAAAAATGAATGGATTCTGAGCACTTATGTTACTTTCCACGCTCTCCCCAGAGCCGGCAATGCAATCCACTGGAGACAGACATTGTCAGGCTGTCTGTGCTGCCATTCTGTATGTTGGGGGTGGGACCTGGGTGGAATCGGTTCCCTTTTTTCCTGGCCCTCTGGTCTAGCTGTCTCCATTCTTATGCTGTGCATTCTAATTAGCCAAATAAACAGTATAATTATAGATCGATGATAATTCTTACAAAGGTGAAATGCTGGGAGATTTTTGGGGTTTCTGGTAGTGAGATGAGGGGTCATTTCAGATGAGGGGGCATTTCAGACAGGAAGAATAGCTAACGAAGACTTGGTCATCAAGAACTCACATTTGAGATGACATGGAAAGGAGTTATATCACGGTGTGAAGACCCAAAAAGGGTCTCTGAAGCAGAGAAAGCTGCCAGCACAAAGCCCTGTGGCAGGAAAGAGCTGGGACATGTGAGACACTAACCAAAGGAAGTGGAGACAGACGTGTGGTGAGTGCTGGGAAGAATGGAGGAAGAAGGGAGAGGCCAGATTCCATCAGGCCGCATCGGCTGTGACAGAGGGTCTGCATATGATTCCGATCCAGAAGTCACTTGAAGTTTTGTCATATGTTGTTGGGCAGAGTCCTGCTGCATAACCTAGCCTGGCCTCGAACCGAAGAGACACCTGCCTCAGTCTCCAAATATGGGATTACAGGCTATACCACCACGTCCAGGTCACTGAAAGATTCTAAGCAAAGATGCAACATAATACAGTTTACTTTTAAACTTTTTATTATTTATTTATTTATTTATTTATTTATTATTTTGGTTTTTCGAGACAGGGTTTCTCTGTGTATCTTTGGAGCCTGTCCTGGAACTCACTCTGTAGACCAGGCTGGCCTCGAACTCACAGAGATCCGCCTGCCTCTGCCTCCCAAGTGCTGGGATTAAAGGAGTGCGCCGCCGCCGCCGCCACCGCCGCCGCCGCCGCCACCCAGCTAAAATTTTAAAATTGTTTTGATGCTGAGTTTCACACACTGAGCTATATCTCCAGGCTCTAGTTTGCATGTGTACGTGCAGGTGTGCATGTATGTGTGTGAATGTGCACGCAGAGCCAGAGATCCACAGTGGGCATCTCCCTCAGTCACTCTCCACCTTGTTTGTTGACACAGGGTCTCTCTCTGAACCTAGAGCTCTCTGACTCCGCTACACTGGCTGCCAGCAAGCCCAAGGATCTGCCTGTCACTCACGCCAGTGCAGGGATTATACGCATCTGGCAATAAGAAAACCCTGGGCACTGGGGATCTAACTCAAATCCTTATGCTTCTGTGACAGGCACTTGACCAGCGAAGCCATCTCAGCAGTTCCTGTGTGAGTCTGATGCTGATTGTATTCCCCAATTCCCAGCATGCCAGGGGGCTCCCAGTGTCCCGGTTTGCACTGTTCTTACCTAAGGCGTCCTTCACTTTGGGGTGTTCTCTGTACCCTGGGGGCATGGGCAGCATACTTCACTACTTTTGAAGAGGGGCAGACAAGGGGTACTTCCTTCTACCCAGTGTGAAATCACCCTTCTCTCAGCTCCCTCCATCCATGTTCCCTCTTTTGTCTTCAGCTGTGACCAAAGAGAACATGATGCATTTCATCGACAAACCCTCAGAGTAGTCTGCATCCTTCCTTAGCATCTGTCTTCCAGAACCTGGCAAGGGGAAAAGAGGTATCTCTGCTGTTCAGGAAAGCGCCGCGAATACCCATTGCCCACTGAGTTCCCAGCTCTGTAGACAAACTGCAGCCAAGCCCTGGACCACATTGTCTGCAGCCCTCTTGGGAATGATTTTGCCTTTAGGGTTTCAGCAGCTAAAATCTCTATCTCTGACAGTAGTCCCTCGGCTTTTCCAAACAGAAGGTGTAACATGCCTGTCAAAGCAGGGTTATTTTACATATACAATTCTTTCCTTCCTTCCTCCCTTCCCTTCTTTCTTCCTTCCTTTTCTCTCTTTCCTCCCTCCCTCCCTCCCTCCCTCCCTCCCTTCCTTCCTTCCTTCCTTTGTTTCTCTCTTTCTCTGTTGTTGCTTACCCCTCTTCCCTTCCTTCTGGTTGCATTTCACACACGCTGAGGGAATGTCAAGAGACTCTGGTCAGTTCTGTAATCATTATGCCTGACACGGGAAGTCTCTGTATTGTAGACATGTTTCGCCACAGTCCAGTAACGTGAGCTTTGAAGGTGAAATGTGCCCAGCCCCACAGCGCGGGCAGGCAGTGTGAGGTGCTTATGTGAAGGTGAGATGCTGCTGGCTGGCTGGCTCAAACTCAGGCTGATTAGACAGCAGTGGTTGTCAGAGGCTCCGGCAGAAGTGCTGAGTCGCTAAACCTATCATCACTTACAAACGAGCAGCCCAAGGCTCTGGCTTCAAAGAGCTCAACCTCAAAGGGCAGCGGGGAGCTGTGAGGAGGGGCTCGCCTATGATCATGCCACACTAAAAGGGTGCACTCACACTCTCTGTCACTCCAGTCACGGAAGACAACAAATCATAGAGGCCTGGATCTGCCTAGAGCCCAGAAGACTGGCCATGCATGGAGTTCAAAAGATAGCGGGTTTGGGCAGTGGAAATCAGAGAAATCTGTGGACACCGAATGAGGACAAAGACCAGTGCTTGACACAGCACAGACACACAATTCACATTTGTTGCATGAATGTGCACAAAAGGATAAGTGGATGGTTAGCACACCAGCGTTCTAAGGACTGATGATCTGTGAACAAGCAGGAGAGTTAGACTCCTGCCCCTGCGAAGTGGCCATTTCTAGAGGTGGGGGAAATGGATGACCATGAGAACATCTGTTGGCTCCCCTGGAGGAGAGAAGTTGCAAGAGGGAAAGGGCTGTAGAAGTGCGGGGCAAACGGGCATGGGATTCTACATAGGGAAGCCAGGGCAGTCCTCATATGACAGGCCAACCAAACGTAAGCAAAGTAAAAAGCAGGCATGTAGCTAGAGTTTTCCTGCCTTGCCCACAGTCAGGACAAATCTCTGTCACCCGCCAGTCCCATAGCCGTTCAGACCCAACCAAGTAAACACAGAGACTTATATTGCTTACAAACTGTATGGCCGTGGCAGGCTTCTTGCTAACTGTGTTCTTATATCTTAAATCAATCCATTTCCATAAATCTATACCTTGCCACGTGGCTCGTGGCTTTCCGGCATCTTCACATGCTTCTTTTCATGGCGGCGGCTGGCAGTGTCTCCCTCTGTCTTTCTGTTCCCTCCTTTCTCCTCTCTGTTAGTCCCGCCTATACTTCCTGCCTGGCCACTGGCCAATCAGTGTTTTATTTATTGACCAACCAGAGTAGTTTGACACACAGACCATCCCACAGCACAGGCATGTTGTGTGCACTTATAATCGCAGGCCCTGAGAGGCAAAGGCGGGTGGATCCCTGGAGCTCACTGGCTGGCCAGCCTAGCCCACTCAGTGGCGGGAGGAGAGTGGAAGGAGAGAGGAGATAAAGGAAGAAAGGGAAGGAAAACAGGAGAGAGACCCTGTCTCAAAAAAAAAAAAAAAAAAAAAAAAAAGGTGGCTGGGTGGCAGTGGTGCATGCCTTTAAACACAATACTCGGGAGACAGAGCTAGATGGATCTCTGTGAGTTCAAGGCCAGTCTGGTCTACAGAGAGAGATCAAGGACAGGCACCAAAACTACAGAGAAACCCTGTCTCGAAAAACCAAAATAAATAAATAAACAAATAAATAAATAAATAAATACATAAATAAATGAATAGCAATGTCTGAGGGATCATGTAGCCTCCATATGTACACATGTACATGTGCACATATAGTCCCCCCATGTGCATCTGCACACAAGAATACAGACGACAGACAGACACACTCACACACCCCACATACACGAAGGAAAAGCCAACTCTGTGTGACAGAGAAGCCCTGGGTGGCATCAAGCTGTGGGCTGGGCACTGTACAGTGAGTTGGTTCTCCTGAAATGGAGTGAGATAAGCGAGAGGACCCAGGTGAGAGCATGCTGTTCACCAGGACTGATGCTCAGCTTCCTTTTGACGTGACTAATTTGTTTATCCTGTTGTGTCTTTTGTCTTGATCCTACTTAGTGCTCCTGGTGAAAACACGAGGGTTTCTAGTGAGGCAAACAGGCCGACTTGAGGGATAGAGATGGACTCTAAGACAGAATGCTTGTCCTTCCTTTGTTGAAATGAAGCTGCCCCAGTCACCAGGAAGACTGCTCACTTCAGGGTTTCCCAGACACTGGCTTAGTTATCAAGGGCAGTGAGGTATGGGTTGCTCACCCCTCTTCTGAGCAGCCCCCTCGGAGGCTGCAGCCTACGGTGTTGACTGACATTTGTGACAAGGTGGTTCTGGCTAGGGCCAGGCCTTCTGCCCCATGGGCCTGCCAGCTGGCTTTATCAGCTCGGCAAGATTCCAGGCCCAAGTGAGAAGAAAAGTTCCCTGCCTCCACGGTCCTCACCCACATCTGCCTATTGGACTTCTTCTAACAATGCGACTCTGGTGTGAAGAAGAAACTGGGGGGTGTTGATTTAGTCTAGAAAAGAGAAAGGCTCCATGAGCACAGTGTCTGATAGAAAGGAGGCACTAGGTATGTTCTAGAAAGTTCCTGACCCAGGCAAGGGCACAGCTTGGCTTCATACATAAACATAGTCTGGATTAATGTCAGAAAGGGTGGTTAGTGAGGAGGGCCTCCCCCACCCAGTCCCCTTTTGTGATTGCTATCCCGGGTCAGAGCCTCTGCCAAAAGAGCAGGTCCTACATCCCCCCACACCCTCACCCTGCACAGCTGATAAAGGGTAAGGTCTGCCACCTTACCAAGACCACAGGGCCTCTGGCTGGCCACTGTCCATCAGTTGCTTTCCCCTGAGAATCTGAACTAGTCTACTGCACAGGACTGGCAGATTTTGTTGGGGTCCCACATGTAGCTCCTCAACATCACATACACACATAGCTTTGTGACACAGCTGTCTGCTCTTCACGCCAGGACTTTTGCCTAATGCTGAGAATGTGCTCCACCCATGCCCAAGGCCAGCCAGAAGCACCACTGAATGAATGGCCCCAGAGCAGCCCTCAGTATGCCGAACAGAGTCAGTGGATAAATGTACCCAGTTTCCTTGACCCTCGGCTGAAACGGCAGTTTTCCAGAGTTTTTTTAAACAGCTCCCAGTTTAGTTACCTATAACAGCCATTTATTTGATAATGCCCCATTTTCTGACTTCTTTTCCCTGCCTCACTTACTCCCTTAAAGGTGTTTTGGGGGCTATCTCCCAAATAGACTTGGCTACTCATCTGAAATTCTTTTCTTTAGGATCTGCGTCTTCAACAATCCAAACGGAGACAGGATTGGCTCTACGAGTTGGTGTAGGCATGAGGTTGGAGACTCTTGTTGAGTCAGATGTTAGTGAGGTACCACGTCAGGAGAGTCCAACCGTGGAGGGCCACAGAGTTCCTGAGAGCCAAGGAGCAGACATCACAAGGCACCCAACAAGCAGCTCTGTCCCTGTGCACCCTCCAGCTGCTTCCATCTGCTAGTAACTCTATCCAGGCCACTTACAACCTGCCAGACATGCCCTCTATCTGGTAGATCCGTGGAGAAGCCAAGATTTAGCAAACAAAAATTCCAAGATGCCCAGTTAAATTCAGGACACACTTACACTAAAAATAGCTGTTAATCTAAATTCCAAATATATTGGTTTCTAACTTTATCTGGCAAGCCCATGGCCAGTAAGTCAAATATTTATACCATTTTGAAGACAAGAAACAGAGTAATAGAGGTGTCTATCCTGCTTTGCACAGCTGCTTAGTAGAGGGCTGGACTGGAAAGTCTCAATCCAGAACCTCCTTCAAGGTAGAGCCTTGGTGGGTTCTTTGCCATTCAACAGTGATCTGAGCTTATAAGAGTAACATTAATGTGTTGGAAAGAGAGGCTGAGCATTGAGCAGATGGAGAGAAGATGAGTGTTCTTGGCTACAGTGCTGTCAATCATTGAGAGCATCTCTTTCCAGGCTTTGCAGAGGAGTGGCCTGGTGCTCGTGTCCTGAGATGAAGCAGTGGAAAGCATTTTGATTGGTGTTTGATTCTTGCCCAGGAAATATCTAATGCAAGTGAGGTGTCTTTGAGAATGCCTTTGTGGAAGAAATTGGTATAATGTGGGCACCAGAGCTTGTCCTGGCAAAGGGCATGTAAATGTCCCTGTGGATCAGTCATGGTAAGCCACCATCCATCCTAGTTTCCCCGGAATAGTTCTTAGTGAAGGCTCCAAGTCTCATCTGATTTAGACTTTGTGTGTCTGGGGCAGGAGAAGGGGGCGTTGAGATAGAGTCTCACTGTGTCCCCCAGGCTGGGCTTGAACTTATGTGGAATCCATACTAGATTAGAATTTACAACAATCCTCCTGCCTGGGCCTTCTTAGTTCTGGAGTTTCGGGTGTGTGCCATCACTCCCAGCACAAGGTCAGCATTCATCTTATTATATTATTTCTGGTAAGTCAGATTGGATGGGTTTAAGTTCAGCTCCCAGGGGTACTTCTAGCTTAGTTGTGTGTAACATGTATCTCAGCCCATTCTGTTGCTATAACAGAATACTCGAGACCAGGTAATTTATAAAGAGAAGTTTATTTGAATCATGCTTCTGGAGGTTGGGAAGTTCAAGAGCATGGTGCCAGCATCTACTTCTCATCTGTCCAGGATCTTCTTTCTACATCATAATCTGATGGAAGCACCACATAGTGACATTCAATAAGCATGTAAGAGTGGGTCCCTCTTCTTATAAAGTCACTAGTGCCATCATGGGGACCCCATCCTCATTACCTTGGTTAGATAATACTAATGACCTTTCAAAGATCTCACATTCAAATACCATTAATATGTAAATCTGGGGATTAAATTTTTTGTCCATGAAAATTTAGAGGGACATATTGAAACCATAGCAACTTGAGAACACTTTAATTTTTTAAAAATGTATTCTATGTATGTGGGTGTTTTGCCTACATGTATGCCTGTGTACTATGTGCATGACTGATATCCATAAAGGCCTAAAGAGGGACTGGAGTTACAGATGATTGTAAGCCACCATGTTGGTGCCAGGGATCAAACATGGTCCTCTGGAAAAGCAGTAAGTGCTCTAAACAGCTGAGCCATCTCCAGCCCATGAGAATACTTTAATCTGTAGTCAAATTTAGATGATTATTAGCAGTAGCCTTAATTCTCTGTTGTACAAATTGACCAACACCCCCTTTTCAAGGACAGCATGCAGAGGGAATCAAAAATGGATGTTCTATAGCACATGTGACCAGGGAGAGCTAACTGTTGTAGTTTTGCCTTGTGTGTAGAAAAAGTATTTCATTTGATGCACTAGACCTTATAGGCACTTGTACCAGTGGCTTGTACCTGGAGCCTTTGCTGTGATCCATGAGATCTTGAAGTCATTGGGCTGCCAATGGATGGTATCAGTAGGAAATATGGGAAGTCATAAATTAGGAGTCATATTAATGTGTTGGAAAGAGAGGCTGAGCATTGAGCAGAGAAGCACTAATGTTCTTGGCCACATTGTTACAGCTGTCAGTCATTGAGAGCGTTTCTCTTCCCAGTCTTTGCTCTGCTTAGTGATGTTTTCACATCATTCAGAAAGATCATTCAGAAAGACCAGCTGTGTGTATCCAAAGGACACTTAAATACCCGTTCGGTTTCTCAAAAAAAAAAAAAAAAAAAGCTTATGGTAATCATATACTTGACACAAGATAAAGACGTTTGCAAACATCCGAGGGGGCTAACGTCACTGGCCGTATAAAAACTAGAAGACTAAATCTGATGGTGAATATCCATTTGTGCCGAAAGAGCAAAGATGCTAGTTTTTGGATGGGACACCCAAGGAGAACGCTTTAGCATCAGCAACTACAGGAAAGGATATTTCTACAGCTTTCTGTTGTCAGGGCTCTTGATTCATCTGAAAGGACTGTTCTTTAAAATTAATCCTGCTCATGTGGGGAGCAAATGAACTGAACAGACACATCTCCAAGGAAGATATTTTGTTGCCAATAAGCACGTGAGAAGATTCTTATCACCACCCGTTACTAAGGAAGTGCCAATCAAAAATGAAGGAAGCAAACACATCAGTGCTCAAGAGGATGGCTGGCATCCAAGCTCAGACCACTAACAAGTGGCACAGAGCTGAAGTCCCTGTGCGTGGGAGGGGTAGCAGGAGGATTAGGAGTTCAAGGTCAGACTGGGATACATGAGACCCTGCCTCAAAACAGACATATAAAATAACAAAATAATTTTTTTAAAGAAGGGAGGAAATGGTCTGCCAGTTCCTCAGAATTCTCTTAGAAAGTTAAAAATACAGCAAAGAATGCACACCTGCCCGGGCCATTCCACCTTTGGGCAAATGCCCCAAAGAGTTGAGTCAGGGATGGAAATTGATGTGGTCTACTTCTGTGCACAGCAGCATTTTTTACAAAAGAGAGGAAGCAGTCCACGTGCCAAGAATGGATGAATGAGTAGACAAGATGTGTTCTTGATACTCACTGGAGTATTACTCATCCTTTAAAAGGCAGAGACTCCGATACACACTGCGGAATAATGAGCCCTGAAGACACTAAGCAGCAGTGAAGCAGCCACTCTGACGTGATCCCGCTTGTGTCAAGCATGGTCAGTAGCGGAATCTGCAAGGAAAGTGTAACAGTGGGTACCAGAAATACAGGGACTTACTATTTCCATTTAGGATAGCGTCTTGTTTGCTTTTCTGTTGCTAAAGATAAAATGTCCTGACAAAGGCAGCTGAAGGGAGAAAAGATAATATTTTGTCTTGTAGTTCCAGGGAGATACAGTCCATCACCATGGAGAAGGCCCAGTGGCAGGGAGCCAGCTGGTCACATTACACTCACACTCACACACATTACACTCGCCTGCAGAGAGTGAGCAGGAACTAGAACTGGGCTATCCAGCTTCAAAGCCTGTAGCCAGTGACCCATTTCCTCCAGGGAGGCTTAACCCCTAAAAGGATCCACAGCCTTCCCAAAAAGGACTATCGGCTGGGGACCAATTGTTCAAACATGAGCCTACGGAGACATTTCACATTTAAAACAGATGGGGCCAGCAAGATGACTCAGCAGGTAAAGACACTTGCTGCCACACCTGACCACCTGAAGTTCAATTCTTGGGACCCATATGGTGGAAGGAGAGATCTAGTTCCTACAAGTTGTACTCTGACCTTTGTGTGTGTGTGTGTGTGTGTGTGTGTGTGTGTGTGTGTGTGTGCGCGCGCGCGCACGAGCATATAATTAAAATCCAATACAATAGATGATAAAAAGAACTAATGGAAAAAAGCTCCAGAGATAACGATGAGGTGGAACAGCAATGTGAATATACTGAACTTGGGTCATCAAAAAGCATAATGTACACAGTACTTTTAACAATGCTCTGGATGGAACCCAAGGCCTTGAGCATGGTTGGCAAGCAGTATCCCACTGAGATTATTCCCATTCCCAATCAATTATTATGTGTTGAATACAAATAATAAAAACAAATTAAAAATGGCTAAATGAGAAATTTTATAATGTATATGTATATTTTACCTTAAATAGAAACCCTCTTGCTCACTTTTTTTTTTTTAAATATCAAGCATTTCTGCACATGTGCAGTGAGAAATGATAACTGCTAATGTGTGGGCTCTACCAGGAGAACAGCATTGCCGACAGACAGATGATGCCAACTCCAGGGCAATGCCAGCTGCTGTGTCAAGCAAAGGATCAGATAGCTCTAAAGAGGGTTTGCTTTTTCTCAACTGATTCACGGATTCAAAATAAGGCTTTAGGAAGCTCATCCTGCCAAATATGAGGTATCCAAAAAGAATGTAAACATGACCACAGATTTAGTTAAAATGCCCGGCATTCAAGATAAAATTGGCTTTGTGGTCTCAAATATCCATTTTGGTGGAAGGCAGTTTCATAATAAAACAAATAATGGTTTTGCTAAATTTAACTATTGAGTAGCAATGACCCTGGAATTGGTTGTGATGAACTTGTAATTTCTAATTCATTCAGAACAGCTGTGATAATCTAACCAACTGAAATTAAAACTGCAGTTGTTAAATGAGACAAATATTTTTATATATACCCAGAGTAACTGTGATAAAGCTGAAGTCATATTCAACAGCAACAACAAAAAATCTGGCACAGAGCATGTTTGCTTGCTTTTGCTAAAAGCCATTAATCAGAGTTTAGAAATGCTCAAGCTTTGGCAGAAATATAAAATTGAGTAAGTTCCAGGAGACCCTGTGAACACCCAAATTGGGGATGGATGCATAAATCCTTTGTAAAAAATGGCAGAGTAGTTGCATGTAACCTATGCACATCCTTCAGTGTATATTTTTTGCCTGTAGAATGACTTTTAACACTGTAACATGGGTGTCCAACCCATAGTCTGCGGACCCCCTGTGTCCCAGGGTAACTATGAATGCAGTCCAACATGAAATCACAAACGGTACTTAAAATGCCACGAGATTTGCTAGGTATGGTGGTGCACACCTTTAATCCTAGCACTTGGTAGGCTGAGGCAGGTGGATCTCTGTGAGATTGAGGCCAACTTGGTCTACAGAGTGAGAACTTGTCTCAAAAAACCAACAAAACAAAAACAAAAACCACTGAGATTTTTTTTACTTGTGTGTGTGTGTGTTGTGTGTGTGTGTGTGTGTGTGTGTGTGTGTGAATCAACTGCATAGTTCTCAAGCACAAACTTTGTAGGTGATAACACCATGTCATGATATCATCCAAACATGTATGCTCTCACAACCCAAGGGCTGTAGGTTAGACACTCCTAGAATTAATGTGTGGACCAAGGCAGCTTTTCATCCTTTGTAGCCAAAAGGAGCTAGAAGGATAGATACCCCTGATCTAAAATAACATAAATGCTATGTCAATAGTTGTTCTAATCACCTGTTAGAAAATAAGAACAAAGAAAAGTGTCTGTACATATTTGGTGAAGACATAGTTCATCTCTGAAATATTTTTGATTTGTAGTTGGCTGAGTCTTCCAATGTGAAACCTATGCATCTGGCAGGCTATCTATGCATATGGAGGGCTACCTATGCATGTGGTAGACTACTTATGCATATGGCAGGCTACCTATGCATGGCTACCTATGCATATGGCAGGCTACCTGTGCCTGTGAATCAGCCCACATCTAGCAATCATACCAGACTTTTGATTTTCTTCCAAAAGAGTCTTCTCTATATTTTGATCAAAAATCACTTGGGAATAGTTAATCAAAATACTCTGCATGGAACACTAATGAAGTTAAAAAAAAAAAACAACTGTTAATTTGCAATGGTTGAAATCAAAGTGTACAAGACACATGGTCAGGTCCTATGGCAGAGCGCTTGTCCGCTGGGCACAAGACCTTGGGTTCAATTCTAACACTGGGAAAAAGAAAAGGAACCAACAAAGCTGCAAATGGCAAGGCATGGAGGTGCATCCCTGAGGAGAACAGGGAAGGAACTGAGCAAAGCTGAAGACAGCACATCTGTGGTGCCGCCCACACACTGCTCTAGACAATCTTAACCGGAGGGAGAGGAGCTGAATACGTGGATAACTGCATAAATTCATATTCCTTACCCGAGTCGGACAGAATTGAGAAGGCTAGCACTCTAAGAGTGGAAAAATATTCAAAATGATAAAATACTTTAATTGATGATTTTAAAAAATCTTGTAACAGTATTTATCAAAAAGAGGTACTCTAAAAGAAGATAAAAAGACAATTTCTGTGAAAATATTTGGGTTAAAATAGTTATGCTTTTAATAATTTTTTAAATTTATTTTTATTGTATATGCATTGATGTTTTGCCTGCATGTATTTTTGTGTGAGGGTGTCAGATCTTGGAGTTACAAGCAGTTGTTAGCTGACATGTGGGTGCTGGGAATTGAACCCGGGTCCTCTGGAAGAACAGCCAGTGCTCTTAACTGCTGAGCCATCTCTCCAGCCCCTAGTTATGCTTTTTAATATGATATAGGTTAAATATTAGATCATTTTCCTTGAAACTAACTAAATATATTGGTACCTGCAAAAAATATTTTCTGAACTGGCTATGGTTGTACATGTCTATAATTCTGGCGCTCAAGAGGCTGAAGCAGGAGAATCACCATGGGTATTAGGCCAGCCTGAGCTATAGTGTGAGAGTCTGTCTTAAAGGGGATGCTTTATCAATTAAAAAATTCATGATCTATAGAGAAGAGTCTTTGGAAAATGTCAACAATTTCAAATTTACTATCGATTCAAAGATAATTTCAGTCTACTTTATAAAAAAAATTAAAAAATAATGAGGCCAAAATACAAAACCCATCCTTTGGAAGCATAATTGTGAGAGAGTATTGAAATAAGATACAGATACATATATGCATGTACCAATAATTAATAAAAATAAAGTTGTAAATTTGAAAGACAGCAAGAAGAGGTATAGGGAAGAGTTTGGAGGAAGGAAAGGAAGCAGCAAAGGATGTATTTATATTATAATTTCAAAACATAAAAAGGTGAAAAAAAACCCCAAACTAAGGTTGAGAGTGAAGATGACTGTGTTGATCTCTGGCCTCAGCACATCCCTTCACTTGAGCACACATGTGCACATATTCACACAAACGTGTACACGCACACATCAAAGTTCCTAATCAATTTCTAGCCTAGAACTCCCCATAATTTTGTTCAAATGCTGAGCAAGGAAGCCCAGCTTTCCTGAGACAAAGCCCTAGACACTTCTCCCAGCTAAGAAATACATCAAGCAAGACTTACCCAAAAGTCTAAGGACGCCAAATTGTAAAGATGTACTTCCTGGGGCTAGAGGGATGGCTGAGCAGTTAAGAGTACTTGCTGTTCTTGCAAAGGATCCAGGTTTGGCTCCAGTACCCACATGAGATAGCTCATAAACCCCTGCTGCTCCAGCTCACGAGGATCTGTCGCCTCTGACCCCCACAGGCACATGCACACATGTGCACATACTCCCTACATACATAAAATAAATCATTTTTCAAAAGATTATCTCCCTCCCAAGAATCACAAAGGTCTTGCCCAGGCTGCCTGCACCACCAGCAGGCATTCCTAGGTTAGATAACAGACAGCTGAACCAGGATTCTAATAGATGTTCATTTCCCGAATGGGTCTGGTCAGTGCCATTGGGCAGAGGCTGAGGATTCCTTTGCCATTAGAAGAAAGGAAGGAGGGACTCTTGTTGCTCTGTCAGCAGCAAGACACATTGAATTTCATGGCTGGGTGACACATTAGACATGGCCTAGTGCCCCATTTAATTTTTTTTTCTGTTGTGGTAAAATGCATATAATATAAAACTTACCATTTAAACCATGTTTAAGTGTATAATTCAATGGCATCCTCAGTATACAACACCCCCAGTCCACCCCCAGAATATTTTCATCCTGTCAGACTAAAACTGTCCCCACTGAACATTAATCCTCTAGTCCCTCCTTGCCAACTGTTCAACTTTTCATTTGAGTGGAATCCTACCAATTTGTTCTTTCGTCTTCAAGTACTGACTAGGCTGGATGCTGCTTCGCTTCCAAGGTCAGACTCAGTCATAGAGTTACACCATCGACATTTGTTCTTCTGTGACTGGATTATCTAGCACAATGTCCTCACACAGCTTGTACCAGAATCTCTCTTCCTTGGTTTGGTTGCACACTTTGTCTTTTGTGGGCAGTGTTTCTGTAAACATGGTGAGCAGGAGCTGCTCCAGTCCATTCTTTTGGACATGTACCCAGAAGTGAAATTTCTGAATTATATGTAATTCTATATTTAATTTGGGGAGACTGTTAGACCATTTCCCATTTTATATTCTCACCAACAATGTGGAAAGGTTCCAGTTTCTTCCCACCATCTCCTGTACTAGTGATTTTGTTTTCTGATCATGACCATCCTCGTGGGTATAAGATGGTATCTCACTGCAGTTCTGATTCCCATTTCCCTTTTCATGTGGGTGTTGGCTATTTGAGTATTTTGTCTGAAGAAATCCCTATTGAAGTCCTTTGCCCATTTCTTAGTTGTTGGAATAATGCCTCTTTTTATATAGGAGGGAAATTGATCATAAAAAGGCTACATGGAAAACAAAAGCCCAGGTGTGCTGGCACATACCTTTAATACCAGTACCCTGGAGGCAGGGACAGGCAGAACTCTGTGAGTTCAAGGCTAGCCCAGTCAATTTAGTGGGTTCTAGACCAGTCAAGGCTACATAGTGAGACCCTGTTTCGGGGGGTGCTATGTGAGGACTTGGGATGTAGCTCAGTGGAGCACTTCCCTAGCTTTTTGCAGGGTCTTAATTTCATCTACAGAATTGCAAAAAGTGCAGGAATGAGAGCTCTCTCTCTCTCTCTTTCTCTCTGTCTCTGTCTCTCTCTCTCTCACACACACACACACACACACACACACACACACACACACACACACACACACACCATATACTTTTGGGCCTGGTGGTAACTATCCATAATTCTATACATTTCAGGAGGCTGAGACAGGAGCATCACAAAGTCAAGACCAGAATGGGCTTCAGAATGAACTCAAAGTCATCTGGGAAAATTAATGAGACACTGTCTCAAAATAAAAGTTAAAAATGGGATGTGAATATAGCTCATTAGTAGAGTGCCAGTTTAGCAAACACCAGACTCTAGATCTGATCCTCAGCAACACAGATAGGCAGACAGACAGACAGGCAGGCAGGCAGGCAGGGAGATACACACACACACACACACACACACACACACACACACACACACAGCCCTGTGACATTCAGGTGCTCTATAAATCTAAGATGTCCTGACCTCCCAAGAGGGCTTTTTTTGTTTGTTGTCTGACTTCAGTCTGTACAGAGGAAGAGCCCGAGGTCCAGATGGTTCACCACATAACAGGCTTGTCTTGCTTTTTCCTGCCCAGTGATCACAGCCTGCTTTTTAATCTTGGGTCATGCATTCAGGCATTGCCCTTCCAAATGGAAAAGCACTAATCAGTGTGTGGAGATAGGGCTTCTTAATGAACTAATTAAGGCTAGTTGGTATCATACAGGTGAACTGGTTTCATTTCTTGGACTCTTCTGAAAGCTCCTTCTCCATTCTTCCTGTCCTTACATGACGCATCTATCCAGTCTGTCTCACTGCATTATGGGTAGCCCATTGTCTCTCATTTTGCATGCTGAGGACTCTAACCCAATAGGACCACTGTCCCCATTAGAGGAGACAGACATCAGGAGTGTGTACACCATGGACCACAGGAGAACACAGCAAGAGGCACCATCTGTTAGCCAAAAGGAGCCTCCATCAGACTCACAACCTGCTGAGCCCTGACTGTGGACCCAGCTTCCTGAATGGAGTTGGTGACTTCATATCACCCAGCCTATGATATTCTGTGGTGGTAGACTCTGCTGAAGAGGACACCTGGATTCCAGAGAGATCTCCCAGGGCAGGAGGATGGGCAAGCTCACCAACAGGATCCTCTCTAGGCTGGGGCCAGGTTAGATCTTTCTGGGATCTTATAGACATAATCTCGCAACCAAGTAATCCTCTCCTGGCAGAACACAACTTCCTGCTGTTGAAAAGAGAGTTTAACAAAGGCTACTGAATTATCTCCCAAGGCTTCCTGGATATCAAGTGGCTTTAATCAAAAAGTGATGATTTAAAATCCGCAGGCATGTGCATATTGGATTTCCCCAAAGCTTGGATGCCTTTACCACGGCCAGTTCTCACCTCACAATCCTTAGTTTGGATTGCTTTCCCCTTGGCCACCTCTTTATTACTATTATTACGATCATTTATTTTTATTTTATGTGTATGAGTGCCTTGTCTGTGTGTATGCATGTATACCACCTAAATGCCTGGTGCCCATGGAGGCCACAAGAGGGTGTAAGATGTAGCAGGAATCTTAAAAGCTCTTATTAATAAAAACAAACATGAGGCCAGGTATTGGGGTGAAAGCTGGAAGATCAGAGAAGCAGAACAAGCCACAGCTACCTCACCTTGCCAGTTCCTCAGCTAATCCTGTTTCCTCAGACTGGAAGCCTCTGAGTCCTCATCCAGAATGGGTCTCAGCTGAACTGTAGCTCAAAAGCCTAAAAGCTTAACCAGCCAAATCCTTAACCAGGCAAATGCTTCTAGTTTCTGGTCTCCATGCCTTATATATCTTTCTGTTTTTGCCATCACTGCCTGGGATTAAAGGCTCACTTCTTGGGATTAAAGGCGTGAGTCACGATGCCTGGCTGCTTCCAATGTAGCCTTGAACTCAGAGATTCAGAGGGATTTCTGCCTCTGGAATGCTGGGATTAAAGGCATGTGCTACCACTGCCTATCCTCTATGTTTAATATTGTGGCTGTCCTGTTCTCTGATCCCAGATAAATTTATTAGGGTGCACAATATTTTGGGGAACACAATACCACCACAGCATGATTCCTGGGAATTGTAGTTGCAGATAGTTGTTAGCCACCATGTAGGTGCTGGGACGTGAACCCTGGTCCTCTGCAAGAGTAGTAAGTACTTGTAACTGCTGAGCCATGTCTCCTGCCCAGAAGATTGGCTCTTCAGGATGTGCCTAGGGCAGAGGCAGGATGCAAGGGCACACGTGTGGAGACTAATCCAGTACTAGGATTGAGTTTGGTACCGTCAGGATTGCCCTGCACAGCACAGCCATCAGTGTCCACAGACTGAAGTTTCTAAGTCATCAACTTCATCCTTCCTGCCCCTCCTCCTTTGCTCTGTTTCCTTAGGCTGTGGTCCCTGTCCTCCCCGCCATCCTTTCTGTCGATGCCTTCACTCACATCTCTCTTAGCTATATTCGAGGTAACCTTGTGTTTCTTCTTGTCTTTGCTTGCTGATGACCTAGCATAACATCACATCCCAGGACTTCACAGGGTCAAGGGCAGGACCCTAGTAGGAGACCAGGGCTGGCTCTGAGACTTACTGGGTTTTACTGACTCCAGAATTAAGTGGGATGGGAGTCCTAGATGGAAGGCTAAGGAAGGGGTAAAACTGGAATTTATGCTCAGGAATGAAGATGTTAAGCCTGGTACTCACTCCACTCCATCACTTTCTTTAGAGTGCTTCTGGAACTTCCTAATACACTAGCTCTGCTCGGGCAGATCTAGGGGTGGGTCCTGGATGCTGCATCTCTAGAAGCTTCCAAGAAGTATAGCAGCTGCTAGAGGTGCATGTACTTTAAATATCAAGGCCCCATAGCAATGCATGTGTGTACACTTTAAGCATCAAGGCCCATGGCATTGCATTTTTGAAGGGTTACCTATGCTGGGATTTTAGGGACACTGAAGTCAGGAGTGCTTCTCAACATCATGACCTCTAGGACCATGGCCCCTGGGAGGTGAGAATCTCCGGCCCTCCTTCTGGCCCTGCATTTTATCAGGTGTGGATCTGCAGGCAGATTATGCATCACTGTGTAGTAGACCCACTTGATGTATTAAAGCACAGAACACAGCAGCTATCCCTGCCACCACCCCCCAGCCCCACTCAACAGACTTTCTGATTCAGAAGCTCTAGGGTGGGGCTCCAGACTGCATCTCTAGCAACTTCCCAAGCGATGCTAATACTACATGTTGGAGGAGTACTACTACAGAGCATCTGAAAACCAGGTACCACACAAGTTCTACAAGAGAAGATCACATGGACCTTGGTATGATGCTGGCTCTGTCTTCGGTGCTGAGTGTGATCCTAGACAAATCATTCCCATTTTCTGAGATCCTATTTCCAGTCTTTAGAACCGTGACGATACGCTCACTCTGTGGAGCTACTGAACAGATGGCAACAAATGTTGGCAGCTCCCTCACAAAGGCTCGTCCCCACACTGATCATCCAGCCTGCACCCCAGAGTTGTCAGTAGTGGTGCACTAATTCAAAAACTGTTTTTAGGGGCTGGAGGATAGCTCAGAGTCTGAACATAGCATGGACAAGGTACTGGGCTAGATTCTCAGCACCCCTAACCCTCACCCCATGGTTATTCTAATTCCTTGATTTACCCTATTTATGCAGTAGAGTGCGTGAACTGAATGAATTGATTTTGTTTTGTGCAAGGGCCCTGTTTAGGAAGGTGGAATCTAGATAGGAATGGCTTCTCAGATGTTCATGTGCACTCTTGGCTTGTAGATCTTCAAATGCTGGTTTTCGGGCAGCAGGGCTGGGGCAAGAATTTGAATGTTTGCATTTCTAACAAGCTCCCCAGGTGGTTTGGGTTTGGGGACCACTCTTCAAGTATCGAGAACTTTACAGTGGGGCAGACAGATGGCTCAGTGGTTAAGAGCACTTGCCACTCTTGCCAAGGACCCCAGTTCAGTCCAGATGGCATTGCACAAGCCATCTGTAACCCCAGTTCCAGGGTCTTCAACCCCTCTTCTAGCCTTTAATAACACCAGGAACACATGTAGTACATGTACATTCATCCATGTAGGGAAATACTCAGACATATCACATTTTTAAAAATCTTAAAATGATACTAATATAAAAGTCCATGGTCCTGCTCAATCCTACCCTATGATTTCCTGGGTGACTTTTCAGCCAACAGAAATGTGAGAGCTCCTCTCAGTGTCCCTTGAGCCTCTCACTTCGAGTGTACATTGACATCTAGAGCAGGGCCCTCATCATCACTCGGCCAGCCCCACCCTGCTTCCTGGGGTTTTAGGTGGAAGAAGAGGTTGTTTCAATCAGGGCTGTGTGATGATGTGAGAACCATTCTAATTGGTGTAATTCTCATAAAGTAATCTGCTGATCTGTAAAATGGGGAAAATATTATCTGTCCTTGTGATGAGTCACTGCAGATCTGGATGACCCACTGCATCCAAAAGCACTTTGGAAATTGCAAATTTGTAAATACGAAGGATTATCTTTAAAAAAAAAAAAAAAAAAAAAAAAAAACAGGCAAGTGCACGGCAAAGCTTTCTGTCCCAACTTCAAAAAACCTGACTTCAGGCACTTTGCTAGAGGGATCATGGGATGAATGCAGACAGCCACAAAAATGATCAAATATTTTTGGTGGTTTTCCTGACTTAATCCAACAATAAATTGGAATCTTTTAATTTTGACCACCTCCAAAGAAAGACAGCTGGGAATGAACACCCTTTAACTGGTTCACTTAAATTGTTAACGATTAGTTAAATTGTTAACTGTGTCCCATCAGCAACTGCTAGGCACACACACCTGCATGCAAGAGCAGGAAATCCACGAGAATGGGATTGCAAATGCAGGTTGGTCACTGGAGCTGAAGGTCCAACAGGAATATGCTTGAGTTCCAGCACTAGTCTGGAAACCCATTTACTTCATACTGTAAGAACATAATAGGAAAAAAAGTACAAAGAACATGAGCACTCCCAAAGCGCTGCAAGATCAGTTATTATCTGTACTTCTAAACTAAGGAAAGGGGCGGAGGGGGAGACCTTCTATTTTGTTTAAGCTATGTTTAGTTTGAAAGTGTCCTCTCCTGCTGTTTTCAGCTGAAATCAGCCTACCCCCTCCGCGTGCGCGCACGTGTGTGTGTGTGTGTGTGTGTGTGTGTGTGTGTGTGTGTGTACGTACATGGGTGTGGGTGGGTGGGTGTGTTTTGGCCTGTGTAGGTGTATGTAGAAGCCAGAGAGGGTGATTCCAGGTGTCTTCCTCAGTCACCCTCTGCTTTATTTTTTAAGTCAGAGTCTCGCAGTCAACCCAGAGCTCCCACAGAGAAGAACATGACTTTGAAGAAAGCTCCCACAGAGAAGAACATGACCTTAATACACTGGAGACTTTACCTTTTTATATTCAGCTAGTTCTGGAATGGGTAGGTGCCTTGATTCTACCAATAAGATGCAACACTGGTTTGCTGAAGGACTCTGGATAAACAGTTTTCCCTTTAGGGGTGGGCAGGGCAGCCAGATTCATTCTCTTCCTGTGCCTTCCTGCTACCTAGCTGTTTCTTTCTCCTTTCCCTGGAGTGCTGATAGCCATTACCCCAGGGGTCCAGTCTTGGACTGTACTTGCAAGAGCAGAGATCAGGCACGACCCCAGCCTTCTGTTACATCCATGAGCTGCAAAAACAACCAGCCTGCACGCTCTTCTTAAAGCTTCTGCAAAGCTGTTCATGCTGCCTCCCATCTCTCAGTCTGAGTAGGGCTCCATCATCTGTATCACAAAGCAGAGTAGCTGTCATGAGTTTATTACATTAAACTCAGGTGCCCTCTTTCTTTGACTAACTAGACTTCAGAGGTGCAGTGGAGAGAGTCTGGGGTGAGGCAGAGGAGAAGATAATGATCTCAATGTTCAGGGTCCCAACATCAAGACAATCCTGTAGATCAAGACTCAGCTTGTTTCTGTCTCAGCATGGAGGCATTAAACACCGCCCCCCAAACCCTATTAACTTGGGTTAAATGGAAGGGAGGGCCTGAAATGCAGCTTCAGTTCTAGGAACACAATTTTATTCTATTGTCAAGTGCATTGTAACTGGACCAAGCTTGGCCAAGAGGTCCTGCTGGGATGTTCAGGGGAGATGCAATTAACATATTGTTGCTATGCCAACACTAATAATTTCTTTTGGGACTTGTTTTCTTCATATAGGCATTGTGGCGGAGTCAATAGTGTAAAGGAGGTAACTGGCATTGGAAGGGAAGGTTAACCTATTTCAGGGAACTGACTGTTTTCAAGGATTTGAGCAGTGGCCCTTGGCAGTCCAGCAGAATGCTAATTATGCATTCATTAAAGAGGGCTCCACACCAACCTGGCACTGCCCAAATGCCCACAGTTTTTAAGTCTGAGGAATCCTGGGTGCTGCTCACTCCGTGATATGTGCCTTGGAAGGTGACAATGTGAATGACTGGATACATGCATCAGCCATTTCCAAAAACATTTGAGTGTGCCCTGTCCATGCTAGTGAATTTCTCATTCTGGGGAAAATGACTGAATTTGGGCTTCTTTAGCAACTACTGGTTATCAAGGGCCTTTAGGCCCCCAAATTAGACTTAGTCTTTAATCTCTGACCTCTCTCCAGTTCTCCTCAGTGACTTCTCAGATTATTAGCAGAAACAAATCAGGCTGCTTCATTAGCAGAGAAATGGGCTACAAGCTGCATTATAATCTCCATGTGCACTTAGATATGGGTGAGGACAAGACCCCTTTACCTAAGTCGGGAATGACTGGGGTGGGATCCATCAGCTGTCTGCTGTCCCATGCACTGAAAGTCTTTTCCTGAGCTATGTGGGGTCCAGGCTTCTCTCTTCCTTCCTTCATCACATACACCTGGGACACCTGCCTCCCGTCAAACATGGTGTAGCATGAACATGAAGATGAATGAGATGCAGAATCTGCCGTTGAGGGGCTCTGGGTCTAATGAGGCACATACAGACATGAGTACATTCACGTTCAGCTCTAGTAGGCATCGTGTATAGGAGAACACAGGGGCAGAGCCTTCCAGTAGGAAGTTGAAGGTCAAGGTAGGTGGTCTGTGCTCAGGAAGGAAGAACAGACCATATGGGCAAAGGCTTGGTGGCCTTGTAGTATGAAGATGAGTAACTAGGGCCAGAGAGGACCTATAGCTTACAGTGCAGTGGTCTTGAGAACAAGTTCCGCAAGTGGGTTAGCCGAGTTTAAACACATCAGGACCTGTGTAAATTTGTTTTCTTGTATGTAAAAGAGACAGAGACACCATATGCCCCCAAGGTGGGCAGTGAAGATGGAGCAGCTGAGCAGCACCCGGGCAGATGGGAAGTGTGTTCAGTCACTGAACATGGTCCTCCCCTCTGGAGAAGACTTGGCTTAGGTCTTGGTCTTTTTAAAACACACACTTTTTTTTTTTTAAGTGAATATAGGTGTTTTTCCCGCTTGTATATCTTTATACCATGTTTATGCAGTGCTCATGGAGAACAGAAGAGGGGATCCTGGAACTGGAGTTGCAGACAGTTGTGAGCTGCCATGTGGGTGCTGGGAATCAAACCCAAGTCCTCTGGAGGAGCAGCCAGTGTGCTCAACCACTGAGAAATCTCCCCATTCCTCAACGTTTTTTGCCCTTTTTAAAGCCAGTGCTCAGGTCTCTTCCTCTGGCTATTTTGGTTCTGTTGGGCAAGTCTTTGTCACAGAGCTGCAGGCTATTTTTTTAAGTGATGCTTAGGGTTGGGATTAAGGCTTGGTTGGTCAGTAAAGTGCTTGCCAAACAAACATAGGGACCCAACTTCAGATTCCCAGCACTCATGTAAAAAGCAGGAAAAACTGGTACATGGCTGTAATCTCAGCACTGGGGAGGCAGAAATAGGGTTTCTGGAGCTCACTGGTCAGCTGACCTCACAAAATTGATGAGCTCTGGATTAAGTGAGAGACTGTGTCTCAAAAATCCTAATGTGGGGAGCATTGAGGAAGACACTTGATAGAAGCCTCTGGTCTCTGTGTGAATGTACACATGTATACACACAACTGGGCACACACACACACACACACAAACATGAAGACATGCTCACACCACACACACTAAAAAAATGAGGCTCAGCAAGATACTATACAGAAGTAAAACTATCAATGTAATTTCATGATGTCAAAAATAAATGTTTCCAACTTTGTCAGTACTAAATGCCTTACAGTCAGACTTTTTTCTCCCCTGAATCCAGGGTCTGTGTATGCTTGGCATGGGCTCTACCATTAATCTTCACCTCTCCCCACTGAGCTACATTCCTAGCCCTCCAGGCAGATTTTCACCTCTCTCCCTCCTTTCCTTCTTCCCTCCCTCCTTTCTTTCCTTCCTTGGCAGAGTCTTTAAGTGAAGCCCATGTGGCTTCACATTTTAGATCCCCCTGCCTCTACCTCCTGAGTGCTGTGACCACAGGAAGCACCTCCACTCCAGGGCCAGACTTCAATTTTCTACACTGTCCATCAATGATATCACGACGCTGATGACTAGCCTGTCTTGTGTCAAAAGACAAAGGGGATGGAAATTTTGGAGTCATTACTTACTGCTATCAGAAAGGAAGTATGCTTTCAAAGCTGCCAGCAGCATCCCCCAGCGCTCACATGGACAAGCCTGACAACTTGACCCTCTGTGAATGTGGTCAATTGAAGCAAACTCGTGAAAGGCCATGAGTACAGAACACCATGCAAGTGAGAAAAGCCAGTCTCTGGCTTTACAAAAGGGTAATTGAGTGCTTTGAGGATGGTGACAAGTAGAGAGTTCTTATGTCGTTTATAGGTCAGCCGTATTGACAGTCATGGGCAGTTTGCTTCTCCCTGTATGATGGCTTGTGGGAACTGGGGATGTGCATGTGAGCCTCAGCTGCACTCTTTGCCAGGAGACAGACCCTGACAGGGAGAACTTCTCAGGCTTCTGGTTGAGTCAGGACAGTTGGGAAGGAGGCTGGGGGTCAGCCTCCATGCTGCTGCTTCCAGCAGAAGCCACGACTGTGTCTCCTCCCTGCAGTGCCTCTCTGGCCACAGCTGTCATCCTTATGTGAAATTGTAGGGGCCAACTTCTCCCCTGAGGTGCTGGGGCAGAGATGAAACCTGTTAAATATTACTGATGACAGTCAAATGCCACTGAGATACCAGCTAAGCCTTTTGTTAGTCTTGTCTCACAAACACCTTTTGATGTATTTCTGTGGATGAATGAAGCTGCAGGAGAGTCTATTCAACAGACTTCAGCAGGACCTGTCCACAGCTCTGCACTCCAGCTACAAGGGACATGGTAACCACAGCTGCTGAAGACTCCTGCTTCAGGAGACCTCCAGCCATATCCGCAGCAGTGTGGGAAGCCTTCACTGCATGCAGGAAAAGCTTCAGTAGACTCTAAGTGACCTCACTTTCGGCTGTTCCAGAAAGTCTGACCTTTGACTACTCTAGACCTTGCCAAGGCATCTTCTATCAGGTCTGGAGGAGTAAGTACACTCCCCTAATAACTCAGAAAAAGCATGTGATGGACAGATGCCAGGGCTGTACCAGTGCTTGGCTGTGATCGACCTTGACAAAACTGGAAGCCATGCTGTGAGTGGTGCAAGTTTTAGGTACCACATTTGCATACCACTAATGCGGGACTGAATTCTAGAGTGAAATCAAGTTTCTTAACAGGTGATCAAATAAGTACACTCACAACAGAGAACAGAGTGGAGACTTGCCACCGCCGATTCAGCTGCTGCTGTGCTGCAGTCTGCAGGGAAGACGGAGCCAAACTTGCAACCATGCTTCTCCGCTGCTCCCTCCTGCTCCACCTACCCCAAGAGAGAGGGACCACCCCAAAAGAGAGCGTGCAACTCACCTCTCACGAATTCTTAAAGGGTCCTGTATCCTCAGAGAAGACCACGCCCACAGGACCAAACCGTTCCCATTGGTCATTGGTCCAAATGGCAGAAATCCCACAACATACCACACACACATGCCACACCCCTCCTGGTTGTATAACCAGACAGCCCCATTTCCTTTTGGGGTCACGCAGGAGGTCCCTTCTGTATGGTGCACCCTGATGTTGCAACACTAGGCTCCAGTGAAAGACTTTCTCCCAAGTCGTTTGGTCTTTGCCATGAAGTGCTGTCTGTCCAGTCTGCAGCAGGGGAACATCAGCAAGTGCAGTACAGGAGGGCAGCTGGAGAATTTCAAATAGCAACTGGGGCAGAGGCAGCAGGAAGCAGAGGTAGTGGAGACGACCAAGGGCTGCTGGCCAGTAAAGAGGATAGGGAAGATAGAGTGTGTACAGCCCAGGACAAAGGGCCGCAGGTCATAGTGGCTGGAAGAGTTCCCGGGAACTGCCAAGCCCTAAAGGCTGAGGGCCACCATCTTAGTTGCTTTCCTGTTGCTGTGATAAACATTACAGGCAAAGACAACTTAAGGAAGAAAGAGTTGATTTGGGCTTATGCTTCCAGAGGGATCGAGCCCATTCATGGCCGTCGGCACAGCATGGCAAGAACAGGAAGCTGGCCATCAGATTTTCATCCACACGGAAAGCAGAGAAGAGCATGAGTAGGTAGGGTGAGGCTCTAAACCCTCAAAGCCCGCCCCCAGTGACCCACTTCCTCCAGCAAGGCTCCTCCACCTAAAGGTTCCGTAACCTCCCCAAGCAGTGCCCAGAAGGGGATCAAGTATTCAAATGCATGAGCCCATGGGGCATCTGTCATTTAAACCACCACAACTACAATATCCCAAGCCCCAGAGCTGACACAGAAGTTAGGAACCTCAAATCCCAACTCCCCCCAACACTGATTGCTGTAACAATGGCTGTAACACCAATTGCTAAATGGTCTTATTAATTAAAAAAAATGGAGCTAGATATTGGGGTGAAAGTCGAAAGATCAGAGGAATAGAACAAGCCAGCCACAAGTTCTTACTGCTAGGAAATCCTCAGCCCAAGAGAGCTACTTCCTGTACACTCATGCCTTATATACTTTTCTGTGCCCTGCCATGTTCTACATCACTTCCTCTTTCTGCCCAGCTCTATCACTTCCTATCTGTCTGTACAGACCTCCAGACCTCTATGGTTAACTAGTGCTGGGATTAAAGGTGTGTGCCATCATGCCTGGCTCTGTTCCCAGTGTGGCCTTGAACTCACAGAAATTGGATGAATCTCTGTCTCCCAAATGCTAAGATTAAAGGCATGTGCTACCGCTGCCTGACTTCTATGTTTAATATAGCACCTGGCTTTGTCCTCTAAATCCCAGGCAAGCTTTATTTTATTTGTTAGAGCACAAATAAAATATCAGCACAAGTGGCCCTCACCTGCTGTTGCCTCAGTGACAGAAACAGCAGGCAGAATCAGGCATCATCAGGATTAGGTACACCTGGAGAAGACGATGTCTTTCCGGGTCCCACTATTTCTCTGGGAACATGGTCTGATATTAATGTTAATAGAACTCTAACAAAGAATGTGGATGTTTTAAATAATGTCATCAGACCTGGTCAAGACATTATTATGATAGAATGATGTGTTTGATGCCATCATTCAGGAAGCAGTTATAGATTTTCAAGCAAGATGTTGGGAACAACAGTGTTGCCAGCAACCCATCCATCTGCCACACATTTTAGCTTGTCAACAGGGCAGTGTTGAGCTGTAAGCCCCAAGACTCTGTTAGGACTGCCTCTAGTTGCTCAAGCCTGTGAGGCCCACGTGAGGTAGATAGGAAGCATCTGGATCCTGGTTACCCTCCAGCAATGGCTGCCAAGAACGGAAGATAAGAATCCTAGCATCTTTGCCTCCTGGAGGGTAGCTCTGAGCTGCCACGTTTACCATTTCCTGTGTTTCCAGGGAAGCCTGAGTCCTGGTAGCCCACAGTGATGACCTGCTTGCTCAACTAAACTCTAGACCTTATTGGGATATCATCCAAATTTTGGTGGAAGTCTCTTTTCTGGGGCAGGATTTCATGAAGGGATGTAGTCCACGGGTCCCCCTGGTGTCCTCTACTCCATCACAGTTTCTCAGTCCTTGTCTCCCATAACCTTGACAATTTTGAGGAGTCACATCAGGTTTTTGTAGACTGTTCCTTGGGTTGGATTTAGCTATTGTGATAATATTGTGGCTATTAGTGTTTGGCCAAGGTCTCACAGGACAGGTATTCTTCCTGTTCCATCAAACTAGGGAAGACACCACATTTTAAAACTTAAAGAAAATGCCTCCACTCCTCAAGCCATCACAGACAGCCCTTTCTCCCAAAGAGGGACATGGCTGGAGAGTGGTGTGTGTTTGAATGGTCTTATCAAGAATCAGTGACTTAATCCTATGTTTCCTGCTTGCCTGAGAATATGCTCTCTGTGTTTTGGGGTCTCTTAAGATTCTGATTTTCCTTAGCCAGCCACAGGGATACTACATTATGGAAATGCTAAGACAATACAAAGGCATGCAAATCAAGACTACACAGTGAGATTCCATCTCTCCAGTCAGAATGGCCATCAGCAAGAAAACAACAAATGTACCCTTAGTCACTGTGGAGGATGCAAATTAGTCCAGTCACTATGCAAATCAGGATGGAAATGCTGCAGAAAACCAAATAAACAAACAAACAAAAGCAACTAAGAACAGAACTCCCTTATGCCCCAGCTGTACCACTGTTGGATCTAGAACCAGAATCAGCTTGCTTTGGCAAAAGCACACCCATGTCTGTTGCCACACTAACCACCATAGCCAAATTGTGGAGTTACTTTAAGGTGTCTATTAACAGATGAGTGGCATCTATACACAGTGGAGTGGTACTGAGCAATAAAGAAGAATGGCATTGTGTTTTGTTTTGTTTTGTTGTTTTATTTAAATGGCTGGAACTGGACAGCATCATCATATTAAGTAAAATAAGCCAGACTCAGAAGATGTTTCCTCTCACCTGTGAAAGCTTAAAAAAAAGAAAGAAAGATGTAAACTAATGGGGGATATGCTAGGATTGTAGAAGAGAATCAGGAAAGGAGGGGTGTGAAGGGCCATAATAAAGAGGAATGGCAGAGTGCATATGATCCAGGTACATGATATGCATGTATGCAAATGTTACAATGAAACACCTTATATTGAAAATTAACACATGCTAATTTAAGGAAAAACGTAGAGCTGGGTGTGGTGGTATACACTTGTAATTTTAGCATTCTAGAAGGCAGGAGGATGAGGAGTTCAAGGCAAGCCTGAAATATATGAGACCCTGATTCAAACAGACATAAATCAAGGTAAAAAATGAGAAATGAATGTCCCAGCTCTTTTTATTTTGAGATGGTGTCTCACTAGTTACCCAGGCTGGCTTTGAACTCACTCTGAAGCCCAGAAGACCTTGGCCTTCAGCTCTTGAGAACTGGCAGTACCAGTGTGCATCACCAGCCCCATATTTTGTGTGTATTGGTGTTTGGCTTTCATCACTTGTATGCCTGGTGCCCACAGAGGCCAGAAGAAGGCATCAGAGCCCATGGGACTGGAGTTACACATGGCAGTGAGCCATCCTGTGGGTGCTAGGTATTGAACCCAGGTCCTCTGGAAGAGCACCCAGCCTTCTTATCCACTGAGTGATCTCTCCAGCCCTACTATGTCTATGACTTCTGAGAAGCAGTGGTACCAACCTGGCCACTGAACTCCAATAATAAAATTAATGAGAATGATGCAATGTCGGGATTGTTCTGGTTTCCATAGCTGTAACAAAATACTGGAGAGGGGGCTTTATAGAGAAAGATGGTTTATTTAGCTTATGATTCTGGAGGCTCAAGAACATAGTGCTAGCATCTGCCCGGCTCTTTAGAGGGTCTCACAGCACATGCCACCACAATAGAGAAGGGCATGCCAAAAATGTCATACATCAAGGTGGGTGCAAGAGAGTGAGGAAGAGGGGGGAGAAGGGAAGGAAGCTCACTGTTTACAGTTACCTCTTCTGGTAGAAGGTAATTCACTCCTACCAGACCTGATCCTTTAGACCAGCAGGACCCCTCTGAGGGTGATCAGAACTCAGTTCCCTCCTATCCTAGTTCACCTCTCCAAGGTCCCCCGGCCTCTCAGCATTGCTACACTGGGAACCCACCTCTCAGCACGTGGGTCTTTGGGGGTACAGGAGCCACATCTGAAGCTTAGCATTGCCCTAAGATGCAGTTTCCAAATGCAGGCTTCCACATGGAATTTGCCAGAGGTGTGGTGGCCTGCTACGTTCTCTTTGGGGACAGCCATGTGGCTACATGCAAGGACACTGAGTCTGAAGTTACAGGATGTACATTTAAGGTGTTCTTCTGAGGCAATAGAGGACTCATAAATTGCCATGCTCAGAGTCATGTGTGAATTGTCAGCAAATCACAGAGTGCTGCTCAGTCTGGTCTGTCCTGTGTCTCAGTTACAACACAGGCCGTTTTCCGTCCCTTAGCCTGCTACAGTCTGAGCATTCCTCCCAGCCCAGCTCTGCCCCAGTCATCTATTAATCTTTGAGCCACGTAGTGCTTGACTTAAGGTCTAGCAGATTGTAAAAATGACTGTGATGGCCTGGGGGAGATGGTTCTGTCAGTATAGCGCTCCCCTGGGCAAGCCTGAGGACTGGAGTTTGAACTCCAACACTTAGATAAAAAGCCATGTGTGGTGGCTCACCTGTAATCCCAGCTCTGGGGAAGTGGAGACAGGAGGATTCCCCAGGGCTTGCTGGCCAGTTAATTCAGCTGACTTGGTGAACCCCAGGTTCAGTGAGGCCCTGTCTCGAAAGAGAAGGAGGAAAGCTATCGAGGAGAACACCTACCCACACACGTGTATGTGTGCCTGCATACATGTTTACATACCCGGGCAGAAACATATGCACACACATAGCAAAAATGAATATTGTACCACATTATATAGCACTTTCTTTACATCAAGCATAGTTCACTCATGTGTCAACTTATTTAATCCGCTACAAGGTAGGTAGCATTGTTAGGAAATTATGTACAACCAGTGCCCAGGAAATATGAATGGAAGTATCTATGGCCACCCTCTCCAACCCTTACATGAGGTCTGTCAAGCATTAAGCTGGCTGAAAAGACTAGTCTTACACTTCTAACAAAGATCCAGATGGCTTCCTAAATCACCTGTACCTTGAGGCGGGGGGGGGGGGGGGCAGGGGGGGGAATACAGGCAGAGGTACAGGCAGGGCTGGAGAACACAGGGACTAAGACTCACTTGTTCCACTGCTTGGGAGAGGATTACAGATTCTCAGGTTTGATTCCTTAAGGGCATGAAGAAGCCAGTTAAGCCAAGAGCTTCAAGAGCCTCATCAGAACCATCCATGTTCACAGTCGCTGGGAAAGCAGGGCAGACACTTTCCAGCACCAGGGATAGAGCTTTTGAGTTTGAACTTAACATGGAGCCCAGTGATGGCTGCCAAGTGGCCCGGAGCCTGCTGTCCAGGCAGGACTGTGACCCTTTCCAAGGATGTCACAGATCAGGTAGAAGTGGAGCTGGTTCCCTGGAGACTGAGGAGTGTTCAGGGGTAGTGGAGGAGGTATATGGTTGAAGCATGACCTTTGGGTCAGGCAGCGCTGTGTTCAAATCCAGCATCATTGACCATCTACTGTCCAACCTGTGGTGAGCCGCTCATAGGGTTCTGTTTGCTTGGGGTGAATGTAGAGGATGTGAGCTCCACAGGCATGCTGAGGAAATGGGAAGCCCTGGAGATTTGAAAACAGCATTCTGAACAGGTGATGGCTGCTTGGTGGGGAAAGCAAGGAAAACCAAGGATGAACAGAAGATAGCTCTGGGCCTGAGGGTCCTGGGAAGAGGTGACAGGACCTTCACATAGGGTCACACCACCAGGTATGCTAGAAGCATGGGGCTGACCCTGTCATTGTACATAGTCCTAGGCACAGGACACCTGAGACAGGGAGGAGAAATCCCTGTCCTGTCCTGTCTCTACAGTCCACTCTCCTGGCTGAACCCAGAGGCTGACAGGGGACATCCCTTCTGTCAGCTGGAGCAGGGAGACTCAGAGCCTGTTTGGCAGGCTCAGGGAAGGTACATACAAGACCTAAGATGCCTGGACACATCTTAGGGATCATCATCCCTGTGACGAGCCCAGCCTCTGGATCCAGCTGGCTTCCTTAAGTCAGTAGTGTCTCCTAGGATGGCTCTCCAAAAATCATCCATTGCCCTCTCCATCTCTGGTGTGGTAAGCACCAACCAGGCTGTGTAACATAAGAGACCTCTCCAGTAGCGTTTTATGATTTGAGGATGCATAAGAGGGATTCCTTAGACCAAAGGACCATCAGGGTCAAAGGAAGTGGGTGAGGCTGGATGTAGGAACATCATGGGAAATAAGGGTTAGAATGGTGCATATCTGCCTTCCAATCTCCCAACCTTCTCTCTATTCTCTTTCTTTCTTTCTTTCTTTCTTTCTTTCTTTCTTTCTTTCTTTCTTTCTTTCTTTCTTTCTTTCTTTCTTTCTTTCTTCCTTCCTTCCTTCCTTCCTTCCTTCCTTCCTCTCCCCCCCCCCTTCCTTATTTTTTTTTTTTTTGTGTGGGAGTCTTGCTGTGTAGCAAATTGACTTTGAGGCCTCTTGTCTCCACCTCCCAAGTCCTGAGATTATAAATGAGTGCTACTAGGTCGTTTTTTTTTTTTGAGACAGTGTCTTTGGGTAACCCTGGCTGTCCTGGAACTTGCTATGTAGACCAGGCTGGCCTCATAGAGATATGGCTGCCTCTGCCAGAATACTATGATTAAAAGTGTGTGCCACCACACTTGGCCACTCCTGGCTCTCTTAAAGAAGCATTTGTGCACCCAGAAACCACAGGAGTGCCTAGGAATGCAGGAGGTGCGCCTAGGCTGGTGGGTGAGATCCACACATTAACATTCAGTTAGTGCTACCAAAGTGTAAGAAGCAGACATCCACTCAAGCACTGGGGAAGTCAAGAGTCCTTCTCGAAAGATAAGGGCTCCGATAGAATCAAGTTTAGTAAGTGCATTCGAGCTCAGGTGATAGACTGTTCTTTCCTTCCGCCCCTCCAAGCACCAGTTCCCTCACACCCGACAAAGCACACCCTTCCTGCTCCCACACAACTCTTGGCTTTTGACTTTCCAAGATGTCAGCTGACCAAGCTCTTTCAGTCCCGGAAAGCTACAAATTCAACACATTCTCAACAGGCTCCATTCACTGGGCTCTTAGGTTATATGACTGAGTCTGTCTCCAGGTCCCTTTAGGGTGCAGAGTGGGACAGGGAGGGGCCTTTGGAGGAACAGGTTGTGGCCGGACAACTTGCAGGAGTTGGTTCTCTCCTTCCACCGTGTGGGCTCTGGGACTCGAACTCAGATCAACAGGCTCTGGCTCTGCAGTGTTCTTATTCCCTGAGCCATCTGAAGGCCCTACCCCATACTTCTTGATGTCCTGCTATCTTGGACATTCCTTCTCTTTGCATTTCAGTTAGAAATAATTCTATTGCTCTGTCTTCAAGCTGCCTGAGTTGACTATGTCAGTCTCCTGATGAATCCCTGAAAGGCATTCCCTTTCTCTCTCCCTCCCTCTCTCCCTCCTTCTTTCCTTTTCTTTCTTACTTTTTTTTTTTTCCATGCTGGGGATTAAAAACGCTTTACCACTGAGTGACATCTCCAGTTCTGAATGCCAGCCTTCATTTCTGTCATGAGGTCCTTAATTTCTAACATTTCCTTTTGGTGTTTTCTTAAAATTCCATTTTCTTTGCTTACTTAGCCGTATGTCCTTACAAGCATTGTGCATACATAGCAATCATTTTACTTGAGATCCCCTGCCTGACATCCTCATCTGCCCTATTGGAATGAGTCTGGTTCTAGGGACTGCCTTGTGGACTCGGTGAGTTTTCTTACTTTTGGGCAAACCTTGTAACTTCTGGCGGGGAGCTGGAGGTATCACACTGGGAGACAGCAATGGAAGTAAGGAGGCAGTTAGCGGAGGTTTTCTGTTCATCATCTAACAGTGGGGTGTGTTTAATATTTAATATGGTTGTGCACTCTAAACCCTTCAGATTCCTCTGGTGTCCTAGTTTCATCTCCGTTTGACTTTGAGTTTTCCCACTTAGCTTTCCTGCTTAGAAAAAAAAAGAAAGAAAGAAGTCAGTCCTGTAGATTTCTCAGCAGTAATCTGCTGTTCCTATGTTGGACTCTTGGTGTGGTGGCCTGGCTTCTCATTAGCTTTGTGACTTTGGACATGTTTCTCCACTGAGCCTCTTTTCTCATCTATAATATAAAACAGGAATAATGTCCCCTTATAGTACTGGGCTGAGGATTAAATGGAATACTAAATTAAAAATGATGAGCGCTGTGCCCTGGATAGACCACATTCCTGATTGAATCAATGGATCCTTCGGGCTCTGAATCACTAATTGCTACTTGTTGAGCTGGATGCTTGCCGAGTGTTGCTCTGTGTCTTTCAGCTGTGTAGTTAGACTAGAAACTCATCTCTCCTCATCGTAGTGGCTCTGCTGTATGGTTGCTGCAATAGGCAAGTATCTTAAAAATAAATAAAGGTGCCTTCTAGGTACCCCAGATACTTTAAGCAGCACCTAATGACATATTTAAGTGCAAGACCTGCCGGAACCAGAGAAAATAATAACCTCCTTAATTGCAGAGACATCCAAGCTACATTCTCCCATGTAAATAATACGCCCTTCAGAAGCATCCTAATTAGGTATTTACCTCAGCAATTGCAGCGGCTTCACCCTGCTTCCCTAGAGACACATTAAACAGCATATCAGGGTGGCTGGGACTGAAAACAAACTGGCATCAAGAAAATAAATGGTGTCAAAGATTTTTTTTTCCTGAGAAGGTAGAGGCTGGGGCTCTAGCTGGGGAGAGCAGTGGGAGCCCCAGGGGTGGGCAGCCTACCTGTGTATGGAGGCAACTTCCTGTCAAGACCCCTCTTGGGCAGGCAGAAAAGCAGCACTGCCCCTCCTCGTCCACCTTCCAGAATTAGGATCTGGAAATTGGAAATTGTGGAATTGGGTCTGCAGGGGGATGGCTTCACTCCGTCGTGTGCTGGTAGGGAAAAGGGCTCTCATGAGGAATCACTGGTTTGGAAGGTGTCGGGGTGTGATGAGGTCCTGCCAAAGTCCTCATTCTCATTGTCCTGGGTCATCGGCAGTCCCTGGAGAGACAACGGAACCTCCGGCAGCTTCAGAAGTGACCTGCCCTCCTGATTGCTTCCTTTTCTTTCTTCTTCCTGTCTCTCCTGTCCCTCTCCTCACCCAGACCTTACTTCCTCTTCCTTTATTTCCTTCTGTCCTTCTACAGTTCTACCTCTTCAGAACCCCAAGATGCCCAGACCATCATCACTGCCTCTGACCATTACTGTCCCCTGGCTGGGAGATGGCACACCTGGAACAGAGATCTCGATGTTTTGAAATTAGTGACGGCTTGGGGACAGGAAGACTGCTCCTCACAAGGACTTGGCATGTGACCTCAGTTCTTAGAGCCTATTCTGTCACTTGCAGGCACCATCACTGTGCCTCAGAGTCAAAGCCATGTAGCCTTGCAGACTTGGCTGTCTGTAGATACACTGTCAAGCCCACAGGACTGTCTGCCCTTGAGGTTATCTCCCAGATTCTGCACTCCGAGGTGTGAGGATATGAGACTAGCTCACAGGGACAGCAGCAATCACAGACCAAATGGGGTCCAATGGTATTTGGGTCTCGCTGACACCCTAACTTGTCCTGTAGTAGCCTGAGGTCTTGACCTTTCTATTTGCATCTACAGCACCCGTTATGGTCCTAATATGAAATGTGACTCAAAGGCTCACTGTCTGAGCAGTTGGCCCCCAGCTGGTGGCTCTGTTTGGAGAGCTTGTAGGACTCTCAGGACATGGAGTCTAGTTGGCAGACAGGGTGGAGGCTCATGGGTTAGAGGCCAGAGCTGGTTCTGTCCTGAGTCCACTTTCTCTGTTCCCTGGTTGGTGCTGAGATATGAGCAAGCCTCAAGCTGCTCCCACCACCATGCCTTCCCTGCCATGACAGGATGCACTCACTCAAACCCAGAGCCCCAAACTAAATCCTCCTTTGAGTTGCTTCAATAGGGACATTGGTCATAGCAACAAGAAGAATGACAGTGCCCTTCTTGCCTGTCATAGGTGCCTTGGTATCATGAGAAAGTTGAAAGGACCTATGGCATTGTCTGACTCTGTAGTCCTCAACTTGGCATCTATTGACTGGAGAGTTGTATCAGATTGTGGGTGCTGCTATAACAAAATACTATGGGCTGAGTGTCTTAAACAACAAAAATGTATTTCCCATAATTCTGGAGTCCAGACACTCAAGGTAAAGGTGTTGTAGGACTGGCTTCTTCTGAGGTGGAACTCCTTGACCTGCATATGTCTGCCTCCCTGTGTTCTTGCATGGTCATCCCACTTTGCATAGCTGTGTCATATTCTACTCTTCTTATAAGATTAGCAAGTTTCCATATGACATCATTGAACTATAGTCACCTATATAAAGTCCCTGTCTGAAGAATCATTTCCTTAGCTACAGAGATTTGGAACTTCAACATACAACATGTATATGTGAGGTGTGTGTGTGTGTGTGTGTGTGTGTGTGTGTGTGTGTGTGTGTGTGTGTGTGTGTGTATTTGCCCTCATGTGCACACATGCATGTGTAGGCTAGAGGACAATGTCAGGTGTCTTCTTCAGTCTCTCCATTTTGCTGTTGAGACAGGATCTCTCACTAATCCTGGAGCCAGTGAGCTTCAGAGATGGCCTGTTTGTGATTCCCTCCTCCCTGAGCATTGGAGTTGTAGATGTGTGCCTCTGTGCCTTGTGTTAGGGATCCAAACTCAGGTCCTCATGGTGTGAGGCAAGCACTTTGTAATTGAGTCATCTCTGTAGCCCCTAAACTTAAATCTTTATAAATGAAGAAAGTGGAGCCTAGAAAGGATGATCCAGCCTCTCTTGTCTGTGGCACACAGTGGGTCTGGAGAGGCTGGGAGTAGAGTTCGGGGCATAGGGCTCCTAGCTATGTCTAGGCCTACTCTGTCATCTTTGCTGGGTGTTTTCCCACGACGACGAGGATTGCTATAAAGTCATTAGCCACAGTATGGATTTCAAAACACCTTCAGATTGCTAAGATACCTCCTATGTTTCTCAGATGCCAGCCTTCAGGGTTGGCTTTTCCTTCAATAGCTAACCAGTTTTGTCTTCCTTCAGAACGTGGTTGGGGAGCACTTCATTGCCCTCACTCCTGACGTATTTAGGGGATATCTCAGAGGGCTGCTTATACATGCTACAAATGGGTCCTGTCTCCCATCATTCCAGGTAGTAGAATGGTCACCTTGTCCTGGTCTGTCAGGGGCTTTGCCAGCATTGGCACTAGACATCCTGTGTCCTGGGCAACCCTCAGTCCCCCCAAAACAGGGATGATTGAAACCATCCCAGCCAGACTCCTCTCTGGGCTCATCTCTCACATTCCCCCATTGGCCTATCTGGCCTGCTCCCTCTTTCAATACCTCATCATGGCTCTCTAAAGCCCAGTTAAAATCACTGCCTTACCAATGTTTTCAGAGCCTCAGGAACTGTGGTGGGAAAGGGAACACATGGCATCTGAGAGAGGAGCTCCATGCTCCTGGATGGCTGCCCATGACTCTGGCCAATGGGCTGCCCGCCTCTCTGTGGTTACATCTGCTGCTGCTGAGCTTGTGCAGTGGGATACCATCCATCTCTTGCCAGCATGCCTCCTGCCTCTTAGGGTGCATGTAGCTAGCTAGTATCCTCTCCCTTCTGGGTCCCTGTCTCAAAATCTTTCTGAGGGCGATTCTCTGCCTTGAGTACCACACAGAGCAGCTTATCTTCCAATTCTCACCTTCCCCAACTTGGCTTTCCCTCTGCACACTGAGAAAATTCATTGATGTCAATTTCTCAAAGCAATTAGCGCTTCCTTCCCTCAGAGGGAGACTTCTACAGGCGGCGTTGAAACTGTAATTCATCCTGAAGGTCGTCGGCTTTGCATCACTGTGAATGATGCCCTGATAATGTTATAAATGCATGCATGGCAGGCTGTCATTCACTCACTTGAGAATAAGGACAGCTGTCAATCAAGCTCTGGTGCGCACCCACACTGAGTTGGGATGTGCAGACACAGAGATGAACAAGACCACATCCCTTGCACTCCATTCTTGCTCCATCAGGGAGATAGGAGGCCCACAGCACCTATCAGGGGTCAGGGGTCACAATCCATAAAAGACTGGGTGATCTTAGTGAGGATGTGATCATCCTTGCTGAGGGATGGACAGCAGAAAGAGGTGATGTGAAGAGATTCTCAAACAGTGCTTGGGGACTGGTAGGAAACGCAACTGCCCTGCCAAGCCCAGCCCAGGCTCCCTAGATCAGAGCTGCTGGTGTGAGGCTCAGCCATCTGTGCTAAGGAGTTTTCTGGGAGTTTGAAAGCCGTCTGGTTGCTTCTCAGTGCCCTCAGTAGGTCATTACTGCTGACCCTTCACCACAACCCCTTTGCTGGAGAATTGGCCCTGTTTCCTAGACTTCCACTCCATCTTTTGAGATTTGGCTCATGTATTGTTTCTAACTGTCTCCTGATGTTCTATTGATGGAACAAAACACCACGATGAAGGAAACTTATAAATGAAACCATGTAATTGGAAACTTTCTTACAGTTTCAGAGGGTGAGTCTATGACTATCATGGAAGCAGGCAGGCAGGTATGGTGCTGGAGCAGTAGCTGAGAGCTTACTTTTGATCCACAAACTTGAGGCCGAGAGAGAGGGAGGGAGGGAGGGAGGGACAGGAAAGGAAGGGAGAGAGTGGGAACAATAGTGCTAATTGGGAATGGCATGGGCTTTTGAAACCTCAAAGCGCATCCTCCCACCCCAATGTCACACCTCCTCTAACAAGGCCATACTCCTAATCCTCCTCAAACAGTTCCACCAACTTCAGACCAAGCATTCAGATATATGAGCCTATGAGGGCCATTCTCATTCAAACCACCACTCTCTTTTGGATTTTGGAAAGACAAATGTGGTCCTGCCATCTCTTCTAAGACTTTAAAGTATCTTTCCATTGCAACCGACTCATTTAACAGGTGTTTTCTGGACTCCTAGTTAAAAACTGTAGTGGGCCCTGTGGTGTCTGGCACAAAGCCAAGCAAGACCAAATGGTCTGTGTCTTCTTGTAGCTCACATTCTAGGGGAGGAGAGGAATGAACAAGGAATAATACCCTGCAGACGGTTGCCCTTGGAACATAGGGTCTTAGGCTCGCCTGTGATAGAAGACCCACACCAAGGTTCACAGACTGTAGTCTCATTGTGCCTGCCCCCACAGCCCCTGTCTCTGAACTGCTATCTCTTTGACACACAGCTTTGGTTTCTCAGAAGTTCACAGGAAGCCAGAAGTCACATTGGAGACAGCAATTTACACATAGGATGAACTCTCCTGGGACATGAATTTTTGAGACAGAGTTCTTCGCTGGTCTGGAACTTCCCAATTAAGCAATGTTGGCTGTCTGGAAAGTTATAGGGATTTACCTGTGCCTGCTTCCTTAATGCTGGGATTATAAGCATTCTGCTACCATGCTTGTTTTTGATGTGTCTGTGTGCATGGGTGTGTGCGTGCGTGCGTGCATGTGTGTGTGTTGTGGGAGTTCAACTCAGGTCCTCATACTTGCCATCTAAGCATGTAACCAATGGAGCTGTTTCCTCAGCCTGTGACTTGATTTTCCAAAGTTTTCATAAAATGATGTCATAGGATAAAGTCCTTGTATCAGTCTATTTTCTGTTACTGCAACAAAGCACCAGAAGGTAGGAATTTTATAAGGAAAAGAGATCTGTTTAATTCACAAGGGCCTGGTGCTGGGTCAGCCTGGCTTCTATGAGTGCCCCATGGCAGGAGTGTATGAGAAGGGATGAAGGATCATCTGGTGAGACAGGAAGCCAGACAACAACCAGGAATCCTGTGTTAATCCCTTCCGAGGGCATGTCCCCAATGGCTTAATGGCCTTCTACGAGGCCCTGCCTCTTAAATGTCCCACCACCTTTTAACACTATCACACTTAAACTAAGCTTCCAATTCACAAACATGTGGGGAACACACTTAGACCACATCCAAACCACTGTGGTCCTCTATGTAAAACCGATGGGAGAGAAAGTTCTGACTGAAGCAGTTCAGAATTCTGCCTGTCTTTCACCTTGGGTGGTTGTAAAGACCTCATAGAGAGCTTCAAAGCAAAGTTTCAAAACTGGTCTACAGACTAAACTTCTAAAGCCTTAGTACGTGGCCCTTCTGTGCTGGTCCAGCTTGTCTGCATTATTCCCCTTTGCCCTACCTTTCCAGTCCATCCCCATGCAATAAGAACATAAGCTTCACTACATTGACTATCAACATGTATTCATCTTCCAAGACAGTTCCAAAGGCAGGAAGCAAACCCAGCTCAGGATGGGGGGTCGACTCCTTGGTGCCTCTTTGGCTTGGAGTCTTAACCGCTTTGAAGGGAGCCTGTCTCCCCAACCCAGCAGAGCTGTGAGCTCCCAGGGACAGGGACTATGCCTCTTAGCTTTGCAGGTGGAGCACATGAGCAGAACATTCATTCCTTGGCGGAATGAATGGGTAGAATCTGAGTGGGGCCACGTGCAGTCCTGCCTAAGCAAACTCTTCCTGACCCATACATGAGCTCAGCTTCATCTCTGTTACCGGATATTGACATTGCCTGTGATGTTCAGATCTGCCCCCTGTCCTGAGGGAGGAACGCGGTGGCAGTAGGACCTGAAACTCAACAGCATCTCATTGCTCCTTCGTATAGCTATCTGTGGTGTGCTTGCTGTGTGCCACGGAAGGACTGAAGATAGAGCCTGACCAAGCAACATGATGGCTCACCCTCAGAGAGTTTACGCGCTAAGCACATAAAGCAAGAACGAAGAAAAATTCAAGATTTTGTCAGATGTTACCGCGTGAGCAGGAGTGGAAAAGGGAAGGTGGAGACGGGACAGGGCAGTGTTAAGGGGTCACAGTTTGCAGCAGAATAAACAAGTCAGTCTCAGGAGTGATGGAGCACTGACTCGAGAGAACTAGGGGAGAGGAACCAGCAAAGACAAAGGCCTGAGGTGCGAGGGTGCTGGACATATTTGAGGCCTATGAGTGTGAATATGGGTGCATATGGGTGAATATGGGTGCATGCACATGGATGTGTAAGCCAGAGGCCAACATCAGATGTCTCCTCAATTATGCTCTACCTTTTTGGTTTTTTTTTCTTTTTTTCCTTCTCTCTCTCTCTCTTCTTTTTTTTTGTGGCAGGGTACCTCGCTGAACCTGGAGCTCACTGGTTTGACTAGAATGGCTGGCCAGTGAGCTTACACATCCCCCTGTTTCTGCTCCCCAGTGCTGGGATTACAGGTGCATGCCACCGTATCTGGCTTTTTGTGGGGGGTGCTGGGGGTCTGAACTTGAGTCAGTAAGCACCTTTACTGACTGAGCCAACTCCCCAAACCTCAGACTTCATTTTGAATCCATCAGCAAATCTTCTCCCCCACATCCACAAAACAGTACCTGACTCGTTCCCACTGCCTGCTCCGTCACCTCCCCGATCCAAACCAATGATTTTTCTTTGAGTAAATTTATAGTTACACAACTGTTGCCACAGTCTAATTTTAGAACATTTCCGTCATGTCTCCCCTAGCCGTTTGACATACGTAAATCATACCATATGTGTCTTTTGTGTCTGGCTTCTTCTATTCTGCATAGTGTTCTGAGGCACAATTAGTCAGGGCCTTGTGGCTTCTTGCTGTCTATTAAATTATGTTTCCTCCCTCGATCCATTTATTGATATCCTAAGTCCTGGTGGAGCTGTATTCAGAGTCAGGTGTTTGGGAAATCGCTAAGGTCTTAAAGAAGGTGGAGTGCCTTCAGTGAGGAATGGCCACTTGAGGACACAGACAGAAGCTGGCAGACATTCTACAATCCAGTAGGACCCAGGCAGGCTGGCACCCTCACCTCAGGCCTGCAGCCTCCAGAGCTGTGAGGGCAAAAGTGTGTTAGGTAAGCCACTCATATGCATCTTGAGCTGGCTAAGACACCTCTGCTGGGACCTTTACTCCACACTGGGAGCCGTGAGAGGGTTTGAGTCTAGAACAGCACGTACTAAGTTAGATTTCCAATGAATCTGTCTGGCTGCTCTACTCAGAACTCAGGGAGTCAGGGCAGACAGGAAGAAGCAGAGAGACCCATGAGGGGACCATTTCTAAGAGGTATCAGGCATGGTTCAGCATTAAGATGGAATCAACTCATACATGCCACAACATGGATAACCTCAGAACATTATGCGGAAAGAAGCCAGACACAAAAGACCACATATGGTATGATCTACGTATGTCAAACGCCTAAAGGAGACATGACGGAAATGTTCTAAAATTAGACTGTGGCAACGGTTGTGTAACTATAAATTTACTCAAAGAAAAATCATTGGTTTGGATCGGGGAGGTGACGGAGCAGGCAGTGGGAACGAGTCAGGTACTGTTTTGTGGATGTGGGGGAGAAGATTTGCTGATGGATTCAAAATGAAGTCTGAGGTTTGGGGAGTTGGCTCAGTCAGTAAAGGTGCTTACTGACTCAAGTTCAGACCCCCAGCACCCCCCACAAAAAGCCAGATACGGTGGCATGCACCTGTAATCCCAGCACTGGGGAGCAGAAACAGGGGGATGTGTAAGCTCACTGGCCAGCCATTCTAGTCAAATCAGTGAGCTCCAAGATCAGTGAGATACCCTGCCAAAAAAACAAGATAGATAGATAGATATTGATAGATAGATAGATAGATAGATAGATAAATAGATAGATTAGATAAGAAAAGAAGGAAGGAACTAAGGAAGGGAGGGAGGGAGGGAGGAAGAAGAAAGAAAGAAATAGAAGGAAGGAGGTAGAGAATGCCCGAGGAAGACACATGATATTGACCTCTGACCTCCACATCCGTGTGCATGTACCTACACCCTCACACACAGTAAAATGGGAAAGGAAAAGAAGAGACAAGGGTTGGTTTAATGGAACAGATAGTTAAAGCAACTTGTAACAGTTTTTATATCTCAGACCCCTGTCTTGGTCATTTATAAAGGTGAAAAGACACCATTCTATAACAGCTCTACAAAGCACCAGGAAGTTGAGAAACAGGAATCTGTTAAAGCACAGAGTGCTAAGTAACTTGCCCAAATCACATGGTTAGGGTGACCCCGAGGAATGGAGTTGGCAGATGTTCAGCCGAGAAGCAGCTGTGAGAGGAGAACATGCATGCAGTGTGGACGGGGACGTCTGGGAGAGAGAGAGAGAGAGTTCAATTTAGGGACTTAAGTTCCAACATGGTGTTTAAAACCATGAGCGTAACCCAAGGACTGCACATAGACAAAGCAGAGAAGGCACCCCAGATCTGATCCCGGGGACTCTCCAAACTGCTGCCAAGAGGAATATGTTAGCTACCTTTCTGTCACTGTGAACTGAAAAACAAATCAACTTGAAAGGAGAACAGGAAGAATTCTTTAGCTCATGATCTCAGAAGTTTTGGTCCATGGTCATTTGGCCTCATTTCTTCGGGCTTGTGGCAGCTCAGCGCTTCATGGCTGGGGAGCACATGAAGAGGCAGCTGCTTTAGGGAGAAAAAGAGACAGAGGAAGAGGCTGGGGCCCCAGTGCCCTTGATGACCTAACTCCTTCCCTCTAGGCCCCACCTCTAAAGGTCCCACCACCTCCCAGAAGTACCACAGGCTTCAAGCAAATGCTCTTTGCGGATCACAGAAGATTCAAACTGGAGTGGGAGAGTTGGCCATGGGCTCGTCAAAGAAGCTAGTCCAGGAGCCCATCTTTTTTTTTTTTTTTTTTTTTTTTTTTTTGTTTTTCGGAAGGTTTCTCTGTGTGCTTTGCGCTTTTGACTCACTTGTGCCAGGCTGGCTCGAATCCAGAGATCGCTGGTCTGCTCCGGTGCTGGATAAGGCGTGCGCCAGGAGCCCATCTAAGGGCAACTCCTAAGCTGCCTGGGGCTTTGGGAGGGCAGGTCTGTATCTGTGGAGAGAAATGGAGAGGGGACATATGGGGGCGAGGCTGCTGTACCAGGAAGCCCTGGGAAGTAGAACATAGAAGGCGGTTTGGCTTGGAAAGGGAATTCAGTTCTTTCTCAGGATGGAGGGCTGCAGACGGGACCCAGATCCCTGCGGAGTGAGCAGGAGACGACATATGCACAGTCTGGCTTCCACAGGCCACCTGGTTTTTCATTCCAATTTCAGGATGAGCAGAATGTGAAGGCAAAAATACTAGGCTCTAGACATGAGTCACCAATACTAGGTGAGGCTGCGAGCCCAGGCAATGACTAGGATTCCCCTTTGGTCAAGGAGACAAGGTCTCAACACAGAGATTTGGGTAATTCGTGTAATTTGGGTAATTAATTGGTCTGATTTACTCTCATCTGGACCACACAGGTCTGGAAAGTGTTTGAGATACAATTAGAGGTTGCTACATGAGTCCTTATTGACTCAGCTTGTGGGAGACTCTTCTTGCATTTACCTGGTGTGGTGTGAATTACTTCATCTGATTTATACAGTAAACATGCAGTGTCTGTATTTTCAACTCTGCAGTGCATGGAGAACAGCGGACAGAAAGCCACAAGATTGACTTCTGGTCATCACAAGGCAATTTATACAGGGCAGACAGTTGGGCAAGTTGACCTGCAAAGTCCCCTGTGAGTTTGTTAGGGCTGACCAAACCAAGAACCACAGACCTGGGATTAAGCAAGTCTATTTTCTCACAATTCTGGTGGCTGGAAGTCTGAGATCAAAGTGTTGACAGGGTGGCTTTGAGGCCTCTCTCTTGGCTTGCCCATGGCACTTCTCTCTGTTTTCATAGGATCTGCATGAGCCCATGGCCTAATCTCCTATTGGACCAACACCAGCCACACTGGATGAGGTCCCAACAACACAACTTTATTGGACCTTAAACACACACTGGGATATTTTTATTGTTGTTGTTTTTGTGCATGTATGTTCATGTATGTCGGAGTTCATCTATATGGGTACACATGTGCTTGTGTGAGGATCAGAGGTTGACATCAGGTGTCATTCTTCAGGTCCTTGTCTGTCACATTTCTTTTAGACAGTCTCTCACTGGCCTGTAGCTTGCTAACTCTAGATGAGCTGGCCAGTAAGCCCAAGAAAGTCTGCTGGCCTCTGCCTCCCTAGCTCTGGGATTACAAATGTGTGCCCCTGTGCCTGGCTTTTTAAAAATGTGGTTTCTGGGGCTCAAACTCAGATCTCTCTGCTTGTGTGGCAAGTACTTTACCCGAATGAGCTGTGTGCTGGCCCTTTAAATCACATCCGAATCCGGCTATGCTGTGAAGGATGAGGGGCTGAGAAGGATGATTTGGAGAGGATGCAGTTAGGCTCATAGCAGCATCCTGTCTCAAGATGCTGAGATCCCAGGTTCTCTCTGCCTTGCTAACTCCCCTGGTGGGGATCTCTGGACCTCCACTTTCATAGCTGCTTGGCCTTCCTCCAATGGGAGCAGTGCATCAGTGGATATACAAGAAGGGACAATGTGAACTCTCCAGTAAGGGCCCTCCAAGGGACAGCACTCTCTAAGAGGAATTTTGGAAATCTATGTTACATGTGTGGGGTTGTTAAGATGGTTGGACCCCTGAACATTTAGTGAACAGGAGCTAGGGAGAAGTGTGGATACGTGAGGGATAGTCCCACACAATGAACTGAGCTGTCAGTCACAGCTATCTCTGTACATTCATGTGGTGGGAGAAAATGTTCATAATAATCTAGCATCTAATTCTATTCCACATATAATCAAAAGGTACAGTGGGCCCCTGGTGTCCTCAGAGAGAAAAACCTCAGAGAGAAAAACATAGCAGAAAATTTGTGTCTATGCTGAACCCATATTCTCTTTTTTATTGTCATTATCCCCTAAACAATTCAGTCCAAGAGAAATCACATCCCCTTAACATTTACTTTGTATCAAGAATCATCAGTAGTGTGAAGTCACTTAAATTATCCAGGAGGATGTTTGCAGGTTATGTTGCAAACACAATACTGTTCTGTGTAAAAGGAGTTGGATTTGGGCATCTGTGGGGAATTCTGGAGCCAATTCCCTATGGAAAGACCATATTTCCCTTTGCAAACTGTCAATGCATGCTCTTTGTAGACATGCCTAGCCAGTCAAACCTGGAGGAGGTTGTGTGTTACTTGCTTTAAACCTTTACCAAAACTTAGTTTAGACAACACTTATTTTCTATGGCACAGGCTCCTGAAGCAGGTCTCTAGGAGCAACTGTGATTGTGGTGCCTGATCCCAAGGCAGCTCTCCTGTTTACAGGCATTGTCTCAGCCATGGCTGTTCTGCTCATGTCTGCAGGTGTCTGCCTCACTGCGTCGTCCAGTATAGCTGGGACATGTGTGACTACAACTTCCTCTCAGTTTTCTACAGCCAACACATTGGATATTGTTTTGAAATGAGTTGAGTGGTTTTATCTAAAAACTTCACTTAAAGGTACAGGAGTTTTGAATATATTTTAAAATCAGGGTTGGGACCATATTACAAGATATTCTAAGACTCCATTTATACCAGCTTTGTCCAAGCAGAGGCTTTCTTGGTGACTGACATTTCTTTACCTTCTTGGTGTCACTGGACTGATGTAGAGCCTTCTTGGAACTAGTCTTGTGCTGTCACCTGAACAGACTATGAATCAGATGCTAGACTGGTCACCGCCAATGTTCCTGAACATCTGTCACCCTGCTTTCTGGTGTAAGAGTTGAGAATGAGGACAGATATCTGAAAGAATAGGTCCTCCGAGCCCAGTTATATATGCCAAACAGTAACAGCCTGAGAAGCCGGGACACCTGGGAGCCCAGACTGGGGCAGTGGTGGGGACTGGATTATCATCATCAGTTGTCACCGGGCAGGGGCAGGGTGTCCACACATGCTGCCCTCAGGGCCAGGCCAGCTTGTTGTTGTTGTTCCAGTTTCGGCCCAGGCCCAGGAGCTGGCCCCTGCCTCACCTTGGGGCTCCGGGATCAATTAGTAACACAACATATAAATGAGGTCTGGGCCCCTTGGGATGGCTAGCTTCCCCTGGGCACTGCCTCTAAAGAAGTGGATTCTGCCTCTTCCTCCCTGGCTCCTTGGCCTAGGTTCCTCTTCCTGGATGCACTGATTCAAGATGCCACGAACAATCCACCAGAGCGAAACCTCCTTGGCCTCATGCCAGGACCCCTCCTACATATCAGCCTGTGAGGGCCCCCTTCCCACCCACCCCCTCCTCAAGTCAGTCCTATGGAGACCAGTGAGAGCTCCCAGATTCACTTGCCTTTCTCTCTCAGCTCTTCCAGGCGACTACTTCCCTGTCCCAAAGCATCACGGGTCACAGTGCAAATTTCCAGGTCCTGCCTCACAGCTACAGATTCCCAGTTGCTAGAGCTACAGTCTCAGGATTAACGTTTTGTTTATTTGTTCAGACAGGGTCTTGTCCATCAGTACTTTGATATAAGCTCCCTAAGTCCTATGTGTTTGAGAGCCCTTGGCTGCGGAATACATTTCTGAAGCCTTCCCGACACCTGTGACATTTGCAGCTGGGATCTAGTCTACCTGTCTAGTTTCCTTTCTCATAACCAGACTCAGGTCGACCTTGGCATTGTTTCCAACCTCATGTGCCCTCTTCTTTCCTGAGCTCTCTGCACACAATCTGTCTCCTGTCTGGATGAACTCATCCCCTTGTCCTTCTAGACTGTTCACATATTTCAGGACAAGGTCAGCGGCACAGTTTCTGGAAGCCCTCTCCCCCTCCAAGTTGTTGCCCAGCCCTATCATACATCAATCAGCATCCTCACCTTGTTATGTCCAACACTGTCATACATCAATCATTGTTGTCCTTACCTTGTTTCGTCCTCTTTATTTGGCCCCACACAGCACTAGCCCCATTGGGTACCCACGCCCAGAGTGCAAGGGAAGCTCCTTACCTCTCAAATCCCACCAGCCCAGCCCATTCCTGGTACATGTGCTTGCAAGTGATCTCTTAGACTCTGTTTTCCCATCTCTGCTTAATTGGCGTTCTGCTTTCTGCTGTTGGGCTTTGTGTAAACCTCCTTCATTAAAAAAGCAGTTCCTTTGTCTCCTATGCGTGGTTCATATTTAGCCAAAGAGATTTATCTCTCCAATAAACGCCACTCTGCAGGCCGCCACATTCATCTGCTGTTCCTACAGGGAAATGAAAGCCAGACCCAGGATGTACCCAGAACCCCTGTGTTGTTGAGTGCAGGAGAAAAGGACCATGGGAATTTCCAGAAATCTTACTGCCAGCTGGTTGGTGATCAAGGCAACGTCCCTGGCATTTGTCTCCATGTTTATAGGGCTACGTGAGATTCCTGGTGGAGGTGATGGTGGTGGTGTGGCGCGGAGCTATTTCCTTTGTTCTGTTGACAGCCTTAATTTTTAATATGAGAGAAGATGGTTTATGATCTAAGAGAGTGGTTCTCCTGTCAGGGAAGGTAGAGATGACAGGCATGGCTGTCAGCAAACTCATCATTCCATAAGGGACCAAGTTGGTCCTGCAGGCTCCAAGCCACAGAATGACACAGTTGCAGAGGACACCTGGCTCCTGGATGTAGGACAATTGTCTTCCATGGTTCATTTGGGTACAAGGTAAGTGTGAAGAAGCCAGTGGATTTGAAATCCACATGCACATGTGCACACATGTTTGTGTTACTAGAGAACAACCTTGGATGTGGTCTTTCAGGTGCTAGCCACTTGGCTATTTTTGAGACATAGTCTCTTTCTCTCTCTTTCACTGGCCTGAAACTTGTTAAGTAGGCTGGACTGGCTGGCTAGAAAGCCCCAGGGACCCACCTGTCTCTACCTCCCCAGTGCTGGAAATACAATCATGCCACCACTTCTGGATTTGTTTGTTTTTGAGATAGAGTCAAATGTAGCCCGGATGGCCTCAAATTCTCTATGTAGCTGAAGATGACCTTGAACTCTTCTTTAAAACTTCTGTTTATCTATATATCCATCTATCTATCTATCTATCTATCTATCTATCTATCTATCTATGTGTGTGTGTTGCGGGGTGGGGGTTGCTTGTGCCATGAGGTGTGTGTGGCAGTCAGAAGATAATGTATGGGAGTCACTTCTTGACTTCCACCATGCAGGGCCTGGGGGCTGAACTCAAGTTGTCAGGTTTGGTGGCAGACACCTTTACCCACTGAGCCGTCTCACTGGCCCCTGGCTTTGTTTCTAAATTTTATTATTTATATATTTTTGAGACATGGTCTTAACTATATAGGCCTGACTAGCCTGGGAATCACTATGTAGATCAGACTGCCATCAAGCTCACAGAGATCTGTCTGCCTCTGCCTCCAAGAGCTGGGACTAACAGGATGTACCACTACATCTGGTTGACATAACAACAACAACATGGGGTCCTGGGATACAACTCCGTTCCTCGTGCTTGTAAAACAAGCTCTTTACTGACAGCACTGTTCCCAGCCCTGACTCCCTGTCCAAGGATTTCTGCAGCTAAGCTGATTTCATAGACCGACAGGGGCAACTGGCCTGGTGAAGAGGTTGTCATATTCCCTGCCATGCAATCTGCTGCTGCATCAGAAGCTTGGGGGGTGGGGAGGCATGCAGGGCTGGCACTCACTGGCCTGTCTGTGTGCTGAGTGGGACACACGGTGTCGTCTTCCTCCTAGCCATCTAAAACTTCTGAGCAAAAAGGGAACTTTGAAGATCACCTTGCCTGACTTCTCTGTCCCATGCTTGAATTCCCTCTGTGACAGCCCCAGCAAATGATGATTATCTAGCCCTTGTACAATCATGTCCCATGCCAGAAAACTCATTACCTTCCCTGGCGGCCCATTTCATTTCCAGACCGCTCTCCCAGCCAGTGTTCTCATAGGTGAGGCAGACACTTGCTTCCTGTAACTGTATAGGATGGCCTCGCTGCAGACAACCCGTGGCATTTAGAGAAAACCTTCAGATTGGAAGTGTCCCCATTCCTGGGTCCCCACACGCTACTTCTGTGGGTGGCAAGAACCTGTAATCTTCACCCTTCTCACACACGGTGAAGATGCCTGGCAAAGTCATTGGAGGCAAGATTCCTGTTGGAATAGCTCATTTCTTCATTTATTTCTCGCCAAAGTAAGGCTGCCATCCACACCACCCACACCAAAATGCTGCCTGATAACCACCTCAGGACTTGGTGCCATGTTGGGTGCCTTGGCACAATCTGATGTTTATCGAATGGCTGCAAGAATAGATAGAGGAGGGGTTGAACGGGTGAGTAGCTGAGTGAAGGAAGAGATTTATGGATGGAATGAAGAAATGAGTGACTTACTAAGAAGAGAATGCCAACCTGGAAATGTGTAGGGACAACAACATCCATGGAACCTTCTTTATATCAACATCAAGATGGGTAAGAGAGCTTGAGGCAGAGTGAAGCATTAACAAAGAGGATACATTATATATATATATAAATATTGGAAGCAAGATGAATTTAAATTTCTCCTCTCTGATGCCTGTTAAAATCTGTCACATGGTCAGTCACCACTGGCATAGAGAAGAGGCGACTGGAAGGCATGTTAGTGGCCAATGGGTTGTGCCATATTGTCCAGTAAGGAGCCAGAGATGAAAGCAACTCTTCCATATCACATGGGACATCTTTAGTGCCAGAGACAGTCTGTGGTCCCCACCTCAGCTCTTATCTGGTCCCTCTTTTCAACCATGCTTTATTTGCTCAGAGATTATTTTGTTTTACCCTAAATCTCTTTTGCGTTTGTTCTAAAATCTCCACTGGGCATTCATCATGCAGACCCAGGTTTGGATTCTGGAGAAAACATCCATTCATTCATCTCCAGCTTTCTATTTAGCCACACATGGAGGCTAGCTATGATGAAGCAGGCTTTGGGGGTCCATGGATGAGACACGGCCCCTTTCCTAGAAGAATCTGTCTGGAGGGAATGACTCATGAATAAACAAAAGGCAATGTGTTGGTGCTGTGGAGTGGAAGTGTGTGCTCCGAGGAGGGACACAGAGGCCAGATAAAGTTGTCAAGTTGTCTTATCTCATTTTGTGGTTCCATCACGGAATGGCATAGGCTGGTTAATTTATAATGAACAGAAGTTATTCGTCTCATGGTTTTGGAGGCTAGGAAGTCCAAGAACAAAGAGCTGCACCTGGTGAAGGCCTCAGGCTACACCATCATTACAAGGTAGAAAGCATTCCGTGACGTGTGTGGGGGTGGGGAGGAGAGAGTGAAAGCGAGAGCAAGACAGAGAACATGAGCCGAACACATTCTTCTCTTTAAAATCAGGAATCCACTTCTACCATAAGAGGATGCCCTAGGTTGTTTTCTATTACTGTGGTAATCACCAGGACTGATGGTAACATGGAGAGGAAAGGTTTATCTGGCTTACACGCTCTAAGCACATGGTTCTTGAAGGACACCAAAGGCTGAACTCAGGCAGGGCAGGAGCCTGGAGGCACAACTGAAGCAGAGGCCGGGGAGGAATGCTGATTCCTGGCCTGCTCCTCACTGCTTGCTCAGTCTCAGTCTGCTTTCTTACACACCCCCAGGACAACTGCCCAGGAGTGGCACCACCAACAGTGGGCTGGGTCCTTTCCTATCAATCATTAGCCAAGAAGAAAGATGCTTCATAGACAGATTGATGGAGGTAATTTGGGGAATTAGGAGTCCCGATTTCTGGATGATTTTAGTCTGTGTCAAGTTGATGAATGAACTAACCAGCACACAACATTAATCTGTTCTACTTATTCGAGTGCCAAGTCTCAACACTGTTACACTGAAAATTCTAACACACATAGGACATAGGGACACCATGAAAAGGGCCTTGAAGGACCAATAGGAGTTTGCTACCACCTACACATGGCGGGCATTTGAAGCAGAGAAAATGTATTTGCTAAGGCAGCAAGCTTGAAAAGAGTCAGTTTATCTATAGCTCAAGGTCAGAGGCAATGTGGAACCATGGTCACAGGGTCTGGGTCTTCAACCAGGGAGAAGTGTATGATTGCCTCCCCCTATGACTGGCTGTTCTTGTGTCCTGATGAGATTCTGAGCAGCAAAACCTGAGAAAATAAATGTAGTAAAAGGAGAAGTCTCTCAAAAACCTGCTTCATGCTGGGGGGGGGGGGGGGGGGGGGGGTGGGGGCGGGTTGTGGTGGTGGTGCATGCCTTTAATCCCAGCACTTGGAAGGCAGAGGCAAGTGGATCTCAGTGAGTTCAAGGCCAGCCTGGCCTACAAAGTGAGTTCCAGGACAGCCACGACTGTTACACAGAGAAACCCTGTCTTGAAAAACCAAACAAAAACAAAAACAAACAAACAAAGCCCCTGTTTACAACTTAGTAGCTCGAAAGTGAACTGTAAGTCCTGTGACTATTGTAGGAGACATAATGGTTTGCAAATATTTGAAAATGTGTTTTTGACCTTCACTTTGGGCTTTAGTATGGAGGCTAAACAATTCTCCACTTGTGTATCTTATAAATGAGCTAACAACAGACATTAGTCTCTCTGATTTTTTTTTTAAATTTGTATATGTGTGTTCATGTACATGTGTATATCTGTGTGTGTTTTGTGTGTGCACATGTTTGTGTGTGGGTATGGAGGCCTGAAATTGATGTCTGGCATCCTCCCCAGTTGTTCTTCATCTATTTTTTTTTTTTTTTTTTTTTTGAGACAGGTTTTGCAGCTAGCACACACCACTTCCTCTAAAGTGGCTAGCCAGTCTCTAGGGTCGTCCGGTGTCTGCCTCTCCAGCATTGACATTACAGCTATGTACTGCTGTGCTAGGCTTTTTATGTGGACACTGGATGTCTGAATTCAGTTCTTTATATTTGCATGGCAAACACTTTACCAATTAATCCATCCCCTCTTTTTCTTTTCTTTTCTTTCTTTTTTTTTTTTAAGTCCTCTAACAATCTCTATGTGGAACCTAGGCTGCAGATGATGAGACTCTGTGCGATTTCAATCCAAAGATGGGACACATCTGACCTGTGACCAATTCCCAGCAGCCATTGTGCACATGGGTTGCAGCGACATCCGGGGCAGCTTGTCTGCTGCCTAACAGAGCACTGAAACAATCTAATAAATAAGAAATACAGTGCCACCGTCAGAGGCTTGGATGGAGGTTGGAGCGAGCCAGAGAAGTAATTTGGGCAATAAATCCTGTGAATTCCCATTACCCTCCCACCCCCCTTCAGACAAGCTAAAAATAGAAGCCCCAAATAAATATATATCAGAGGTAAGGGAAAAAAGAAAGGGGTGATTTAGAAGGAATTGTTGGTGGTCAGCCTAAACCAAGAGTGTGGAGATTAGAACCAGATTATAATCATGAGATACTACAGTGTTTTCCAACAAGGTCATTGGGGAATAAACATCACCGTGTTCTCTAAAAACAAGTCAAGACAAGCAAGGTGAAAAGCCAGGGATGGATGAGCTGTTGGCCACTTGTCTGCTGGCTCCTTGAGAACTCCTGTGGAAGTTCTAGCAGGAGAATACAGCTGCTTTACCCCAGACAGAAGGTCAGTCAGCAGCTCTGGCAGAGGCACAGGGAGACAGAAGGCAGGAGGGGGAGGTCTGCTGTCTGGGTTACAGCTCCTGATGCCGTCATAAAATGTTCTCACACAAACAAGGGAGGGGATCCATTTTAGTTCCCAGTTCCAAGGTATTGTTCGCCATGATGGGGAAGCCATGGCAGCAGGCGCTGTGGAGTCTGGCCACATTGCATACAAAGTCAGGTAGCAGAGAGGGATGTGGCTAGTGGTAGCTCGATTCAGTCCTGGATCCCAGCCTGTGGAATGGTGCCACCCTCGGCTCATGTGGCCCTTGAACTCAATGAACCTAACCTAGGTAATCCTTCACAGCTGTGCTCAGAGACTTGCCCCCCCCCCCCCAGGGATTCCGGTCATTAATTCTAGTCTGTCAAACTGACAGTCAGTATTAACTATCACACTCCCTAGCCAACCAGATCTGCTGAACCAGTCCTGGCAGCTGACAGGTGACCAATGTCATAACTAGATGCCCTCACTTCCTTGGCTGCCACTGCCGGGACATCCTATGGTCTGAATAAGATTGGCAGTGACCATGATGGGGGCATCTTGGTTCTGATCCTGCAACCCATCTGGCTTCCCCATCCACGCATCCAAAGATCACTAGCGACCTTCCTGTTGATGAGGTCAATGGACACTTTCTTTGGTTTTCTCTCCACTGCATGTGACTCTGCTGTGGACACTTCCTTCTTTAGGTTTCAACATGCCTTATCTTATGTGTTTCTCACTTCTCATCCCTGTAACGCCAATTTTAAAAGGTCTTATTAATAAAAACAAACCTGGAACAGGGTATTGAGGTGAATGCTGGAAGATCAGAGAAGCAGAACAAGCCACAACTACCTCACCTCGCCAATTTCTCAGCTGATCCTGTTCCTCATACTGGAAGCCTCTCAGTCCTCATCTGAATGGATCTCAGCTGAACTGCTGCTCAAAAGCCTAAAAGCTTAACCAGCTCTAGTTCCTGGTCCTCATGCCTTATATACCATTTTGCCTCCTGCCATTACTTCCTGGGATTAAAGGCTCTTGTTACCACGCCTGGCTGTTTCCTGTGTGGCCTTGAACTCACAGAGACCCAGGCAGATCTCTGCCTCTGGAATGCTAGGATTAAAGGCATGTGCTACCACTGCCTAACCTCTATGTTTAATATTATGGCTGTTCTGTTCTCTGACCCCCAGATAAGTTTAATGGGGTGCACAATATATCAGCCACACATCTTTGTGTTCTTAGTAGCCTTTGCCGGCTCCTCTCCTTCTACTTGTGCATAGACATCACTGGAAAACTGCCCCTTTGCTCCATCCTTACTCTACATCCTCCAAGCACCTTTGAGACCCCCAACTTTCTGCCCTCACCCAGTATATGTCTTAGCTCCTAACAGCTCTAGTTACTCAGTACAGCTGCTGCTAGCCCTATGAGTTATTCAAATTCCATTCTCTTTAAAAATGTATTATTTTAAAATATTTAATGTGTACTTTTTAAAGATTTCTATACATTATTTTTATCTGTGTGAGTTTTGTTTAGCCTGACTGTTTGTTCGTGTCCCACATAAATGCTTGGTGCCATCAGAGGTCAGAAGAGGACATTGGATCTCTTGGAACTGGACTTACAGATGGTTATGAGCCCCACACGTAAGTTCAGGGAATCAAATCCAGATCCTCTACAAGAAAAATAAATAAGTGCTTTAACCACTGAGCCATCTTTCCAGCTCCTCAAATACTGATTCTTTAAGTAAAATTGAGACCTAGCAAGATGGCTCAGCAGGAAAAGGCCACCAGGCCTGATGACCTGAGTGAGTTCAATCCCTGGGATGCTCATGGTGGAAGAAAGGAAGCAACTTAGCAAGTTGTTCTCAGACTACCACACCTTGCCATGGTACATGTACACCCACACACAATATACATACATGTACACACACATATAAGATGCATTTTGAGGGTTTGTTAATGGCACAAAATGCTAACCATTTTGGACAGCATTATTCAGATTTTATTGCCCTTGGGTATTCTGCAAGCACCTCACTGTTATGTCTCATTGCCAGGCAGTGGTGGCACAAGCCTTTAATTCCAGTACTCAGAAGGCAGAGGCAGGTGGATTTCTGTAAACTCAAAACCAGCCTGGTCTACAAAGTGTACTCCAGGATGGCCAAGGCTATAAAGAGAAACCCTGTCTTGAAAAACTAAAAACAAAACAAAGCAAAACAAAAACAAAGAAGAGTATATTACTCGTAGACTATTGGGATGTGTGAAAAAGAGGGCGAGTAAACAGACATAAGAGAGAGAGGATAGTTGCTTTTAAATATTTTACATTGGATTGTACTTTTGTATATTGTATACAAATTTTGTGTATTGATACAAAATTAAGATTATTTTTGTTAGAGCGTACTGTGCATACATTTCTACTCTTCTTCAAGGTATTGTACCTATACAACTCATTCAACAATGTAATGCAAAATTCCAGTCCTTGAAAGTTATTATTAAAAACTATTTAGGATAATAAAAGAGAGAGAGAGAGAGAGAGAGAAGAGAGAGAGAGAGAGAGAGAGAGAGAGAGAGAGAGAGAGAGGATTACAGATTGGCTTTCGTTGTTAAGTAGCATACAACCCACTATGAATGAGCTTAAGTGACTAAGGGGAGTTGATTGTTCTTTACACTAAATGGGGCACAGGTTTTGCTTGAAGCTTTAATCAAGCAACTGGCCAGTGTTTGCAAAGGCCATCTCTCTGCGCGCGCGCGTGCGCGCGCGCACACACACACACACACACACACACACACACACACACACACAGTGTAGACTATGCAAAAGTAAGCACCACCTTGGACATAGAGTAGCTGCCAGTAGCTCCCGGAGTGGGGATATTCCTCATTCCTGTCTCAAGGGGACAATGGGTCTTCTGCGAATGTTTCCCCATACCTGAGCCTAGGCCAGGGTCACCAAAAGCAGTGCTTGGCTCAGTCTTGGGTTTCATTTTGGTCTCTGGAATCATGTACAAGTAGCTATTTCTGAATCAAAAAGACTCTCAGGCAGAAATTGGAGGCTGCTGGGGAGTAAGAAGAGGAGCATTAATCCCAAGGAAGACCCACAGATGCCCAATAGAGAAGAGGAGGGATAGATCTGAAGAGAAAGAAGTGGGGTTGGACTGCATGTCCTGTCTTCTTAGAATTTGTGAGGACTTGGCTCTGTAGGTCACCTGGAACAGCCAGTCTGAGGCTGGAGCAGAACCACATGCTATAACCCCAGTAGATTCAGTGTGTAGACTGGCTCCTTCCACCTTGTATGTGTCCTAGGAAAAGCATTCTTTTCTCAGATGCAGAATTAATGGTTTTCCAAGGTGTCCAGAGAACCAGCAAGTGGGTGTTTCTTTCAAATATCAAAATACACAGGCTGGGAAGGTGACCTAGTAGTTAAGAACACTTGTTGCTCTTATAGAGTACCTAAGTTCCATCTCCAGCATCACACAGGGCAGCTCACAACTATCTACAACTCAGACTCAGGAGTTCCAACACCCTTTCTGGCATCTGTGGGTACCTGTACACCTGTGGCACTCGTGCATATACACACACATAAATAAAAATATATTTTCAAATACAGTGATGAAATCGAGCAGTGATGGCACATACCTTTATTTCCAGCACTCAGTAGGCAGAAGCAGGCGGATCTCTGTGAGACTGGGGCCAGCCTAGTCTGCAGAGTGAGATCCAGGACAGCCAGGGTTACACAGAGAAACCCTGTCTTGAAAAAACAAACAAACAAAATACAGTGATGAAAAAAAGAAGCCATGAATTTGAAAGAGACCAAGGAGGGGTGTATGAGAGGATTTGGAGGAAGAAAAGGGAAATATTTATATTATATATGTAATTATATTATAATTTTTTAAATGTAGAAGGAATGAAGAACATGTATATTAGACATTTTCTATATTTTTTTCTCAAATTATGGAAATACGTGCAAAGATTCAGGGGAAGAATCAGGTGAGTAGTGGTGTGTGTGTGTGGGGGGGGGCGTGAGGTAGTTTGGCCAAAAAAGACATTTGCCACACCAAACCCGACCACCTGTGTTTCATTCCTCAGACCCACATGGCACAAAGAGAAAACAACTCTGAAAGTTGTCCCTTGACCTCCCTGTGAATGCCACGGCATGTGTGCACGCACAGGCAAACATCTCCAGTTGACACCAAACAAGAATAAGACCCCTCTCATGACAGCAGGAGAAGCTAATGATGTGTCAAAATGGGAACATCTTTTCTGTAATTTTTACTGCTGCTTTCTTTCATTTGTTTGCCTTGAATCCACATCACCTCTAACAAAAGCACCATATTCCTTAACGTTCTGGCAAAAACACTCTTCAGTTCTAAGGGCCAAGGTAGGTAAAGCCACCTCTTTAGAAAGTACGTATTAAGATAAGCATTCAAATGGATCGGCAACACAGAATGGGCTTCCTAAGCACAGTGTGCACAGAGCGAGAGTGGCCCTGCAAACTCCACCAACAATAGCGACTTTGTTCAGAGAGCTTTATGAACCCCATTTAGCATTAAGTAGATTGTCACACCTGGAGGAGTTCCAACAGAGGGGCTTCAATTTTCTTATAAGTAATATAGAGTGCTGGGAAAAATAGGCTTGAAGACATTGCAATTCCTTTCTTGCACAAATACAGAAAAAAATATTTTCTTTGAAGTTGCTTAAGGTTATTTCTTTTTTTTCCCCAAAGGCAGAACATGTGAAATGTGTCCATGGCAGGAAGCCTTTCTGACAATTATTTATGAACCCCTGTGAATTGGTGAAATGGGAAAGACAGCCACAGTTATGGGTAAAATGGTGTCGCTTAGAAAGATATGTTAAGGTAGAAGTCGCTGTACCAGTGAAAGTGATCTTAACTGGAAAGGGGGTCTTGGCAGATGTCATCAAGTTAAGATGAGGGAGGGTGAGTCCAAACCCGCCCGGTGGCAGATGTCTTTATAAGATGAGACCATTTGAATTTCAAGGTCTAGACCCAGAGAGGAAGCAGAAGGCGATGACTGGGGCAGATCAGGGTGGCACAGCTGCCAGCCGAGAGACACCAAGGATGCCCCCAGCTGCCTGAATCTAGATAGAAACCTAGGAAACCAGACAGGACCCTTCCCAAGACCCTTCAGACAGAGCATGTTCCTGTGGCTGCCTGGATCTTACTTCCAGCCTCTAGAACCAAGGAAAATGACCTTCTATTGTCTTGGGCTACCCTGAATGTGGACATTGGTTGAGGCAGCCCTAGACACCCTGAGTCCTAAGGTATTTTGGCACTTTTATTTATTTAAAACACACACACACACACACACACACACACACACACAACACACACACAGAGAAGAAGAGAGAGAGAGAGAGAGAGAGAGACAGAGACAGAGACAGAGACAGAGACAGAGACACAGAGAGACAGAGGGGGGCAGTTGTGTGTGTGATTTATGCATCCATGTACACATGTGTGTAATTTGTGTGCCCTTACGTGGATGTAGAGACCAGAGGTAGACATCTGTTGTTCTTTGCTTTATTCCTTTTAGGCAGGGTCTCTTACTGAATCTGGAGTCACCATTTTTGGCAAGGCTGATGCCAGCAAAGCTCCAACAATCTTCCTGTCTCTGTCCCACCCTCTCCCAGCCCTGATGTTACAGGCACATGTGGCCATACCTGACAGCTTCTTCTTCTTCTTCTTCTTCTTCTTCTTCTTCTTCTTCTTCTTCTTCTTCTTCTTCTTCTTCTTCTTCTTCTTCTCCTCCTCCTCCTCCTCCTCCTCCTCCTCCTCCTCCTCCTCCTCCTCCTCCTCCTCTTCCTCCTCCTCTCTCCTTCTTCTTTCTTCAGTGTATGCATGAGGGTATGAATGCAGACCCTCATGCTGGTGTAGCAAGCGCTTACCCACTGAACCACCTTCTCTGCCCTCTAAGGTCTTTTGGATATAGTAAGATATAAAAGCCTTTTCTCATTGGTTCCTCAGAAAAACATGTGTCCTCAGCCAACTGACCCCAATATCTCACAAATACCACTCTGTCACTGTGCCCTTTTGCTGACTCCCAACCTCAATTAATCTCCCACTTTGGAGCACACTCTCATCAATAGGAAAACAGGGTTCAGCCTGGAAAAGGAGATTCAAATAGAGACACAATATAGGATCTGGGCTTATGAATAGGAATTCATTTCAGAACCCGGCTTTGACAGGGGAGATTTGCACCATTACTTTCTGGGGACTGTGGATGAGACATTTAGCTCTATGAACCTCAGCCTGTTCATTTGTACAATGTCTCTGTAACTCCTGCCCAGCCATTTCCTTGTCTTGTTTGGGTGTCAGATGAGAGAATAGGGGCCAGTTATTTCAAAATGGGGATTACCTGTGAAGGCATTGCTTTACCCAGAGTGGCCACAAGCCCAGTTTCTTGGGGAAGGAAGACGAGAGGGAGGGAGAAGCAAGTGGGATTTATTATCCGGGCCTGCCTGCTTCTCACTCAGTGCTCAGAGCATGTAGACAGACCAGCCAAAGCAGAGAAGACCTCCAACCAGAAGCTGAATCTCCAAAGCTGAACCCCCTAACTCTTGCCTTCTTGCTGATACCCCAACTCCCAACCTGCTCCACTGATTTTTATCTTTACATTATATGTGACTGCATGTGTGTGTATGTGTGTGTGTGTGTGTATGTGTGAGTGTGTGAGAGTGTGTGTGTTTGCTCGTGTATACATGTGTGTTGAGTGTATGCATGTGTATGCATATAGAGGCCAGAAGTCAACACTGGGCATTTTTATCTATCATTCTATGTCCTAATTTTTGAGACAGGGTCTCTCACTGAACCTGGAGCTTGACAGTGTTGCCAGACTGTCTGGCCAGCAAGCCCCTGGAATCCCCATCTCGGCCACTCCAACACTGTACAGACAGGGACACCTGTACTCAACTGTCACATCGGGGCTGGGGATCAGCACTCCTCAAGTCCTGATGTTTGCATGGCAGGCACTTTCCCTCCTGAGCCATGTCCTCAGCCTTCTATACTATTCTTATAATTGGGGAAACTAAGGACCCTACTCCCTCTCCAACCCTGTCCCCTCTCTGCCCTCGGCTGCTTCTCATCCTCTCTCCCTGTCTCAAACCTCACCTTCTCTTTGAAAAGTTTTGAGTAGAATAAAGTCACTGTTCTCAGAGGCTCAGCATAAAGAGCTCACTATGCACTTCAGCAGAAATTATCCCCTTTGAAGAATCCTCACTTTAATCTCCTCCAAGGCAGGTCTTTGTGGTAAATAGAACAAAATGACACAATATGCTTCACACTAAAAGCCTTATTAAGTAGCATTCAGAAAATCTTGCACTTCTCTCATAATTAAAAGCATAATTAATTGGATGGGTGATTTTTTAAAATAGTTATTTGGTGATTAGAAGCAATCAAATATTTCAGATGATCTAGTCAACTTTGCTCAGAGCGGTTAGCACCCCTAAACGTGACTTAAAAACAAATATATTTTGGCTGAGTTAATACATGGCCTCTTACACCTGTGTTAAGAGTTTTGTGACAGATTCGGTCACATCCATGGAAGCATCTTTCTTTTTCTTCTGGGGTCTCTCCTGATACAATGAAGACATTTAAAGGTCAGCTTGTGGGTCAAGGAGAGAGAGCTATAGATTAGGAGCATCCCACCCTTCCCAATAGTAACCAGCACCCCAGGCTTCATCACCCCTCAACTATGAGAATTCAGAAGAGTGTGAGGTCATTGGGTTCTTGGCAGGAGAGGAGAGCACAGTGATGCCCCTACTTATCTGCTTCATCCACTGGAGAAAATGAATCAGAATAGTCTTGGAAGCAAGTCACACATGTACAAATGGGAAGTGATGGCCTCTGTTTAGCTGGTGACCCCAGAGACATCTGAACAGTACTGGGAGGATACTATTATTTTCTTTAGCTTAAACTCCAGGTGAACCTCAACCCTGCCCTTCAGGAACTGGTCTAGACATGCACATCTGCTATAGTTTGAGTCATGTACAGAAAACTTGATCCTGTTGGAGACTTCAAATGGTGGTGGGACTTTGAAGAGGTGGGGCTATGGGAGGCTAGAACTGGATCCTTCCTGAGGCTGGCTTTCTCTTTGGCTAGAGAATCTCTCCTCACACCAGCTCATGTAGTAATTCTGTCTACCACAAAACAATATAGCTATCAGGAGGCCTCACCAGATCTGGCACCATGCTAAACAAATGAGCAAAATAAACCTTTTCTTTTTCTTTATACAGGTCCCTACCTCGGGTGCTTTGTTATAGTCATTTTTTATCATCCAACTGAAACTTTTGGTCCTTCTGACATGCCGTCCTTCATTAATTTCACATCACTCCTCACAAAGAAAGTGTCTCCTCAGGCTGCCTGGGTCTTGATCTCTCAGCAGGCCAGGCAAAGGGAGAGATGATTCTCGCTTCCAGCATCTCAGCCATCTGCTGCCACCCCAGCTCTGAGTGTACTCCCTCCTGCTGTCCATGGCTGGTGGTCATCTCTTGTGTATCAATTTCTCGGGAATGATAGGGGACCACTCTTTTACATTCCTGCCTTTGGTAAGAAAGGTCTTGATGCCTATTCTTGGGGCACAGACCTTACTTTTGACAAGTTAGTATTCATTCCTAAGAGCTGAGGAAGTGAGGGGACCCTTAGCTGGACCTTTTGGGGGGATTCTTAGGCAGCAGAGCACCTTTGTCAGAACTGGGAGCACCCTGCTCCGGAGCAAGTGCCCCTCGTGGGGCTGGATGCTCCCTGGACAGTGGGGGCTTTCACCTCTCTTCATTGCTACATCATTCTGTGAGGCTGGTCATGGGACAAGTCCGAGGAGGTAGTGTCCTGGGAAGGCTTGGGGATGATTCTGCAGGCTTCATGAGAAAAGTCAGCCATCTCCACTTGTACCCTTGCGTGTGAATGTCCCCCAGATCAGAGGCCTCTCAGGGTATGTGGAAGCCAGCCAAGGCCACACAGTTCTAGATGGTGGATTTCCCAAGGACATTTGTAACACCAGAAGAGGCACGTCACTCATATTAGAGCTTACTCAAGGGGCAAGAACTGAATCTGGGTTTAAGGATGAAGGAAATATAAGGTTTCATGTGAGCTCCCTTAGCCCCAGCATGTATCTGGTTCTTCCAGATTCTCAGGACAGAGGCTTGGGAGCATCCCAGCTCCTCCTCTTCTGCTGCCCCAGCCCTGCTTCCAGTCCCAGCCAGTCCACTCCACTCTGAATTTCTTGGGAGTCAGTGCCCTGATGTCAGGCCTGTGATAAACTGGTGTTCTTTGACTCATTGGCCTCCCTGTAATTGCCTCTTCAACCTTCCTTCCATGACAGTTGCAGAATGGTTTTAATTTGTGGGTTGTTTTTGTTTGTTTGAGAGAGAGTCTCAAAAACTCACTATGTAATTGATGTTCTCGGGTGAGTTTAGGATGGACTTGAACTCCTGCTCCTCCTGCTCCTACCTCCCAAATGCTTACGATGACAGATGTACGCCACTCACTATACCCGACCTCAGGGATGGAGTATGTATGTATGTGGGAGTGGGTGCACATGTGGGTGTATGCATGTGGAGAGAAGACAGCCTCAGGCATCATTCTTAGAAGCATCATCCACCTCCACTAAGCCAGGGTCTCTCTGGCCTGCAACTAGCTGACTAGGCTAGACTGGGGTCTGCCCCAGAAATACTCCCGTCTCCTCCTCTCCAGCACTGATATTATAAACTTGAGCCACCATACCCAACACCCTTCCTTCCTTCCCTCCTTCCTTTCTTCCTTCCTTCCTTCCTTCCTTCCTTCCTTCCTTCCTTCCTTCCTTCCTTCCTCCGTTCTTTCCTTTCTTCTTTCTTTCTTCCTTTCTTTCTTTTTCCTTCCTTCCTTGCTCTCTTTCTGTCTCTCTTTTGTGTGTGGATCCTGGGGATTGAACACAACTCCTCCTATCAGTAAGGCAAGCTTTAGAAACTGAGCCACAACCCCAGCTCCTCAGAAGGTTTTTGAAATGTATTTTATTTTTAATGTATGTGCATATGCTCGTGCATATGCAGGTGCCCACAGAGGCCAGGAGAGGGTGTTAAATCCCCCTGAAGTTGGAGTTACAAGTAGCTGTGACACACCCAGTGTGACTGCAGTGAACCAAACTCAGGTCCTCTGGAACAGCAGCAAATGTCTTTAACCACCAAGCTCTCTCAGCAGCCATCACACCCCTAAGAACAGTTTTTTAAAAGCCAGATCTGCCCATGCCAGTCTCTCAGGCAGAACCCTTGCTCTCTCTCCACCTCCAGTGCTGGGAAGTCAACATGATCAAGAGTGACTTGCATCTGAGAAGCCTCCATGACAAGTGACCGATACGATGAGAGAGGTGGAATATGGAGAGAGATGGGCTCTCAGAGTCAAGATTTACCTTGTGGAGTCCAGAAGGAGAGTGAGCAGGGTCAAACCTGTTTGGGCAGCATCTGCCTGGAAGTCCCATGAAGAACAGATGGGAAAATAGTGAGAAGAGAGGGCAGATGGGAGAACCAGACCTTAGAAGCAGTGATCCCTAGGAGGCACTATATATAGATGGATTAAAGCAACATGAAGTTTCATCAACATGGCTGCCTAAGTAGAACAAGGAATACACCTATAGACACACTAACACAAAGAGGGGAAATCTAATGGGACCCCAATCCTAGACAAAGAACTACAGGCACCCAAGGATGTTGATAGTGGAAGAAACAGTCTTCCTCAGGGAAGGTCCCCTAATTGGGTATCCAATACCAAGTGGTCAGCCCTGAAACCACATACATACAAGTAACAGTATATATACTGAACAGGTTATATTCATATATTTAGGAGTGTGTGTGTGTGTGTGTGTGTGTGTGTGTGTGTGTGTGTGTGTGTGTAACAATGACAGAAAAAGAAGTCATGGAGTGGAGTGGTTGGAAGGAGAAAAGGGAGGAGATGCAATTATATAAGAATTCCAAAAAATTAAAAAATATTTTTAAAAAGCATCAGTCTTCCAACACACAGTTAGTAATTATCAGGATTATCAGGGATAGGCACACTTTGACTGTAAAGGACCAAATAGCAAATGTTGTAGGGTTTATAGGCCTTTCTGTCTCTGTCAGAGTTTTGTGTCTGTTGGTATAATAGGTTGAAAGCAGCCAGACATTTCGTAAGCAAATACTCATGACTGTGTTCTAATAAAACTTTGTTTATAAAATAAGCATGTTGGGGGGCTGGAGAGATGGCTCAGAGGTTAAGAGCACCGACTGTTCTTCCAGAGGTCCTGAGTTCAATTCCCAGCAACCACATGGTGGCTCACAACCACCTATAATGAGATCTGGCGCCCTCTTCTGTATACATAATAATAAAAAAATATTAAAAAAAAATAAGCATGTTGGCTGATACCCTGTGTAGAATGATACCCGGTATTTTCTTAATCAGAATTGTGGGCTTGCCAGAGATGAAGAGTTTAACATGTACAGCTGAAAGTTGGAAAGTCAAGACCTATAAATAAAGGTGCAAATAAAATAAAAAGAGTGGGATGCTGTGGCCTCTAGGGACTCCCTGCAGCCAGAAGACATCCATATCCCTAGGTGTGAAGGGCCAAGAAGGGAATGTAGTTGGTGGAGTCTGGGTATGAGATGGGGTCTGGAGAGAGGGGCTACCTGGGAGAGATCAAGACTGTGATAGAAAGAGGTCATTCTAAAGACTGTGCTCCAGCCAGAAGAGAGGCAGACAGGGACAGACACCCTGACCTCTCTTTGCCTCATCTTCATCCCCATCCTGTTTGTGGTCCATCCCCCTGCTCCCAAGCCTGTGTGCATCTCAAACTAATGAATATCTTTAAGAGGTCCCTGAAAGGCTGTTCCACGACCCCACTTTAGTAACTGTATTAGGAAGGCAGGTGGGGGTCTGATCATGAATGACTTTGAACCTCCTGGCAAGTCTGTTCAGGCTGGCTCTGTGGGCACAGGAGCATGAACAGAGGGAAAGCAACAGTTGAGCCCATCGCCTTGACTATTAAACATTCATATTAAAAGTTGAGAGGTCTCCCTCTCAACCCCTGACCTCCTGCCTCCTTTCCCCCAGCTCTCATGACTCAGACACAGCCACTGCTCCCCCACAGCCCTTTGTCTGATTCAATCTCTTTTTCAATGGAACTCATTTTTTTTCTAAACAGTTCAATATCCATTTCTGCTTCTTATAAACCTGCCTTTGGAAGATTTGCATGATGAAAGGGGAAAGATGAAATTGTCTTCTCCTTAGGGAAATAATTTGTGCACCTTCCGTTTGGAAATTATTCCAAGTTCATGCTTCATGGGAAAGTCAAATTGTTCCCTGGAATGGCACTAATAAATCCATCCGCAAGCATCCTTACCTTCATCTTGGTTCAGTGCTATCCAGAACACCTCATGGCCTTGGGAAATGAAAAAGGGGTCACGGATCCAAGGTCACTCTTATGCGTTGTTCTTTCTTTTCTTATGGTGTGTGTGTTGAGGGGGTATATAAGTGCACATGTGTGCACATCTGTATGAAAGTCAGAGGACAGTCTCAGGTGTCATTTTTTCAGATACCTTCCATGTATTTTGTTTGAGGCAGGGTCTCTCATCAATCTGGAGCTTTATGAAATAAGCAGGCTAATTCACCTGGCCAGTGAGCTGCCAGGGATTTGCCTGTCTGTACTGGCTATCTTGCAATCTCTGGCTAATGCCACCACACCGGGCTTTTATTATAAGGGTTCTGGGGTCTAAACCCAGATCTTCATATCTATAAGATCTTCACATGCTTTACCAATTGAATAATGTCCCCAACTCTTGTTCTTTCAGTTATTGGATATTTATAAGCAATTGGTTATGGGCCCAACACTGGGTAAGATCTAGGCAATATACCCGTGTGTGTTTGTGTGTTTGTGTGTGTGTGTGTGTGTGTAGATTTCTCTATACAGCATAAGCCCATCAGAGCAGGATCTGTCTGGTGGATGCTCCAGGCTCCATCCACCTGTCTGATGGATGCTCCAGGCTCATCTCTAGGTCAGGATCCACCACATAGGAGGTGCTTCATCACTACTTACTAAGTGAATGTATACTTGAAAGAATGCTATCCTGTTTCAATCTTAGACTCTAATAACATGCAAGCCAATGTCCTCACCTATTAAAATGACTTGTTTAATCTAGTAAGAGATAAGTTCTGCTCCTAAAAAATGTCACATACATGCAGTCGCACACCACATCACCATACTTCTCTATCCTGAGTGGGAGAAACCCATCTAAGCAAATGTTATAAGCATCGCAGTCTCTAAAATGTCACTATGTCCTGCATTGGCTTCATAACTATAAACAGGACAGAATAAGAATCCAACAGAATAGACAGTACACTGTAGGATGAATAACTGCTTTTTCAGGAGCTCCCCCACCCCTCTTTTTTGCATGACTATAAAGAAGAGTAGGCACAGAGCCCCACCAATTCTCCCTCCGCCACAGTTGTGTGGAGCCAGTTGATGGAACTTTCTCTGTCCCCACTGGCCACACAATCAGCAAAATGATCAGCAGAGAGCTCAGTGGCTGCCCCGCTCACTGCCCTTGGCTTTTTGGTCAACTGAGCCCTGACAATAGCCAGCCAGCAGTCCTTTCCCAGCAGTTATCACGGCTCAGATAATAGGTCCATGTCGTCAGCCTCACATTTGTTGGTTGACAATGGCTCGATTCTGCAGGGTGGCATTATCCAAAACCTGCTTCCCCACCCCCTACCCTTGAGGGATCTGTGAAAGAGACCTCAGTGGAGCTGAGACAAGCTAGACTGTGATGACAAAGAGGCTCTCCTGAGAAGCCTGAAAAGCTCTATTTGTAAATAAAAATGTCAAGCGGATTTACAGTCAAGAGCAGAGGAGCAGGGGACACATGCCCCACTTGCCTGGCAGAGTTCCAGTTAAGATGTCTTCCGACAGCTGCAGTCACAAGTGTAGGGCCAAAGAGGTGCAGAGAGCTGAGAAGTTTCAATGTCCCATCAAAGTACTGTCCTCCTCTCCCTGACACTCTTTCATGTGAGGTGTTGAACTTTGATCCATTAAGCTAATAATGCTTAGCAATTATTAGAGGCACTGGGTCATAGGAGTATGCTATTGCCATCATGAACTATGATTTGACTATCCTTTACAGTTACAGGGGTCTTTGTCTATCTTATCATTTGACCCAACTGAAACACACCAGAGCAAGGCTCCTACTTTTACAGACAAAAAACCAAACCAAAACAAAACAAAACCAAAAAACCAACCAAGCAACAAAAACAACAGAAAGGTTAAATGGCTTGCTTAGAGTCACCAGCAAATATACTTTAAACCTAAAGACTCTGTGTTGGGGATGGGCTACAGTCTATAATATCTCACAGTCACCCCATGTCTGCTGGGAATCTAAACAATGAAGATGACTGCCTTACTGCATTGCTGGTCAAACCTCAATCCTGCTTCTCCTTAGCATCATGGAACCCATGTTGGCCTCCTGTATCTTGTGCTCAACGGTTACTGTTTCTACTTTGACTACATGGAATAGGTCAAACTTTCTTCTATGGCCGCCTTTTTTAGTGCTCCAAGATGAAACACCTCTGAGGGCTTCCTCTTCAATCTAAACAATTCCCCAACCATCACAGTTGTTGTTAAGTATGTTTTAAATTTTTAAATTCAGTTCAGAGCCCGGCCACCAGAACATAATATGACATGCAACCTTTGGCTGGAGAAACAGCATGGAATTGCCTCTATTACTTACTTGGGTTGGGATCTGTGCTTCCACGGATGCCCCTGGGGCCTGAATGAGTCATTAGGCTAAACTTCCACTTGGAATTATTATGGCATACAGAGAAGGTAAGGTTTAAGAACAAGAAATCAAGAAAACATGAGCTGCTGGAATGAAGGGGTTACCGTGGGAACTCCCCAATGGGGCCCAGGCAGTGATCTAGCTGCTAAAAAAAGAACAGAATAGACACTAAGACAGGAAGGCTTTGGTCAGCTCCCCAAGCCATACACCCACTTTCTCTGCCCTCCTTGGATCTTTGCATGTGGATCCACCAACACCCTAACTTTAGGCACCTTATTTTCTGGTTGAGCTGATTTAAGCCCCCTGCTATTGTTGCCAGGGTGACCAGAGGGCAGGTCCAGCTGAAGCTGCTAGTGGTCCATCCAAATCTGTTCTCTCCTTCTGTTTTGATGGGATCTAAACTGTCCCCTCTAAGCCATGTGCTAACTGTTAGGTTGCTAGCTGATGGGCTTTTTGGAAGTGATTGAATCATGATGGCTCTGACCTCTATGGTAGATTAATCTACAGATAGGCTCATAGCTGAACAGACTTTGACAGAAGCCATAGGAGATATGCCCTAGCTGTAGAACATAGATTGCGGTGTTCTTGAAGGGGACACCCCTCCTCTGTTTGTTGACCACCATGAAGCGGGCAGCTCCTCTGTTGTGTGCTCCTGCTTCACAATGTTCTGCCCCACCTCAGGCAGGAAGCTATGGAGTCATCTGGTCATGAATTGAGACTTCTGAAACTGAGTCAGAATAAATCCTTAGATGCTTTAGTGATAGTGATGAAAAGCATTCCTTCCCTCATCTTCCTCCTCCTCCCCTTCCCTCTTTGGAGACAGGGTCTTATGTATTTCAGGCTGACCTTGAACTTGCTGTATAGCCAAAGATGACCCTAAACTTTTGATCCTCCTGCCTCCACCTCCTAAGTGCTAGGATCGAAGGTGTTTGCTACCATGTCTAGTTTTACATGAGGTGGGGAATAAAAACCCATGGCTTCTTGTATACTAGGCTAACACTATACCATCTGAGCTACATCTCCAGCCCATTTCTTCCATTTTGTAAAAAGAGCTGTGGCTGAACACCCAACTGCCTCACTGGAGATGACATTCTTGACTCTCCTTGAGGATAGGCATGGCCATGTGACCAGCTGTCAATGGAAAGTATTTGAGGCTCTTGGTGGTCTAGACAGGCTCATCCATGTTTTCTCCCCTTCCCCACCCCAAATTCCTCCACCTGATGGAAAAGAGGGTACGAAAAAGCCAAACTTCAATCAAACTGAAGAGGATAGCACCTAAGGTCAGCAGTTGTCAAACTCAAGCTAATCGGAATCACCTAGAGATTAGATTGTTAATGCATCAATCCCTGGACCTATCCTCGGGATATCTGGAGTGGGAACTGCATCCTTATCAAGTCTCCCAATGCTGCTGCTGTTGGCTTTTGAACCAAGAGCTCCTCAGGATGGTGAAGCAAGAAGATGAAAGTGGGTCCCTGAATGACCATCAGTCTAGACCAATATGACTCTCAAGTAAGAGAGAGGTGAACCTGTGTCTTCGGATTGCTAGATTTAGCAAGGTAATATGAAGAATGTTCGGTTAATGAATGAATCATTTAAACCTTCCTAATGCTATGACCCTTTAATATAGTTCCTCATGTTGCGGTGACCCCCCACCAACCATAAAATTACTTTTGTTGCTACTTCATAACTGTAATTTTGCTACTGTTATGAATTGTAATGTAAATATCTGTTTTCTGGTAGTCTTAGGCAACCCCCTCAATGGTTAGCCCCATTCTTTTAGGGTGCCTGATATCCATCTGATGTTCATAAGCCATGATGCAAGCTTCGCTGAAAGGGCCTGTCAAGACCAGAGGCTGCACATGATTCCTCCCATGCCCTGGGCATTGGGAAATGCATGCTGTGGTCTTCTTCCTCTTCTAATCCAACCACTCCACTAACTTTTTCCAATTGTTAGATCTGGGTTCCTTGATAAAAGAATTTGAGGTAAAATTCTATTTGTTTTCTTTTTATTCCCCATGAAATCCATGTGAGATAAAAATTATTATTTCCAGTTTTTTTTTGTTTGTTTTTTTGAGACAGGGTTTCTCTGTGTAGCTTTGGAGACTATTCTGGTACTCACTCTGTAGACCAGGCTGGCCTTGAACTCACAACTCACAAAGATTTGCTTGTCTCTGCCTCCCGAGTGCTGGAATTAAAGGAGTACACCACCACCGCCCAGCTATTATTTCAATTTTTAAAAGGAGGAGGAGTCAGAGAGATGACTTGTCTAACTGTTAGCCCTGGCAGAAGACCTGAGTTCAGTTCCCAGTACCCACATGATGCCTTCTTCTGACCTCTAAGGGCTCCGAGCATTCACATATACATGGAAATATATACATTGTAGGTACCCACACGTACACATAAAATATCTTTTTGTTTTTTTTTTTTTAAGGTGAGAGCATCTGTTTCGAGAGCTGGTGGGCACTGATAATGGGAGAATTGGGATTTGAACACTGGTTGCTTTTCACTCCAAACTGTATTCTCTGCCCCCAAAACAAGAACTTAAAAAAAAAATTAACTATGGTTGAATATTTGGTACATATAAAGAGATATATGTAGCACATATGTAGTTATTAGGTGTAACAATAAATGCTATCCCTGTGAGCCTGACCCCCGAGGGCTCATAGGCTTCCAAATGAATGGTAGCAGGGACCTGTCAGGAACTAAGAAAATGTCTGTAGCCATTAGTCCCATGGCACTCTGGGCAGATATTTCATCTTCAGCATACCAATGGAGACACAGAGGTATTGAGTTCTCAGTCTCACTATAGTTCCTGGAAGGAAGATGTGGCCTGGGAGGTCACGCCTGCTCTGATTGACCCTCCCAGTCCACAGTTTCAACAGAAGGATGTTCCTTCCTTGCTCTGGAGACGTTTTTTCGGAAATGTAGGTCCCCAACCTGTTTCCCTGATCTTGTGAGTAAGAATTCACAGGACTGGAAGCCTCCGTCCCAAATTCTCCAGATGACACTAACGTAGCTTGGCCTATAGGCAGGGGCAGGGTTATCTCAGCATCTCCCATATTGGGTGATCCAGAGAGAAGGACAGAGCTTCAGGTACATGTACTTAAACTGCTTTGTACCTGGCTTTGGTGCTCATGATTCAAGGATGATCTGCAGCCCTCTGGGGGGCTTCTGGCACCCTCCTGACAACACCAATCTTTTCTCCAAGCAAAGGGCACACTATCTTGACGGCTGTCGTAACATATGATCAAGGTGAGTATTGAAGGTTTCTGATGTATGGTGTGTATAAAGTCAGATACACCTACCTATTGAGACAATGGAAGGCTGTCGTTCAACATCCCTATGAAGTCCAGCTGCCACCCAGCTCTGGACAACAGGGACAGCTGGGATCCTGCAGTTTGGGGAAGGATTCGCATCACTGGCTCTCGGTGGTGTGGTATATGGTGGGATGGGCTTCCATTCAAAGCTTTTCCATGGCTTATGGTGCAGTGAGTTCAGCAGCAGGTGTATCCATGGAGACTTTAATGAGACATTAGACTAACCTGGCAGTGTGGACAATTAATCAACCATGGGGTGCTTTAATTTCCGAGTAACTAGACTCTAACATTACAGATACTGTGACTCACATTGAAGGCATCCATATCCTGTGCAAAGACAGACCTCTGACTTCATTTATATTTCCTTATAAGTGGCATGGCATATTGTCACACATTCCCTTCCCACTGGAAATTTGGGACTGAAGGGGGCAATGACTAGGGGATCTCTGGTCCTTTTCAAGAGAGTCCCCTGGCAACAACACATGAAAACCGTGCATCTGGAGGTTCAGCTCTTAGAGCTGGAAGGAGCCTCACCTGCAGAACCAGGAGCCTTGGGTTGTTCCATTTCGCCAGATAGACACACAAAGTAATTTCTTCTTGTTTTTTAAGAAAAGGCCAGGCACACAGACAGTGGCCACCTGCCCAATAATGTGATATTTCATTTACAACAGCCCCAACAGCGTAGCTTGTATGTGTTAATATTGGATTATTTCTCTTCATAGTTAGCTGCCTCCTCACTTCACTGTTTCCATAGCAACACTCCTCAAACACCACTTCCTACTCTGAATACACAATGTAAACAATCTGCTGTTGAACATTTCCCAATTTAGGGGACTGGAGCCAAAGCTGAGAAGCGTGCGATTACAGGGGCAGGTGGGCCACTGAGAATCAAGGTGCTGGCATTCACACAGGGGGTGCCCACGGCAGCTTGTGGGGATCAAGATATCAGACAGTTACAGACCACTCGGTTCTTTCGGTGAGGGGACATTTAGCATATAGGAAGAGTTGGGGGGACTCCTCTACCATCACTGAGGGATGAAGAGTCTCGGGGTCCCGGAAGTGACATAAGTTGCTCCTATTGTGACAGAGCTAAGACAAGAACTGGGGCTTGTCTGAGAAATGCAAATGTTTCCCCTGCAAGCGTGCCCCGGCAGCCCCCAGCCTGAGTCCATGGCAGTCACTATTGGTGCATCTCGGCATTCTCCTCTACAGAGCCTGCATACTGAGCAGTTCTTCCTAAGGTCAGCACTGTGCCTGTCGCCCAGCTGGACACCCAGGCCACGCTGCAAAGACCTCACATGGGCCTGCATTCATGGGGTTCTTGGGGCTTCAGAAGTTGTATTTTTTTTTTTTCCGCTAAGGAACGTGGGGACTCAGCCTGCTGCCCCAAGAACAGCTGAGGACCCTGCTGAAGGCATTGCTATTTTCTTTTTATCAAAGGAGCTATTTTTGTTTCCAGTCTCACCCACACATAGTAGTGTCCACAATTTCCACATCTTCAGAAGCAAGGCGAGACTGTTCTTTCTTTCTTCTTAAAAAAAAAAAAAAAAAACCTCAGACCATTTTCTTTCAACTTCTTAGCAACCCTTAGCATTCTTTGACTTCTGAGCAAATGATCACATGATTTCTGTGTCTTTAGCAATGAGCCAAAGGACACTCATGGCCTCAGGAAGTTCAAGAAAGGCTCACAGAAGAAGTTGGAAAAAATGCCAGCCTCAGGCACTCTGGGGGATGGGTACTGCTGGGAGGTGGTGGTGGTGAGGTTCCCACCTAGCTGCTAGCTAGATTTTGGAGTAGTGAGGGAGGTATAGAGAAGATTTGGAAGATCTTAAATCATCATTGGAAGATTTTTAACAAGTGACAGTCACTTAGTGCCACTGGTACAGAGCACCTGCCACCCTTGCAGTGTCCTGGGGGATCTATGGCCTGCTCTACTCACAGCCACCATAACATCGCTGCCTTGGGGTGGGGCTTGTCTGCTGTCTATCCTCCTAAAGATGGCCCACCAGGCCACCCCAGAGACACCAGCTAGAGTCACAAGGAACTCTAAGAGGGTCCCCAAGAGGTAGGCCTGCTGCTTGCTGCCTATTCTGAGCAGGTCCTACTGAGGTCTCTATCATGAGCCTCCTCTCAGGCCCCCAGAATATTTCTCATGAGATGAAATTCACAAGCCTGTCAGGGCTCCAAGCTGGGAAGACTGAAGAGGGAGTGGAACATTAAACCCAGGTAGTAGAAGAAGACCACCCTTAGCCTCTCAGACACAGGGCTGTGTGCCTCTCTCTGTTCTGTGGTTTCCTCTCAGAGCAAAGAGGGGCTCAGAAAAAAAAAAAAAAAAGAGCTCTGAGACAGGAGAACAAGCTCAGACATCCAACTCCATCACTGCCTCACTGTGACGCTGAGAAAGTCATGCCCCTTCCCTGAGCCTCAGTTTCCCCATCTATAAAGTGCAGGGACTAGTTTGTATTCATCTTCCTTAAACACCCATTCTGTAGGGATACCGGGTGGTGGGAGGAACAAAATGGACCTCACGTGATACAGGCTTGGAAATCCCAAATGCAGTGAAGTAAAAGATGGTCTCCTGTGAATCTTCTCAGGCCCGTAAATATGCCGTCCCCAGAGCAGGTAGCATGTCCAAAATTGTGGAAATGAAATTTGGTTCTGTAGCAATTTGGAAATGAGCACATCCCAGATGAGACTATGGTGTCTTGACAGGAACTAGAGGGGATAAGCGACAGAAAAAGAAGAAATGGAAAACAAGGGGGGGCCAGCAGCGACTCTATCTCAGGAGGGCCATGACATCCTTAACTTTTCTCCCAGGTCTGGTGTGAATGTTCTAAAAGCCACCATGTGGCTCTTCGTTATGAAACTCAGCTCCTGAATATTGATGCTCCATGGCAGAGAGAAAATGACTGCTATATCCAGAAATCTATCTCTTACAGGTCACCAGGGCGCCATTTGTAAAGTCATCGCTCAAGGGTACACATTTCTCTCTCGCTCACTGATACAGGGCGTTCAGCAGTGCTGTTTCTGTGTAAACTCAGGAGCCAAGGTGAGAAGCTGAAGAATGGTGGCAAAGACCTCCTCCTCCTCCTCCTTCTCCTCCTCCCATTACAGAGCACAGCCTGGACACACACACACACACACACACACACACACACACAATGCATGCACAAACACACAACCCGTGGCTGTGCGCATGAGTGCACATGCACACACACACACACACACACACACACACACACACACACACACACAGCTTAAGGTGATGAAGAGAAGATTCCTAGGAACCAAGGCACACCCGGTGAGAAGTCCTCAGAAGGGAATTCTAAGGCAGAGTTCTGAGGTTCACCTATCTGCCGTCTGCTGCCTTTTGAGTGCGGGCCTTTGAGACAGAATGCTAATAATAAGTTTTATATATTATATTTACCAGCAGCCCGAGGGATTAGCATTCTCTGGGCTTCAATGGCCTCATGACTACTCACACTCGTGACCTACAGGAGGATGGTTTCAGCTGATGGTGAGGAGGAGGACAGAGAACTATTCTGCTCTTGGAACCAACAAGCTCTTTCCTGTCCCCACTTTGAGATCTTCAAAAAAAAAAAAATTGGCATTTCCCTACCTGGAATCGCTCCATCTAATAGAAAGTAAGAATTTGTTGCAGAATTTGTCTTTAAAACCTGGTTTAAAAGGAGGGAGGGGGCAAAGAGCAGTCCCCAAAGCTAACCAAGAACATCCATCAGAAATCCTTTAAATTAAATTAAAACGCTGAATCATTCAGATCCATCCCATTGCATAACAGCCATTAAAGTATTAGCATTACTTTGGGGGTACTCTGTTATGCAAGCTACTGCTAAATCTCCTCTGGGCCTTAAAAAAAATTCCCCCAAAGAGTTGTTGTTTGCTAATTTATTTTTAAATGGGGCCGCATCTGTGTTCATCCTGGCCTTCTATTCTGTTTTCGGCCTCCACGCAAGGATGGCAGAGCACACAAAAGTTGGGACCTAGGATTCAAGAGGTGCTTGATATCTTCAATACGTTTCTACTCTACATCTGCAGCGGCATCAGCAGCTGTTCGTTCACTGAGACAAGTGTGTGATGGCAACCAGTACACGCATCCGAGCACTGGCTGTACAACCTCTCTCCTCCCTGTATACTTCTGGGCTTCAGTTTTCCCAAGAGGAGGGTTTGGGTGAGGAGGCTCCTCCTTGGCAAGATGATTAGGAGCAGGGGTCTTGGACTCCAGCGTTGTCACTTCCCGTTGTGTGACTTTGAGCAAGTTACTTACCTCTTCAGAGCCTTGGCCTCCGACATCTGCAAATGTTGATCATGATGGTACTCAGCCCATAGAGCTGATAGGAAGATTCAGTGAGTAGATGGATGTCAAAGGCTGTGATGACTGTCTGGCCAAGAATGAGGGCCAATAAACGTGGATATTGGTGAAATTATTAAGGCCACTCCACGTAGTTAAAAGGGAGGTTTATTTAGTGGACGTAACTTACAAATAAAGGGATAGGTAGGCTGCAGGGTCTGGGAAAGGCGTAGCACAGTCCAGCGGTGTTCTCTGGAGAACTCTACTCGGTCTACCTCCAGCGTCTAGGGTCCAGGAACCAAGAGATGTGGCACATCTGGATCTTGGGTCTTCAGGATCCTCTCTTGGCCCCGCCTTGTAGGCGTGACAGTTACTGAAGCCTCAATGGGGGTTGGAACTTCCAGATCAAAGCTGGAATGGCTACCCACTACATGTGATCTACAGTTATAATGGATTTTGTGGAGGCCCCCAGCAAGATGATCAATCATGTATGGCAGAAAACCCTCCTCTTATCTTTGGCTTCATTTCCTATCCTGACAGGCAGCCATGGCCAATAGTTGAGTTCTAACCCATGAGAATAGAAGAAAGTTACCATGTTCAGAGCTGACCCATCAAAACCTTCCCATGGGATTCTTTACATCTCTCCCCCACTGCCGTCTCTAGATGAACATGTTGCCCCTAAAAGCCATATTATTAAAGATGGCACAGTCACAGGATAAAAGGGACAAAGAAGTTTCAACAACCAGTTGGAGACTAGCCACCTGTGATATTCCTAGTTTGGGCTTCATGTGAGAGAGAAATAAACTCCTAAAGTGCTAAGTCAGTGAGATTTGGGGGTAACGAGTTCCCATAGCAACGCCCTGGGTTAGGTACCAAGTCTAATGGGATTGAGACACCGTCCCTGAGGGACCAAACCTGGTTGCAATTGTTTGATCGCTCAGTTCCTAGTTTCTGACTAGGAACTGGGTAACAACCAAAGTACTGGGTAACAACCAAAGTACTCCCAGTTCTCTAGCTGGGGACACAAGCTTGCATGTCTGGCAAGTGCTGGCCCTGGTACCTGGCGAGCTCTCTGCAGATGGTTGCCCAAGCTGGCCGCCTGGGCTGACTGCCCCCACACTCTGGACAATGGAGCGTATTTCTGCCCAGATGCCACAGGGAGCTGCTAGGGTTACCCAGGCAGTAGCCCACGTCCAAATATATCGTTTCAGTCTGCAGAGCCTTGTTGGCCCCCTGCCTTCCTAGCTTGCCTATCCTCAGAGTGGGAATGAGCAGGAATGCCCACCTGGGGGCCCCAGAATGGGGAAAATGGAAACGTCTCCTCATTAAAACTCAGAATAGACACATGTCCCTGCAAAACAGGGGGCCAGAGAGAGACTCAGCACATGGTACTAGCTCTGGAGGGGAGAGGCTGCCTAACTGATGCTTGATCTGAGGTGGAGCTGTATCATTCCTGTATCCTCACTTCGTCTAATAATTCCCACATGCAGACTTTGCCCTAGGTATAAAGCCCCCCAACACTCTCTCTGCCCTCTTTCCTGTGCCTTCATTCTCCACCATAACATCACCCTTCTCACCCATGTATTAAGGCTCTTTCAGACAGGCAGAGAGGCAAGGCTTTTGATTCTCGAACTGTAACAAATAAATGAAGAAATATGAAAACATGAGAGTGTGTTGGCTAAAGGTCAAAACCCCAAGCCTCCTTCGCTTTTGGCTGTACAGGGTACTGATGCTTATAAAGGAAAGTCTGGCTTTTGTGCCATGTCACAGCTTGTACTGAGCAAGAAGCAGCCAGTCGCACAGCATTATCGGGGGTCTAAATTGGAGCCAAATGTCTTGCCAAATAGTTCTCGTCACTGGGCCTGAGATCTTCTCCCTGCCTTGGGTGACAGGAGAGGAGTGAGCAGAGGACCAGTGAGTGGAGGGTCATCTGAGGTTGGAAGCTCAAGTCTGGACATGTCACTTGATCATAATTCCCTATCTTGAGCGGAGGTGGGTAATGGTTCACTTAACAGAAGTCTCCCTGTGCCAAGCTGCTCAGTTAGACTTTTTCCAGTCTTCCTTTGATAAGCATGATCATGTGACCAAGTGTCCACCAGTGGAATATGAGAGGTGTCTGGGACTTATGACACTGGATATTCCTCTGTCCTACTCTCCTCCACACCTATTGACACAACCCAGGTGTGCTGATGAGTCAGCTGTGATCCTGTAGATGAAATGTCCAAGGGGATGGCAGAGCCACAATGTAGAATGGACTAGGAGCCCTGAGTGGCAATGAGGAGTCTGGACTTCCAAACCCGGCTGCTCTTAAAAGAGTATTGTATTGTCATTTTCCTGTTGTGTGTGATATATGTGTTTGTGTGTGTGAGTTTAGGTGCATGAATGCTATGGTATGCATGTGGAAGCCAGAAGACATCTTAGTCCTTGCCTTCCATCTGTTTTATGTTTTTATGATTCTCATTCGTTCATTCATTCATTCATTCACTCTCTCTCTCTCTCTCTCTCTCTCTCTCTCTCTCTCTCTCTGTGTATGTGTGTGTGTGTGTGTGTGTGTGTCTGCATATCCTTAGAGGCCATAAGACAGAAGCTGTCTAATTTGAGTGCTGGGAACTGAACTTGGGTCCTCTGGAAGAGTAGCCAGTGCTCTTAACCACTGGGTCATCTCCCCAGCCCCACTCACCTTGTTTGGGACAGGGTCATTTGTTGATTATCATTATATAAGCCAGACTAGCTGGCTTGCAGGCTTCTGGGGATTCTCCTGTCTCCACCTCCCATCTCATCTTAGGGACATTGGGGTTACAGATGGCTTTACAAAGGCCCTGGGGATCCACAGCTTCATGCCTAAGCAGCACTTCCCCACTGTACTACCCCCTGGTCTGGCTGCATGTTCTCTTTGGCGCTCTGGTGCTGAACTCATTGCTGTGGTCTGTCATTCCTTTTGGTTATATATTTTAGGTTATGGTGTAGAAAGTATATAAGTGTAAAGTGCTCTGCTATTAGGTGTCCAAGCAGTGTCTTCTGAATGAACAGCGAACACAGGTATTGGTTACTTCTGCACTGAAATCACAAGAACCTGAAGGGCAAGTTTACAAAGTACTTAACAACTGCATATCTTCCTTTATGGAAAGCAGCACTGTCAAGTAAGTTAATGGTGTGACTACTGTAAGAAGAGGCCAAGCAGGAGTGTCCAAGGGCACTGAGACAGAGCCACAAGTCCCTGATGACCTTGACTGTGAAGGTAGGTAGAAATCTGGGCTGGAGCTGAAGTGACAGTGGCTGACAGGGAAACACTCTTTATCTCCTCTGTGCATAGTCACAACTGTGTTTTCCTGCTCTGTGAGAGCTTTATTAAGCACCTCGTGGGCTGGGCACCACAAACTGCAGAGAAGATAGCAAGCCCTGGACGGAGTCCCTCACTCACCAGGAGGAGACATGCTACAGTAGAGATGTATACCGGAGTCTTTGGAACAAAGTGGAACCAACTTCAGCAGCGGGAGGAAGGGCAGGCAGGAAGTCTCAGAAGGCAAGGAGCAGGGGAAGGTCTACCCTGACGCAGATGTCCCTGGATGGTCTACGGCAGAGCTGGAGTCCATCAGCTCCCACGGCACTTTTAGAAGTCCCCTCAGCTTGATGAGACCAGGCCAGAAAGTGGTAAGCTTTGGTCAACAGGCTACCTCCAGGGTATAACTTCTGTAGCCAGCACAGAAGCCTGCAGGTCTCCTTTCCCTTTTGGCATGGACAGGCAGCGATCTTTGCTGCTGTGGCTACTCCTCGGTACCTGTGTGGCCCCGCCCCTCGATATACTGCCCATCACAGACAAACAGCACGAGCTAAAAAGAAACTTTTGTTGTTTGCCTTATTTGTCCTTATTCATATGGTGCAATCTGGCCCCTGGGTTCTCGAAGTGTGAGCCCAGGACAGGTAGCATTTGTTTTACTTAGAAAGGTGCTAGAAATACAAATACTCAGGCCTCACCCGGGATGATTGAAGCAGAAACGGGGTACAGCTCAGCAGGGTAGGTTTTAACAAACCTGGGGGAGGGGGGAGATGCTGAGGCACAAGAAAGTTTGAGAACCACTGCCTGGCCTAGGCAGACTAAATCAGTCATCTTACAGGAGAGGAATTAGGACTCACAGAGGAAGAGGGGAGGGTGGCTCAGTGGGTAAAGCGCTTATTGTACGTACAAGCATGTAGGTCCGGGTTCAAATCCACAGCACCCATGAGCCACATAAAAGTCAGGTGTGGTGGCATGCAGCTGTAACTCCAGTGCTGGAGGTAGGAAGGGGCAGGGGACAGCTGGATCCCTGGCACTCACTGGCCAATCAGTCTAGCTCAAAGTGGTAAGCTCTAGGTTCAGCGAGATCTCAACTCTGTCTAAAAACAAAGCAAGTGCAAAGTAACAGAAGAAGATACCAGTGTGAACCTCTGGCCTATCTATCACTGTACCCCGGTGCACACACGCATATGTCTCCCCCCAAAAATAAATTTAGAGAAGTCACAGAGAGGGTCATTCTAGCAAACTTTCAAAACCCAAGTAATGAAATAACAAGATTTATCATGTGATGGGAAAGGGTCCTAAAGGAAAAACAGCACTGTACCCATCGCCCACCGACTGAGCCACCCTGTCTAGATAGCTAAAAGACTGTCTGGCTGTGTGGACATCTACCACAAATGCACAATTGCAGAAAGACACTCAGAGTCCAGTGGCATTGACGCCAGGGCTCAAGATAAACCCAGGAAAGTACTTTCCATTTGTGCCTGTGGCCTAGCTGATTTAGGAAATGCTCCTGAATGCTTTGAATTTGAAAGGTACATAATATCCAATTCTCTCTTCTGCAAGCTGAGTCATTAGTGCTGTTGCTGAGGCTATTTGGTAATGGGCACTATTTAAATGAAGCCAAAAAAAAAAAGTACAATTTCAAACGAATTGCTTTTTAAACTGTCAAATAAAAGGAATCCATTTGTGCATGTGAGATCATTCCAAGGATTCTAACTATTAACTGAGAGCAGTTGAAAAAACGTCTAAGAGAAGAAGTGTTCTACTCCAGGGCTGGCTGAACGTTTCCAGGTAGAAACTGATGACCCCTTTGACCTGACTTGGACTCAAAACTTTGTTTTCATTAGCCCTGTGTAAACTTCATGGATGCAAGTTTCAAGTATTAAATCTCAGAAACAAGCCCCTGAGTTTGTTTGTTTGTGTTTTTGCTACTGTTGCTTTATCTAATGTCATCTGAATGCCATCTTGGATATCAGACATAGGTGTATTATCATGTCGGCTCTTTCCTCTGTCTTAAATTGGGTATCAAGGGCCCTGGCCAAGCTGCTTTCCAGGAAGCATATTTAACAGTTTCTTCTTCCCTTTGTTATTGATGAATTCATCCTTGTCTAGTCTATTCCATAAGGAGGAAATTCTGAAGATCTGTGGAACGTAACTTTTCAATAGCCAGTGTTCACGCTTGGTAGCTAGCACCGAACTTGAGGATGAGCCTCAATGGTGAGACCAGACAGAATTCTGGAAGGTTCTACACAAGGCCCACTTTGGCTCTTTCTGTTTCATACCCTCTAGGGCTTTTCACTCGTGGATTAGTTTTGTGTCCACACTTTTAGTGTCTTTGTAATGTCTGTTATATTGGCAAATTATCCCATGTTGTTAGAGTTCTCTGAGAAGTTGGAAATGAGGCTGTCATTCCCAGCTTCAGACCCTATCATGTTTGTGTCTCAAGATCCCTTGTCTGGGGATGGGCTGCCCTCCTCCAACTCTGTGGTTGGGAGATGGGGGGGGGCAGCAAAATGTCCAAGAATAAAAACATTGTGTCCTTGAGAGGAACTAGAAGGTAAAGCCGGACTGCCTCAACTTCCCGGGTCCCTTTCTGCTGGGTGTTTGTAAACCTCATATTTGGTAATGTTCTGCTATTTATTTACCTGCCTGCCTGCTTTTTGTCCTTTCATTTTAGTTTTTTCTATAGTTAATAAACTCTTTGTTTGTTTGTTTGTTTGTTTTTCGAGACAGGGTTTCTCTGTGTAGCTTTGCACCTTTCCTGGTACTCGCTTTGTAGACCAGGCTGGCCTCGAACTCACAGAGATCCACCTGCCTCTGCCTCCCGAGTGCTGGGATTAAAGGTGGTGCGCCCACCCATTCTCCTGACCATATTGGACAATGTAGAAACGAAGATACTGAAAACGGTGATTTCCTCCTCCTCCCTCCCGGACCACAGCCCCAGCTACTGGGTACCTCTTTCCTGTGTCCCTTTGCTTGGCTAACAAATGGAAAAATGACCTTGTCTGTGAAGTACAAAGGAACCTTGCAAGTGGTGGCCAACTCATGGAGGCGTTTTGGGACAGTCCCCAGAAGGGAACTCCTCACACTTGACTGTGCCCAAGGTCTCCAGGGATCTGGTTTAAAATTCACATTGTTGCTCAGTAGGTCTAGGGTGGAGCTGTGCTGCCTGCAAGCCTCCTAAGCTCCCAGGCAATGCCTTGGCTGCTGTGGACCACAGGCCTAATGAGCGGCAAGGGATTGCAGGCTCTCTATGCAAAACACTCACTTCCAGAATCCCACTTAGCAGGCACGCATCTGAGGGACCGGCCCCTTTTGATTCAGGGTTCCTTGAAAGCAGATACTGGGTCTTAATACACATTTTTGTTGTTGTTGTTTTGTTTTGTTTCGTTTCTTGGCTGGCTGGCACTTGGCACGGAGCCCACACATGGTGGGCATGTATTTATTTAATTAAACAAAGTTGGCTTTGGTCCAAACATGATTTTAAGTAGACTTAACCCCTAGTAGGCCCTAGATCACCACGGGATAAAAACCAACAGGGAAGAAGTCTGAGTTAGAGATCCTTCCCGATCAAGGTCCCCTTTTATCTGCACCCGGAGGATACCTTCGTTGCTCTTCGGAAATTTCACTCCCGTCACATTTTAAACGCGGTTTACTTTAGAGAGCCAAAGGAAGAGAGGTGGGCAAATAAACCCAAACCAGAAAGTCCTGAGAAGCCGTAAGGTTGCAAAACATCAAAAGCTCCCAACTGTAGGGGGTGGAGCCTCAGAACTGCCGGGTTTCTCCCTTTGCCAGATTACCAGCGTTTCGTAGGTCGGTGTTGCGCCCCCGCTACCCAGGTCCCTAGTTAGCCCGGAGAGCCCTGCAGAAACCGGTCCCGGCGGGCGTCGGTTGGCTTGGTGCAAGCCTGTTTGTTAGCGCTGAGCGAGCAATTAAGCTGCTTGTGCTGTAGCGACCTAGGGGTGCTGGTGGTGACCGCCTGGGTCGCTCGGGGGGCTCGTGGGGAACCCGGACCGAGCGAGAGCGCTATAGAAACCCTGGCTTTGAGAGTCCCCGGCGATGCCGTAACCTGTTCCTCCCTACAGCAACCACAGATGCTGAGGACTCATTTCGGCTCCCCAGGGTCAGAGGGAGAGAAAAGGGGGGGGGAGGGTCAAGGAAAGGGGATTATATTGGTCAGCGCTTGGGCCTTCCCCTGGGAAAGAGAGAACCGCAAGGGGAGAGCGCCCTAGGGGAGGTGTACACGTGCAGGGGAGGGAGGGTGAGAGGCAGGCGGGCGGGCGGGCAGGAGGGGAGGAGTAGGGAGGCGAGAGCAGCTTGCGGGAGGCGCCACGGCCTCGCAGACGCAGGCGCCGGCCGCCGAAGAGCCAGAGAGAAAGTTCCCGGGGACAGTTCACCCGCGGGAGGACCCAAGCTGCTGCGGCTGGCCAGACGGTCTCGAGTCCCGCGTGTGTAGCGCGCCGTTTGCCTGCACGCACTTGGCTGCCCGGGCTCTGCCTTCCGAGAAGCAGTGGAGCCTCGCGGGCGGGCAGCCGGGGCGGCCGCGACTAAACTTGGACGAGGAGGATGCTGCGAGTGGGCGCGGCGGCGCGGGGCGCGGGGGCGCTCGCCAAGCTCTGATCGCTCCCGGCGGGCTCCAGCGCGCCGAGGCGCAGTAGGCAGGTAGTGACTCCAAGCGCCCGGACTGCGCCAAACCTACCAGCCAAGGCCGCCAGCGCCACCGTGCAGGCATCGTCTCCGCCTCGGAGTCATGGTGCGCGTAGCGCGCACACCCTGCGCGGAACTCTGAGCTCCGGCCGCGCAGTGCGCCCCCTCCTCCGGTATCCCCATCCGAGATTCCCGCGCCTGCCTTGCTCGCGGACCATGATGCTATCGCCTGGAGCTCCTTGCTTCTGAGCTGCTCATCACCCCGCTGCAGCCCCAGCGCCGCTGGACCACCGACAGCGCTCTGACCCTACAAACTCGGGATCTTCTCCCAGGGACGCCGAGCGCATTGAGATGGCGCTCCGCGGACCCCTCCGGCCGCGCAAAGTTCGCAGGAGGCGAGAGATGCTGCCGCAGCAAGTTGGCTTCGTGTGCGCTGTGCTGGCTCTGGTGTGCTGTGCGTGCAGCCTCTTCGGAAGCTTGGGTAGGTGCGGGGAAGGATGTTCTCCACCCCGGGAGTTGGGGGCCCTGAGCTGGAAAGCCTCAGGACAGTTCCAGCTCCTTCCCAGTCAGATTGGTCCCCAGGGTTTTCCCTCCCCGCCGGGGTAGGGGGTGGTGTAGTGCTCACCCAGGAGGGCTGAGACATGCGCTGGACTGTGGCGCCGGTTCCGCTAAGCTGCTCAAGCTCCCTGGGGTTCCGGACGCGGCTGTAGGTGTGTGTTGCTGGAACTGAAGCCTACACCACCTCTCCCTCGAGTGTGCGGGCATTGGGCAACTCAGGGCGGCCTAGGGATAGATTCTCTTGCTTTAGGGTATGTGAAACTGAGCAGTCCACTTTCCTGTTCTGCATAGATGTAAAGGTTGTGCTCAGCCCCCCCCCTAGATTCTCAGGCTAGGTCTCAGCTCTCCCCTGATCCACATGGGTAGCCTGGGTTTCCTGGCGCGTCCTCCCCGGATCCTAAACAGAGAGAGGCAGTTCCCGTGGGAGATTGCTGCCAGGTTCCAGCATCCTTTCTCTCAACTCCGCTTAAATCCCACCTAGGATTTAAAGGGAGGACTGGCGTGCAGAGCCCTGATCTACACTCCTCCAAGCAGAAGGCGACCCGGGAGACTGTTAAGATATGCAAATTTCAGACGGAGTGGGGAAGAGAAGAAACTTATGAAATATTTATTTCGGGGGCATTGGGGCTCCTGTTTGGTCTTTAAAGAACATTTACTGCCTAGATATTTCAGAACTGGGTGCTGTGAACCTTTCGGGGTTCCTTCCATGTAAAATCAGTGTTGCCAACTTAGCCACCAAGGCAGAGACACAGTAGAGAGAGGGCACCTTTTTGAGTGGTTAGAAAGCTCATTAACATAGCGTCTTGGGACCATTTAGAGACCTGTGCAGTGAAGAGAAAAGCAAGTGAAACCCGATTAAACTTTAAAAAGAAAAAGACACCACTGTCTTTCAACATCCAAACTGTGATTTGGAAATACCCAGTGTTTTACAACTGGACAATTAAGCACAAGAAATAACAAAATGTCTAGGCTGTGAGGTGTAGGCATTCTGGAGGAGGCATTGCTACCCAGCTGAAACAGTGGGCATCCGGATAAGGTAAATGGATACTTGGGGTGCAGTCTGAAGCCATAGCTATTTTTATTTGCTAGATCAGGAGTTAGCTTTGGGTATTTAACCATCTCTGCTCAGAGGCATCCATGCCTTCTCTGATATGGCTCTGTGCGGCCCCTGGACCACAGCACGATGACCTGGGAGCTTGCTACTACAGACTCTCAATCTCCACCTTGAATCTACTGAATCAGAGTTGTATTTTTGACCAGATCCGTAGGTGATGTGTGTGCACAGCTGGCCGCCTACCATCAGTTGGCTGAACTCACAAATTTAACCATCCAGTCATAGGAACCACCTTGAGCAAATTTACTGAGAAAGTATTTAATGCTCCTAATGAAATCCTTTGTTGGGTGGGGGTGGATGGAAGGAGCTGAGACCAGCTCAATCTTGTCCAAGGTCAGATCACACAATGACCCGTGTGAAACTAGAAACAATGGATTAGATTCAGGAAACAGAATACTACATGTAAGCAGGTGATAGCATACTGGCAATCCCCGAATCACTCCCTACAGGTGGCTCTACACAGGCAAATCTGAGGCTGGAGAGATGGCTCAGCAGTTGAGAGCATGTACTGCTCTTCTTGAAGACCTGAGGCCGATTCCCAGCACCCCCAGTGAGGCGGCCCACAACCACCTGTAACTCCAGCTATAGGCAGATCTGACTCTTCTGGCCTCTGTGGACACCTGAACTCAAGTGCACTTACTCCCCCCCCCATACGAACAAATACATATAATTTAAAAATAAAAATAAATAGCCCATGGCTGTGGCTGACCTAGCTATATGGACAGGTGTAAGGTCATTTTTGAGAACTCAAGAATCACGTTGACCTGATGGTATCTGTGACTTGTTTTTTTCCAATCCAGGCCACAAAACAGCTTCTGCCAGCAAACGTGTTCTGCCAGACACGTGGCGAAATAGAAAGTTGATGGCACCGATAAATGGGACTCCGCCGGCTAAGAACTGCACAGATCCCGGTAAGATGTAGTCTCCCCTCTCTCGCAGGCATTTAACCTAGCCTGGATTTGATGCTTATGTGGACAGACCCAGTTAATGCTGGGAAAGACCATCTTAGGAACCTGAGTGAGAAAGGGGAGCTGCATGGTGTTGAGATGAAACCTATAGACATTCGTCAGCCACGCTGCTAAGCAACACAAGAGCTTTCCTTATCCAGCAACTACGAAGGTCACACACAAGAGTCTAAAAATGTTATCTTTTGTTCTAAAGGCAATGCATTTCCCCTGCTCTTTTGATTCTTTGGCTTTGCCCTGGTGTCTTCGTTCTCCACTTGGATCACTGTGTGCATTTGATGACCCCCTTGGGACATAGCTTGTGGTGGGTATCTTTGTGAGATGACCTACCAGGGTGGGGGTGCTCCAGTCCACCGAAAGGGAGAACTCTGGGTTGGTTGCTGAGCCCTTCCTCTAATGGAAGTTCTCAGGTAGTTGGGTTTTGCTTGTCCTGGGAATCAGTTTTAATGTTCTTTTCTGGGGTATCTGGGGTGGTAAGTTCCCAGGGGTAACATCTGGTCTATTCTGCTTCAGGCAGGCTTCACTTAAAACAGCACAAAGATTCTCAGGAGTAGAGAGTAAACGTGCCAGCAGTAGGCATGTGAAAGCTGCCCAGACCTCTCAAGGCACAGGTCTAGGGCATTTGCTCTGGATCAATCTCTTGGGGGTCTTTGTGAAGAGAATAGAGTAGGGTGAAGAATTCAAAAGCCCTGAAGGAAATAGCTTTTGTTGTAGATGGCTTTTCCACTGAGTTGCTGGGAAAAATCACATAATTTTCGGGGATTTCTAACCTGTAAAGTAGACTGAATAGTGCTTGCCTACTCTGGGTTGTTGGAGAATCTGGTGAAGCTCTACAGAGGGCTGTATGTAGGAGATGGCACACACACACACACACACACACACACACACACACACACACACACACACACTGGTAATGGCACAAATCTTTTGAAACCTCAAGTCTAGCCTCTGACATACCTCCTCCAACAAAGCCACACCTCCTAATTCTCCCTAAATACTTCTACCAATGTGGGGACCCAAGTCTTCAAATGTATGAGCCATTCTCATTCAAGCCACCTGAAGTGCCCTGCTCTTCCCACTCCCACCCCCATCTCTTCCCAGGCCAGGTAGGGACTTCCCTTCCTGCCTCCCTTCTTTCTATTTACATCTCAGCAAGCATTTGCTATTATTGTATGCCAGCTCCCATGTGGACACAGACAGTGGAGTCTAAGCAGGTTACAAGAGGCAGCCTCTGCCATTAGGTAGCTTACAGTCAAGTAGAGTGGGCAAGCTCTTGACCCAGAAAAGCCAGGTGACAATGAAGGATCACAGAGACCTGCAGTCAGTCCTGCAGGAGACACTTCCTTTTTGGTGCACACAGGACGAAGAGCTGGCCTGCTGGGGTTCTGGGTATAGATGGGATTGGCCTTTGTTTCAGTGACAGAAACCTTCCCGACTGAGCTTAGCAAACAAGGCAAATGATTGGCTTGGTAACTGGAGTGGGGTCAGAGGTTAGAAGGTATCTGTAACTCAGCTTCCCCCAGTCTCTGGACTCAGTTGTGTTCTAGCATGGGATAATGGTCACCAAAAGGCTACTCTAATGTCCTTGCAGGCTCTGAATGTTGCAAAGAGTATATCTGAACCCTGAGACATGTTCTCCTGACTTGCCCATATGATAACCCTAAGTCAACTATTCGGGCCAGATGAATATTCGGCTCTGGATTGTCTTGGGCCTCAGCACAAGCTAAACATCTAGAGTGAGCAAACAAAGCTACTTCTCCAGGCTCCATCTGGGAGTCAGTGTGCACCTGGGGGTCCGTGTGGCTGTCCTCTTGCGTTAGTGTCACTGGGAACCTGAGAGGCTGTATGCCTGGGCACCTAGCGGGTCTTGTGGCTGAGCACTTATTGGTCAGCATGGCTGGACACCTGGGGAGCAGGTAGATGCTCACCCAAGGCTCTCATCCTGGGCTGCTGTTCTGATAAAGGTGGGCTGGGGTTCCAGGTTAGATGCTCAGGAGTGTGACGGAGTCCATCCTTTTCAAGAGTGTGATAGGTGTTTCCAAGAGGAAGTCAGAGTTGGTGCTGTGAAGGCTGGGGCCTAGAGGTTCATGGTAGGGGCATCACCAGGAACCTGCTAAGAATACCATGTCGCCCTCTCTTCTACTAGATCAGAATACACATTCTAACAAGGTCCTCAGTGAGTCATGTGTACACCAGATGCCAGTGAGCATGCCCTAGAGTGTGTGCTGGACACTTGCAGGTAGATGCTTGATCAGCATTTGAATGTTAGACTGGAGGCATGGCTTAGTGGTAGAGCATTTGCCTGTCATGCACAAGGCTCTGCTTTTGATGGTCCCAGCACTGAAAAAAATCACATGTGAATGTTTAATAAAAAGTTAGGCCGGGCGGTGGTGGCGCACGCCTTTAATCCCAGCACTCGGGAGGCAGAGCCAGGCGGATCTCTGTGAGTTCAAGCCCAGCCTGGGCTACCAAGTGAGTTCCGGGAAAGGCACAAAGCTACACAGAGAAACCCTGTCTGGAAAAACCAAAAAGAAAAAAAAAAAAGGAAAAAAAAAAGTTAGACTTGGTTTAACATAGTAGTTTTCCTAAGTATTTGTTTATTTATTTTTCACATAGGGAAATAAAAATAATTACTTCATCATGGCCAATGATGTCTATAAGAAATTCATATTTTTCCCTCAGAAATTTGAAGGCATGATTTGGCCTCCAGGCCTTAGATATTTCTTTTCACAGTCTGTACCAATGGTTCTCACCCTTCCTAATGTTGCGACCCTTTAGTACAGTTTCTCATGTGTTGATGACCCCCAACCATAAAATTCTTTTTGTTGCTCCTTCATAACTATAATTTTGCTACTGTTATGAATCATAATGTAAATATCTATGTTTTCCAATGGTCTTAGTGACCCTTGTGAAAGGGCCATTTGACCCCCAAAAGGGTCATGACCCATAGGTTGAGGACTCTGGTCTGTACAGAGCAGGCACTACAGCAGGCAGGGGCTGAGTGTGCACACGCTCTGTGGAATAGTAATGAGTGACGCAGACCTTGAGTTCCTTAGTTACTACTCCTGGCTGCTCTAACAAAATACCCCAGGCTGGGTGGCTAACCAGATGCTTTCTTACCGTTCTGGAGCTTGGGAAATTGAAGATCAAGTTGCTGGTTGCCTTGGTGTCTGGTGAGGGCTCACTGCCTGCCTTAGAGCTGACTTTTTGCTTCATGCCCCTATGGTACTGAGAAAAAATGATTAAGCTCCCCTCTCTCCTGCTTCCTCCTTCTCCCCCTCCTCCTTCTCTTTCTCTCTTTTTCCTCCTGCCCCTTATCCTCCTCCTTCATATAATCATGCTAATCCCATCATAGGAACCCCACCATCATGGTCTCATTTAACCCTAATTTCCACCCCATATACCCAAAGGCATCACTTCCAAATACTGTCAAATAGAGAGTTAGGGCTTCAACATAAGGATGGCGGCTGTGGAGCCCATTCAGTTTATAGAAGGAACCAATGCGTTTCCAGGCCTCTCTTGATGGTAGCACTAGACTGCTTAAGGGTGGTTCTTCTCAACCCTGGACTGCAGAAAGAGACACTTCCTGGGGAATGTAGATGCCAAGGCCCAGCCCTGAACTGGAAATCAGGACCAGTGACAGGTGCAACTTTTAAGGGCTTCTGGGCACGTGACCTCTCTGTCCTTATCTCACATGGGTTTCTGCTCATCACTGCCACATCTAAAGGTTGTCCCTGGCTACCCAGTCCTAATTAGACCCTTAACCACTGGCTGTCTTGTTTCAGCCCCTCACAAGTGTCCATTCTGCCCATTGTTACATCGCTCACTGCTCTCGAGCACACACCACACAAGCCTAGATTGCTCTCCAAAACCATAGCATGCGATTCAGCTTTCGTGTCTGGAGCATGGGATGCAGGAGTACTAATTACGTCTGCTTTACAGGCTGGCTAGGATTGTACACATTACCACTCATCAGCCCTTAATATGGTGTTCGGCATGTAAAACACCCTCTGACCTGTGTTATAGGACTATTAGATGCTTAGTTTTTCGCCTGCTCCCTCTGGGGATGAGACAGAGCTGGGCTATCACAAGCCCTGAGAAGCCATTTTGTTGATGGAGCTTGATGAAGATGAGTTAACCACACACATCACCAAACATTTACTCTTGTCTTGTGGAAACAAGCATTTCTTAGCTTGCTGTGTCTTATGTTTGGAGGATTTCGAATTCTGAGGATAGTTTACTAGAACATTTTTATATAGAAAAATGCTTACCTCCTGCTTGGGTTTTTTTCCTTCTAAACTGGACGGAGCAAGGCTCCCCCTGTGCCTATCCCCACCCAACCTGATTTGAGATTTAGTGAGCGCCTCATTGTCATCTCTGTCACCCTGTAGTTTGGGTTTCTGGTATCCTGCATCTTTAAAAGAAAGGTGAAGGAGAGAGGAAGTTGGTTTGCTCTCCCTCCCGTTGCTGCTGGGGGATTCAGCCCTCCTGTAGAGTTTGCTGTGTTCTGTTGGGCTTTCCTCTTTTGAATGTGCATTCTGAAATGCCTGCTGGCTGTGTGTCCTTGGGAGGAAGGCTGGGAGGAGCAGGCTGATGACCAGCTTGAGAGAGACTGAAGATGGCAGGTCTTGTAGCATTTCAGGGAAGCAAAACTGATGCAGGGTTTGGATGGAGGATGCTTTGTGGTCCACTTGCTTTTGTGACTCTGATGCAGGGTTTAGATGGAGGATGCTTTGTGGTCCACTTGCTTTTGTGACTCTGCCCTTGCTTTTTGACTCTGTTTTTTTTTTTTTCCTGTAGTGGATGGAGGTAAAGGCAGATGTGAAGAAAAGCCTATGGCAGAATGGGTAAGGATGGGAGGGACAGGACAACTGGTACTGTAACTGGACCAGGAATAAATGACATCATTGGACAGGCATCCCAGCAACAGGTCTCACAGATGCAGGAAGCAGAGGTGCCAAAGGCATGAGAAATAAAGAGAAGGAGGAGGAGAACTGAACTGCACAAAGTGTATCGGGATCAGTGGGGAGGTGCCGGGTACAGGCTACAAGGCAGTATTGTGGCAGAGCCACCAACCTGATCCCAGTGGAGGCAGAGAGGGGCAGCACTGTCATCAGCACACCCACATTTTGCTGCTTGGGGGGTGATGTGGAGTCAAGTGGGTCCAGTGCTTTGGGAGGCAGAAGTCTGGGTTCTAATGTCAGCAGTACCAAGACTCTGCCTGTTGGCATTTGGGCTCTACCTCTCTCACCTGTGAACAAAATGAGGTAGGCTGGGATAGGTATGAAGATTTCCAGGAGCCAGGAAAGGCTTGTGTCTGCCCATTTTGGAGATGCTGGTTTGTGTAGTAAAAGCAGGCGCTGGAGTTTGAGTCCCAGCTTACTTCTGACCAGTGATGTGGCCTTGAACAAGTTATGTAATCTCTAAGTTTCAAGTTTTCCCTTTTGTAATGAGGATAATAGAAGTTCCTACCCACTTTACCAGGCTGCCATGAGACTTGAGCCACTTGACAGATGAAGTTCTTAAGTGGTACCTAGCACATGGCAGTGATGCCCTAGGGCACCATGTGTTGGGCATATTCTGAGTACACTCTGTGTTGCTTCTTCTAAGAACTCTTTACATAGGGGCTATGGATGCTCTTGTTCTGCAGTTGAGAAAACCAAACAAAAAGCAGAAGGGGGTGGGGAGGAGAGAATATACTCAATAATTATTTTTCTAGAGAAGTTTTAGGTTTATAGAAAAATTAAACAAGCAGAAAAAAATATAGAGATCCACTTTCTTGGTCCTGGTCCTATAGCAGTTTACACCTAGCCTTAGGGTGTTACGATTGCACACGTGAATTAATATTCACACATTGTATTAACCAAAGCCTGCAAGTAACTTCAGCAGCCACTCTGTCCTCGCTCCTGTGGGTTCTGATAGATGTGTGTCCACCATTACTGATGCATACCAAATGATCTGGCTGCCTTAAAAGTCCCTTGTGGAAGCAGCTTATAAAGTATGGACTGGGAATGTGGCTAAGTTGGTAGAGTATTTTCCTAGCATGCACGAGGCTCTGGGTTCTATCCCTGGTGTTGCATAAGACTGAGTATGGTGGCACATGCCTGTAACCTCAGCATTCACCAGGTGGAGGCAGGAGGAACAGCAATTCAAGGTCATGCTTGGCTCGATAGCCAGTTCAAAGCTAGCCCGGGCTGTGTGAGAGCCTGTCTTTAAAAAGGAGTAAGGGGAGGGTGTTGAACTGTGAGCCCATATCCTGATCCATAGTTTTAGTAAATGGGGCAGAAAAAGACAAATTAGGGAAGTGGGCTCGTCCCTGCTGGATGCCCTTCTGAGGAATGAGGTGTGCCCATCCCTGGCACCAACAAACATCAGTTTGTTTCTTGGTATGTTTCTAGTTTCTAATACTGATTTGTTTTCAATCAAAAACCAGTAGTCCCCTGTAGCTAGAGTTTTCCTGCCTTGCCCACAGTCAGGACAAATCTTTGTCACCCGCCAGTCCCACAGCCGCTCAGACCCAACCAAGTAAACACAGAGACTTATATTGCATACAAACTGTATGGCCGTGGCAGGCTTCTTGCTAACTGTTCTTATAGCTTAAATTAATCCATTTCCATAAATCTATACCTTGCCACGTGGCTGGTGGCTTACCGGCATCTTCACATGCTGCTGGTCATGGTGGCGGCTGCAGTGTCTCTCCGCATCAACCTTCCACTTCCCAGAATTCTCCTCTCTCCTTGTCCCACCTACTTCCTGCCTGGCCACTGGCCAACCAGTGTTTTATTTATTGACCAATCAGAGCAATTTGACATACAGACCGTCCCACAGCAGTCCCCTTTATCCAAACTATTGGGGCCATCTGCTAGCAAACCCTCCTCCCTGCTGGGCCGTCTGCTGCCCCCGGACTTGCAGATACTCGGTTCCTAACAGCCACCCTTGCCACTCTCAGGCCTCCTGCAATCCAGAGTGTGCCCACTCGGCTTCCTGTTGAACTCTGAGAGTGTTCCTGCCTGGGTTAAAAATGGAAATGATTAGGCACCGCCATGTACTGCCTCGGGTAGGAGCGATCTAGCCCTGTGATTCCAACCCCAGAGTAGCATACTGAAGATGGGATTTTTGTATTTAGTGTGCTCCATTATTAAGGAGGTATTGGAACATGGCATTTCACCAAAAAGGAAGACAAATAACCATGCTGGATTCTCTCAGTGTTTCTCTTGGGAAAGCTGTGAATATCCTCCTTGGGAAAGGAATGGGAGTCCACTGGTGGCTGAGAGGGAAGGGAGGAGAGCTCTGCCCTTGGCAAATAGGACTGTTGGGTTGTGATCCTATCACTTCTTTTGATACTTCAATTAAAAGCACAGCCCCAGCCCTGTACTCAAAGCAACTGCAACACAACACTCATTTCTCAGGTATTCCTTGGCTCTGTATGAAGCTCTAAGCCAGAAGGGACCCAGGCCTTGCTGCAAAGGGGTACAGACTTGAATGGGGGAGCCTGACCTCAAAGGCTCGGGGTAGCATGGATGGACAGCTAAGCAGATGGCGCTGTCGGTATTTGAGTCACAGTAGCATCTCTGTACCTGGAGGAATGCTTACTGACAACAGCCGCGTGTCTCACTCGTGGCTGTCCGAGGGGACAGAGCAAACAAACAGCAGCCAGGAGTGCTGGCACAGTAGTGAGTAATTAGGCTTCAGGGAGTTAGCAAGCAGTCAGTGCTTAGCGAAGGTGAGAGCGAAGACAGATGACTTTGATTGTAATATTCTGTAGCCAATACGGAGAGGCACTGGATAAGTGTATGCCGTGAGGCCAGGATAAAGTTGCCAACTGGTTCCCAGCAGCCATGGCAAGTCAACAGGAGAGAGAGCCATCTCAGTTCCGTGCTGGACACAGAGACAGTTCATGGAAGGCCGCAGATGAAACAACACAGGCATTTTCCACTCTTTGCCCTTCAGCCTTTGAACTCTGACTCTGGGAGGGCAGGGACCGTATGCACTTTGTCCTTGTCTCTGAGGCTGAGGCAAAAACTCAGTTCATAGTCTATGGTGACTGGCTTCATAGAGCCCTTGGCTCTACCCACTGGGGAGCTGTACCCCGCAGACATGGCTGCTGCCTCTCCACTGTCTCTTCTAGCTTGTGGATACCGGAGGGCGTTGACCCAGAACACTCATGCAGGGAAAGTTGAGGATTAAGAACATGACTCCAGAGACAAGACTTCTGGTCTCTAAGCTCTGCCCTTCCTAGTTCTGAGACCTTGAACTCTAGTGATCATGTAGCCTGAGGGAAAGGGCAAGGTTTGTTCAGCTTGTGGATATATCCTCAGGTCTGGAACCATAACTGGTGTGCAGAAAATGTGTGTGTGTGTGTGTGTGTGTGTGTGTGTGTGTGTGTGTGTGTATGTGTGTGTGTGTGAGTGTACCACGTGTGTTCATATGAGAGGCGTGTTTGACTTTAGGCTTTGTTTTGAGCTCTCTACCCCCACCCCAGAGAGCAAATACCTTACTCTCATGCTTTCTTGTTACCGTTTCTTTGGAGAGAAGAGACTGTTGCTTTTTGCAGGGATGACCAGAGGACAGTGCTGACTACGCACTGCCGTGGTCCTCAGTGAGTCTGTTCTACATCTGGTACTTTCTCTGCGTCACATGAGCCCCGAGGCATGAAACACGGAGCTCAGAGACCAGTTTTTATGCCGTGGCACTGACTGCCTATCATTCTGTAGAAGACACTAGTTATCTGGGCCTTGCCTTCCTGGCTGTGAAATGGGTAGAATGCTGACCCAGGGCATCCCTCAGGCTTCTGTGGGCTCAGCGCAAAGTGTTGTGTAGATGTGATTGTGACCACCTTCTTGGGGTATTAATGCATCTCAAGACCGTCCACTCCATGTGACAAAGAAAACCAATTATTTGGGACCTTTCAGAATTGACCCCTTTATAACTAGGATTTGTTGAAAATGTGTCTTCTTGTGTGAAGCAAAGACCCCATTGATTTTGTGTATAGCTAGAGTAGAAGGCTAAAGATCATTTGAACCAGGAAGGTCCAACTTGCAGCCTGTGGGTGTCCTGCATGAGACCCCATGCAGCCAACAATCGCTATAAAATCCTAAGTTTACTGCACACATTATGAAGGGTGGTGTGTATGTGTGTGTGTGTGTGTGTGTGTGTTTGTGTGTGTGAGTGTGTTTCTTTTTATAACTTGAGAACATTGTTCTTGAGTGTGAAGTCTGTAAATGATAACATTATTCCCAGTGTTGAAAAGTTAGATCCACCCGCTAGGCCATCTGTCTATCTGTCTGCACACACACACACACACACACACACACACACACACACACACACTGTATCCACCATTGTTTCATCTCATTCATACCACACACATCTGACTTTTCATTATGGACTCCACACCCAGTGAGAGCTCAGCAGATCTCACACTAACTGATTCCATTCAGGCTTAACATGTGCTTACTGAGGTAACTACATAGACGTAAAATCGCCCTGTGAAGGAGGCCTCCGGGGTCATTTCTTTGGAGCAGGAAACCATCTGTGTGTTATGGTATAGTTAGCTGCTGGACACATACTGACTGGGCTAGCTTGTTGGCTGAGCCCATAGGGAGATTTAACTGACCCAAGTGTGGGCTCTGCCTCCAGAGAACATCCATTCTAGTAAAGAAGGTAAAAGTCTATGGAACTAATCTGTAACACGCACAGCACTGCACTCTTGGTGGAACATATGGAGGTGTTAAGTCTTCAGCGTCGGGCCCAAAGAGAACATTAAATAAAGGAGGCGCCAAAGGTTGGGAAGGCAGGTGTTGAAGAGTAAGAGAGCGACACTGTTCTAAGTGCTTAATGCACATGGCCTTGCCAATCCTGGTCACTCCTCCTGTAAGACGATGAGGTGGCATCCTTGCTTCCATTTTTCCAAAGCTGCAAGTTAGATACAAGGAGGCTAAATAACTTCTCCAGTGTCTCTAGCTCAGAGTTGAATCTAAGCATCCTGATCATAGCCTGTGCTCCTTAGGGTAGGAGGTCATGGATGCCCTCAGGCACGGAGTAGTGAGTCTGGGGAAGTTGAGGGCACAAGGTGCATAGATGGGTTGGGTCAGAGAATCATCCTGTCTTATATGTTGAGACTGAGAGCCCGAAACACCCAGGAGCCTCTGTGCTCTGTCTATGGACAGTGGGAGTTCCTGGTGGATTCTGAGCAGCTCTGTGTCTTTGTGCTAGCAACACGGAGGACTCCGACTGAGATGTATCAGTGTTGTTAGCATTGTGCTAAATAAGCTTCCTTTGCCTTGGATTTGACAGAAGAAAGTGAAGATGGAAGAACTTGAACCTATTGTAAGGAAATTTAGGCAAAGATAATAGTCTTGTGTAGGATGCTATTAAATGGAGTGAGGTGTGCAGAATCTGTTGTCAGCACCACCACAGGTGACATCTGTGGACATAACACCACCACTTTCTGAGGTGGGAGCATGGGAAGTCCCTCCCTCCCCACTCCATTTCTCATAGAATCCTCTGTGGAACCCTAATCCAAGAAGGTCTTTTCCCCAAACACACTGCCTGAATTTTACCTTATATTCCAAAGTGTGCCTCTGACAGACGCTCACTGGTCATCCATGTCAAAACCCTGGAGGATGCTAAGGAAAGCCATCCTTATCCTCACAGGTTGGAAGGATGAGGTTGGCTTATCTTCATTCCCTGCAACCCAGAAAGGCACGTGGAAGGGTCTGGTATGACTGGAAGGTTTCACAAAGGATGCAGTGTCAGCTGTCCCTTGCTGCAGATGGGTGCTTGCTGGACAGATGGGTGGCAGGACGTGCTGGTGGGTACAGTGGCTATAGAAACAGGAAGCCCAGAGAGATCCAAGGGCCAAGGGGATATATTCAGTTGGCTTTGGGTTTGCCTCCCTGGCTGTCTTCGCTGCTTTTCTCGTCACTGTGACAAATACCTGAGAAACACAATGTAAAGAATGAAGGGCTCATTATGGCTCACAGTCTGAGAGTGCTGTCCGTCATGATGGGAAAGGTGTAGTGACAGTAGCCTGAGGCAGCTGGGCATATTGCAGCTGACCCCTGAGGCCAGAGGATGTCCAGTCCTGTATGCTGCCCCCAAAGTTGGGACTCTGCTGGCTTTCTTTCATGGGAGGTTTGAAGAGCAGAAAAGATCACTGTTGTCTCCTGGCACTGGGCAGATGGGTGGGAGATTCAGGGATGACGGAAGTGCCAGTGTCATTCATGAAGCACCAAGGAGAGGGGAGCCCGGGTTGCTCCAACATGTGTGCTCTGGCCACATGACACCTCCCAGGCGTGGACATCAGTGTATTACACTTCAAACTAGAGATGTATTTTTAAGTGTGTGTGTGTGCACATTCATATGCATGCACATGTGCACACATGAGCACAGGTACCCTCGGAAGCCTGAGGCATCAGATCTTCTGGAATGGGAGTTACAGGTGGGTGCTGGGAACCAAACTCAGGTCCTACAAGAATAGTATGTGCTCTTAAACACAGAGCCATCCCTACAGCCCCACTTACAACACTTTTTATGCCAGCAGGCTTTGCTCCCACAGTCATCTCTAGACCAGTGGTTCTCGACACTCCCAATGCTGCGAGCCTTTAATACGGTTCTTCATGTTGGCATGACTCCCAACCATAAAATTATTTCATTGCTACTTCATAACTGTAATTTTGCTACTGTAATGAATCTTAATGTAAGTATCTGATATGCAGGATATCTGATATGCAATCCCAAAAGGGTTGTGACCTACAGGTTGAGAACCACTGCCCTAGACCACTGTGTAGAGACTTTTTTTTTTAGAAGCCATTTTGGAAGCCCTTAAAACTACAAGGAAAATTAGGAAATATGTAGCCTTGTATCTAAAACATGACAAGGAAGGACCTGTGGCCCTTATTGTGAGGACCTTACCTACCAGGGTTCTCGCCCTCATATCCTCTTCTGCCTCTTTCTGCTGCATTGCTAAATCTTTTAGGGAACATCTGGTATGCCTCTGTGGAGGCCCATGGAGGCTCTCTAGTGTGACTTTACTCAGGGTCAGAGAATCTGGGCTTGCTTTACCCAGCAGGGCTGAATAATGGGATGATTTGGCCACGGGCGTGGTTACCAGGTGTTTGGAAGGCTCTACACTTGACTGTATGTTGTGCTTTGATCTTGAAAGGGGGAGATCTTTTGCCTCTCCACTTGGTAGTGTATAAAAACCCATTAGAATAATGGATGAGGTGACTCGGTATTGATCCAGGGCCCTCCCGAAGCTATCCTGTGTCTCTGTCTTTCTTATCTTTTTCTGTCTTTCTATCATTTCCTCATTTCTCTCTCTTCCCCCAAGAACCCTTCCACAGGTGGGAGCAGGGCTCCAGCAGACTCCCACATGCCTCCTGTAGGAGGACCCATGGCCTGGTTGCCTTATGTCTGAACCTATTTGGAGATGAGCTCCTGGGGTGAGGGTCCCCTGACTCCTTACTGAAATGTCTTCTTACTGCTGAGGGGACAATCAGCTTTCCTGTGAAGGTGGCTGATGGAATCTGACCATGAAAACAGCCTTCCAGATTGGGTGCTTGGATGATGTGGGTCATTGGCTTGTACATGGGATGCCAGTGTGAGCCAGACATGGGCATCACCACCTCAAAAGGCCTCATCTAAGAGAAGCTGGTTCTAGAAAAGAGTAGACACTCCGCAGAGGTTCACAGGTGCATTGATAAAGACGATTAGCAGAGAAGATGGAATGATTTATGAGCAAGATTAGAGAGGCTAAGAGGTTCTGGCTTATTAGCTGAGCCACTGTGAAGAAAGCCTGTAAGAAGGGGCTCCTGGCCCTGCCTTGTAGCGATTCACCTGCCAGGCCTGCATCCAGGGAATCCTTAGGCCCAGGAGAAGCAGAGCCAAGGGTCAGCCTCCTCTGCTTAAAATGCCTCTGGCACAACACGCAGGCTCCTCAGTCAGCCTCCCCCAGGAAACCACAGGGAAACTCCACCACTTGGGGCTTTGGATTAGACAGAACAGAGTGTGGAGGAGTATTTGGGAGGATGCTAAGGCACCAGAGAGGTAGGCTAGCCTCATCACTGCAGCTTTACACTTTGTAATTCTTGGTAATTCCTCTGCAGGCCTGGGAGTGGGTAGGTTCTGTCTGCAAAGAACTGCTTTGAAATCCCTTTGATCATTTAAACCTTGCCTGCATTTTCCTTAGCTGGCAAATGCCTCAATTTAGTGAGGTGTGACAAGAAGCTAAATAACTTGTAGGCTTTGGCAGACCCATATCATTAGGAAGAAGCAAGGGAAGGTGGGGGGCAGTGCATCCCTCACACTTGGGAAAGATGTTGCTGTGGCCTCCACAGTCCTGGCTCACTGTGCATCTTCAACCACCACAGGGCCAGGTGAAAAGATGGCTGTGGGGGTGTGGAAGGCGAAGGCAGAGGAAGAGACAGTATGTCCCACTAATGTACATGTCCACCTGGGCTGTTGCTGAAATGCAGATGCAGGAGGTCTGTACCTCTGCCCAGCCCCTGGGCGACAACATCACTTGGGTGGTGGCAGTGTAGTCTGCCTGCTCTAGGTTTATGTTCCTGGTTTGCTGGTGAGCCATGTGGTCTTGAGCAAGTTGCTTGGCCTCCTTGAGCTTCTGCTTCTCTCTCAGTGAGTCTCAGGGCTTGCCTGGCATGAGTCCCGGCAGCCCACGCCCATTGGCTGCTGAGCTCTGTGACCCACACATTGCTGAAGCTCAGTGCTATAAGCTGGTCATTTGGAGCTTACCCTAACATCCCCCAAGCTTCTTGGAGGTGCCCTCTTGGTCTACAAGGTGACTTCCCCCTATCTCTATTCCTCTTCCTTGAGGTACTTTCCATAACCACATAGTTTGGGGCAAAACTGTAGACTCAGTCTTTCTTGGTGATGGGACCACAGTAATATATTCAAGGTTCTGAGATGTTTAGCAGTCAAGAAATCTTTAAACTGTAAAAGTAGACATTTTAATTACAGAAACACATGTAACAAAATTTACCATTTAACTATGTGAGTCTGGTACATTCACATTGTGGTGTAACCATTTCCATGGTCCATGTCTGTTACTTTTTCTCATCTTTAATCTGAAACAGTGTGTCCATTTGTGGGAACCCACAGAAGTTTCCTAGTGAGAGCTGAGCTTGCTTTACCCAGCAGGGCTGTATAAGGGGATGGATTGACCACATGCATGGTTACCAGGTGTTTGGAAGGTCTACACTTGGCTGCGCTGGGGGGAGGTCTTTTGCGCCAACCCTTGGCATTCCTATAAATAGCCCTTTAGAAGAGACAATGGGGCCAGTGGATAAGGATCCAGGCCCTCCTGAGGCTATCCTGTGTTTCCATCTGTTTCTCTCCCCTCTATATTTCTATCTAAATCTCTTATCTCTCACTCCTCAAGAGTACCCTGGGGGAAAAGGTAGGCGCAGGTCCCCCACACCCATTAACCATGATCCCCATTTCCCTCCCTAACCCCTGACAGCCACTCCTGACTCCCGACTCTATGAATGTGACTGTTCATATCAATGGGATCATATGGTGTCTTTCTTGGGTGTCTGGCTTCATCTACTCAGCACAGTGTTCTCAAAATCCATTTATGTTGTAGCAGGTGTCAATAATCTTTCCTTGTGTGTGTGGGGGGCATATTATGTGGGTGGGTGTGTCTGGCAGCCAGAGATCAACTCTGGTGTTGTTCCTGAAGTGTCAACCCCTCCTCGTGACTCCAGCCATTGTTCTTCCTCCCTCTCTCTCTCTCTCTCTCTGTCTCTCTCTCTCTCCTCTCCTGTCTCTCTCTCTTTCTTTCTTTGGAGACAGGGTTTCTCACTGGCCTATAACTCTCCAACTGAACTGGCTGATGAGAACCCCAGGCTCTATTCATCTCTGCCTTTCCAGACTGTGATTACAAGCACATGCCACATGTATTAACATGGGTTCTGGGAACTGAACTCAGGTCCTCATGCTTGCAAAACAACCATTTATGATCTGAGATAGCTGCCCAGCCCCAGAGCTTCTTTCCCTTTTATGGTCAAATGCTATTTTATTGTCTGCACAAACCACATTTTGTTTATTCATCCACTGATGGACAATTAGTTGCTCCTGGTTTTTGTATTTTATTTATTTTGTTATTTTAAATAATACCACTGTGAACATGTATGTAAAATAGGTTTGCACTGTAAAATTTCATAAACTTAATATTAAACTATTGTTTTTTTTGCAGGGGAACACAGATCCTTAGCTGAGGTTCTTAGCCCCGGCTGTGCCGTAGATTCATCTGGGAGCTAGACAAAAATACCCATGCTAGGTCCTCCCATGAGCTAATTGAATCAGACCCTCTAAGGTGGGAACAAGTACACAAGTGTTTCAGTCTCCTAGGTGATTTTCCGAGGACCCACGGATGAAAGATGCTCTTTGGCACAGCTGCTAAGACTCACATCCATCAGCAGTTCAAGGTCAGATCAAGAACTGGGAACTAAGCCAGGCAGTGATGGTGCATGCCTTTAATCCCAGCACTCAAGGCAGAGGCAAGCAGATCTCTGTGAGTTCAAGGCCAGCCTCATTTACAGAGTGAGTTCCAGGACAGCCAGGGTGGTTAAACAGAGAAACCCTGTCTCAAAAAACCAAACCAAACCGAACCAACAAACAAACAAAGAATTGAGAACTATTGAATCCTACAATGCCCTGCGATGTGTCTCCTGTATAGGTCTGGCTCATCCAGAGCCTCTGCCAGGCTGGAGTTCCAGTCAAAGACCATTCCACAGATGGAATGAACAGAATTGAGGGGATGGATGGATGGTCATCCTTGGCCTCTGGCTCCCATAAGTCCTCCATTGCTAGGGAGTCTGGGAGAGTTGTGTCCTCTAGGGGTACCCAGCCAGGGACCGGTCTATATCCACATGAAATCACCAAGCAGATTCAGATAACAGGACGCAAGCCAGCAGCCACACTAGGACCCATCTCTGTAGTGTGCAGGGCCGACTACAGCTTCAAAGGATCATTTTTTATACGGACAACAGTTTTTTGCTGATAGAGGCCCCGAAAGCACCAGAGTTCACATTCCTCAATTCAAGATTGGAGTCTCTGGCCTAGGCCTCCTGACCACACAACCCTGCTTGTGAATGATGCCCCTCCCTAGAGACAGAGATTTACCTCAGCATGGTTTAACCCTGGAGCCACTATTTAGTGGTCTGCCAGCCTGTCTGGCATTGTGATGTCTGAGTTCGCTTTGGTTTGATGTATGAGGGTATGGAGGAATAACTTCAGTTATTACTTTTAAAGTATAGGATGGGCCTTGCTGAAAACAAACCTCAAAGTCTGTTTTTATTTTAAATTAAGTCTTCTGACTCGGTTGCCTTTCTAGGGGTGTCTGATCCCAGTGTCTTTCATAAAGAACCCACCCACCCGAACACAGCAAGCTCTAGATGCTAGCAGTGTTTTGTCACATCCTCTGGGCACTCTGGGGACGTCTGTTTCCTGGCTCCCTGAGCACAGTTTGCAGGAGCAGAGCTGGTGAACCCATGGTAACGGGGCCCACATGTTCCCTTCAGTCTTAGTAACCAGTCCTCAGGCAGACTGCTGAGCCTGAGGGTGAGAAAAATCTGCTTCCAGTACAGTCTGCCTGACCTTCGTGTCATGGGGCAATGGGCTATCGATATCATTCTTTTCCCATTTAGAGAGAGTGACTGATGCAGTTTGAACAAACTGGCAAAAATTCTCAGAGCTGGTTTCTCCATTATGATGTGTAATATCAGAAGTAATTAAAGGGCAATAGCAAAGGTGATGACTGGTTCTTAACAATAGCCCCCTTTAAGGAATTCTGATGGGGAGATGGATCGGTCGGTGAAAGACTTGCTGTCCATCCCCAGAACCCACACTTAAAAAGCCATAAAACCATTCTCCTTTAAAAATTTTTTGTTATTGTTTTTTTTCAAGACAGGGTTTTTCTGTGTAGTTTTGGTTCCTGTCCTGGATCTCACTCTGTAGACCAGGCTGGCCTCGAACTCGCAGAGATCCGCCTGGCTCTGCCTCCCAAGTTCTGGGATTAAAGGCATGCACCACCACTGCCAGGCTCCTTTAAAAATTTTTGTTGTTGGGGATATTGAGCAAATCCAGGACCACTGAGTTATACCCCTAGACAAAACACCACCCAAATGTTTTGTGTGCACATGTGTGCATTTTTAAGTACATGCAGGTGCACACATGTGGAGAGTGTGTTGACACTTGCTTGTAACCTCAGCCCTGGGGAGGTGAACACAGGTGGATCCCTGGGTAGACTCCCTGGCAAGCTAGCTAGGCTTGAGCAGTGAGCCACAGGCCAGTGAGAAATCCTGTCTCAAAAATATCAAGATGGGCAGAGCCGAGGAATTTTACCTGGGGTTGACCTGTGGATTTCACATGCATACATACATGCATGCACATGCCTCTCCACACATATGTGCACCTGTATGCATATAAGAATGCATCCATATGCACACACAGCATTTGGGTGTGTTTTGGCTCGAGTATAACTCAGTAGTCCTGCATTTGCTTAGTATCCCCAACATGAAAAAATTTTAAAAAACCAGTTTTATGGCTTTGTAATGTCCTCTGTCTCCAGATCTGTGCAGGCCAACCTGGCCACTCCTCCTTTATATATCAGGGTGCTACACACACACACACACACACACACACACACACACACACCATCATTCCTTCCTTTGGACAGGCTAGAAAATTCCATGGAGCAGGGACATTGCCATTCTTGATGTGTGTGAATCTGGGATCCTGTGCTGGTGGGTCCAATTCCGGGGTGTGGGCTTGCAGGTATTAGGGGCCCATCAAATAGCACTTGACTCCAAAGCCCTGAGTCACCATTTCTGACCCTGCTCAGCTTGCCCTTCTGCTGTGTAGGTCTTGGCCAGCATTTTCCACTCTTCTTTCTTCTTGTCTTCAGAAAGATGAGGTCAGGATGGCAGTGAGGAGCAGCTGTGACCCTGAGAGACCATGAGGAAACCATTTCTTGTATGTGCTTAATGGGAATTGGTGATGGTTCCTCTGCCATTCCTCTATGTACCCTCTTCTGCATTCAGATCTTTTAAAAAATATTTTAATTTATTTATTTTTGTGTTATGGGTGTTTTGCCTGTGTGTGTGTGTGTGTGTGTGTGTGTGTGTGTGTGTGTGTGTGTGTATGTATGTGTATGCAACATGTGCATGCAGTGCCCACAGAAGCCAGAAGAGGGCACTGTATTCCTAGAACTAGGGTTACAGATGGCTGTGAGCCACAATGTGAGTTCTGGAAACAGAATCCCTAGTCCTCTGTAAGAGTAGCCAGTGTTCATAATGTCTGAGCCTTCTCCAGCCCCCCAGATCTTTTTTTAAAATAGAATATCTTTAATCTATTATTTGACAGTTCCATACATGTTCCATCTTGATCATATGCATCCCAGATGCTCTCTTCCCACTTCCTCGGGAACCCCGTCACACCTCCCCCTACAGCCAGGTCTTGAGATCCACCTTCTGCTTGCCGGCTGTCGGGAAACGATAGTGCCTGTTGTCTCTCTTTCAGGAGAAGTTGGCAGACAGTGAGGAGCACCTGCAGACTTATCAGACATTTCCTGTCACTCTCCATGGGCTTGAGTGATGCTTGCTTTCAAGAACAGCTAATCCTGGAGGCTGGATTTTCCTAACTAGCTTCTCTGGCCTCCCAGGGCAGCAGGCTTCCACTCTTGATCCTCTTTTGCCACCTCTGGGGCTGAAGTTTGCTCAGGCATCTGTTCACTGCTTATTTATCCAAGAAATCCTAGAACCTCTGATATAAGGGAGACTTCAGCAACTGTAGATGAATAGAATAAAGCTCACCTCAAGTAATGCTCAGCGAGAGGGGAGGAAAGTCAGAGCTGACATCGTAAGCATCATGAGCAATGTAACTGCTCAACCCCCCCCCCACCCCCACTGAACACACACAATCTCTAAATCAAATGGAGGGCTAGCTCTCCGTAAACTCATCCACCCACTAAATGAGCATTGCTTTAATGCTGTGTGCAGATGGCTTAGGTAAGGAAATGGGCTCCATGTTCAGGGATCCTCAATTGTCATCTGATAGGAAAGTCAAAGCACGAAACACCAGTAGCTGAAAAAATGTGCTTGGAGACATGCAGATCTGTGTATCCTGGCAGCAGAAGAAACCATTCCATAACCCAGAGGAGCAAGAGTCTTTTCCTTGGGGCCTCCAGGAGGGATTGGCCTTGAAGGTAAGGGTGATTTTATACCACGAGCAGAGGAAACTGCATGGAGCTAGGCCCCGGGGTCCTGGTGGCTTGTCCTGCTATTTGCCTTGACTTACCAACAGCTATACTTACACTGGTGGGGAGGGTCCCATTCAAAGAATTGAATCTTGGTCAGAGTGACATAGACATGGCAGCTGCCGGGGGCGGGGGCAGGGGAGAGGAGCTGTCCTCAGACAGGCAGGGAGGATAGGTTGGCCCAGTGAGCACTCTCTGGCTGGTCTGCCAAGTGCCTAGCATTGCCTCCATCCAAACTGCAGCCCTTGTCTATATAAAAGCGAGACATCTAGGGAGCCAGGAGTTGGGCAGACTTTAAGGTTCTGCTGCTATTCTTGAGGGGACGGAGATGGGAGGCACCTACCTGAGATGGATGGAATGATGGCAGCCAGGGTGAGCCCATCAAGTGTACTGTACCCCATAACAAAATGAAGGGATCCCATGTAGGGATCTCGTTGGCAGCCCTTCTCATCGGTCAGCAGAGCACTACCAACCATAAACCATTCATCAGTCTTTCTTCATCCAGTAGCATGTTAAGAGAGCAGACTGAGCCAGGCATGGTGGCACAGCCCTATAACCTAGCACCTGGTAGGTGGAGACAGGAGGACTGCCAGTTTAAGACTAGTATGGGCTGCAGAGTGTGGAATGTGCTGGCTGGGGTTAAACATGGCTCTGCCATCTCCTGCATTGGCTTCCAATAAGTCAGTTGAAAACCCTTCTGTGCTTTAATTTCCTTATGTGTGGAATGGGAACGAGAACTTGATGAGTTCTCTCTCTCTCTCTCTCTCTCTCTCTCTCTCTCTCTCTCTGTCTGTCTTCTCTCTCTCTCTCTCTCTCTCTCTGTGTGTGTGTGTGTGTGTGTGTGTGTGTGTGTGTGTGTGTGTGTGTGTGTTATTCTGGAGCACCCCTTAGAAGCACCAGGCACTGGGGAAACAGTGGTGAATAATGCCTTTGCTCTTAGGAGTTTGATTTAATTCAAGAAGACAAAGAATAAAATAAATATGCAAACAAGTAAATGTCTATCTAGCATCAGTGATAAATACCATGAGGAAAAACGGTGGGTAAGGAGGTGGCGACCAGGATGGATTTCAAAAGCTATGGTGAGACATTTGGGGATGCCTCTTGGAGGCCATTGGGATCCAATGATGCTGGAAGAGGACTGTGTAGTTGTCTGGTAGAGAAAGGGAACCATGGGGACTTCGTACATTCATGTCTGGCCAAGGGAAAGAAATCGTGAAAGCCTCAAGGAAGTGTGTGTTGGTCTCTTCCAGGTGTGACCAGCACAGAGTGAACTCATTTCAGCAGTTTCTCTTCCCTCTAAGGACATCATGGGTCTCTGCATCCACGACAGGTCTAGGTTTCATAGAGTCTGCAAGTGTTCTAGAAAGTACTGCAGCTGGGTGTGCAGGTTCCCACTTGTGATCCTAGCATTTGGGAGCCTGGGACACAAGAGGATAATCATGAGTTTGAAGCTTGGGTTACCATTAAGACTCTGGCTCCAAAACAAAGCAAAACACAACTCATGAATCAGTGCTAGCCCCGAGAACGGGTGGCTGAGGTCAAGATGGGAGCATCTCCCAGATGAGGCATCAGGATAAAACCTGAGCTCAGGAGAGAGGGATGGCTCACTGCTGAATCATCTTAAAAATGGAAAGTGTCTGTCTCCTAGCTGTGATCTGAAGCCACAGTGACTGCTTGTGGTGGCGATGGCTCCTGTGAAAGCAGAAGATGACCCTGAGGTCAGGAGCTAGTATCTTGGGCTGTGGTTCTCCATGGTGGCTGCTCCATAGAGTTACCTGGGAGCTTTGGAAAGCCCGGAGGTTATGGTGTGTTTGGGCATGGAGCAGTGTGAGTGGGTGGTAAACTTCCTCCTTGGTCAGAACATGTGGCCATGGTTAGGAATCACTGAGTCAGGCTGGGTGGAGGAGTGACCACCCTTGTTCTAGGAGATTCTGGACATGCAGATTCAGGATCACCTCCTCTGAGATAAAGACCATGAAAAGAATGACCTCAAAGTCAAAATCTCTGAAACAAGTGTCATAAAAAGTGGGAATGCTTTATGAATATCTCTATTCATAATAAAAAGGCAAAGGACATACTTTCCCCAGGATCTACTATCAACCTTTGTTTATTTATATCAGGGAGTTAATGATAAACTCTTAGGGTAGTACAGGGAACCAATGTGTGTGTGTGTGTGTGTGTGTGTGTGTGTGTGTGTGTGTGTGTGTGTGTTGGGGGGGTTGTGCCTAGGTGTGACTATATGTGTGTGTGTGTGTGAGTGAATGTGTGTGTGTGTGAATGTGTGTATGCACAGGTGTACATGCCTGTGTATGCATGTGCAAAGACAGGAGGACAGTAGATGACTTGTTCCATCCACCTTTTTCCTTCAAGATAGGGTTTCTCACTCAGCCTGGAGTGATATTGACAGGTAGCAGACCCGAGTGATCCTCCTGTCTCTGCTCCCTATCCCACAACAGCAGAGTTGATGGTATGGACTCATGACCATGCCCACCATTTTATGTGAGTACTTAGGATTTGACCCCGGTTCTCACGCTTGTACAGCAAGCACTCTTACCCACTGAGCCATATCTCTGGCCCCAACCTTGTATTTTTGAGATAGGATCTCTCACTGGGACCCAGAGCTTGTTGATTAGGCCAGAATTAGAATGAGTTATTCATCCTGTCTGAGCATTACCCCAAGAGTAAGAAAAGATGGCAGCTGCAGCTTGCTGGCCAGTCAGTCTAGCCTAGTTGGAGAGTTCTAGGTCAGTGAGAGACACTGTCCCCAAATAAAGGTGCATGGTGCCTGAGGACAACACCTGAGGTTGTTCTTGGAGCTCTGCATGCATGTATGTGCATGTGAACACGCACGCACGCGCGCACACACACACACACACACACACACACACGCACACACACTTTTGAAGAAAGTATGTCTTGTGCCTAGCTATCTCATTGGCAGACTGGTTCTCCTTATTTTAAAAAGAGTAGATGAGGTATCAGAGCTGCTTGTACATCCTTGTCGTCCCCAGATGAGCATGCAAGATCGAGGGCTGACTTTTCAGGAAGACACTCTGACAGATGGAGTCAGGTACCTTGTCTTCTAAGTGTGTGGACTCAGCAGGTTTCAGCCTCCATTGAGCCTCAGTATCCTGATTCACGAGATGCCAATGGGACTGGCTGTACAGATTCACATGTATTTGGATTCATTAAGGCAACTCCTAAGCAAGGAGCCTGGTTCTTCTTATTATTTTTACTTATTTATTCTCCTCTCATACAATATATCCTGACTGCAGCACCCCCCTCCACTCCTCCCAGACCACCTTCCCCACCTCCCCTTTCCCCAAGATACACTGCTCCTCTGTTTCCCTTCAGAAAAGAGCAGTTCTCCCAGGGATATCAACCAAACACTGAATAACAAGATGTAGTAAGACTAGGTACAACCCCCCACATTAAGGCTGGACAAGAAGGGCTTGCCTGTTCTGAACATTGACTTGGGAATACTTTTATACTGAGTTTTGCTCTACATCAGGGGTCAACTGACTGTCTCTGTAAAGAGAGCATGCCCTTTGCAGTCTGCAGCGGCCACTCAACCTGTCCATTCTAGAATGAATCTATAAATGAATGTGTGACAATAAAACTTTATTAACACTGAGCTGAGGTCCCCAAGCTGATTTGTAGTTCTCGGTTTCCAGAACCTGGAGCTCTTTCTCTGGCCCTGTGCTACTCTGCATTAGAAATAGGACTATCCACTAACTGCTTCGGGGTTGACCATTGCTTCCTTTTGGGGGTTCATTTTTCTCTCTGAGTGTCAGACTAACTAAAGGCTTCAGAAAGTCTCATCTAAGAGTTCTGTTGGTGAAGGCTTTCTGTAGCTGGGGACCACTGAGGAGTGGAGTCTGATGCTTCTGAATGGCAGGTATTGCTCACAATGAGAGTGATTTGTGGGAGTGGAGAGAAAACTCAGAACAGAAGGCAGAGTATGCCAAGGGTGGGTTATGACCCAGTTCCAAGGAAAAAGCCTTGTTCATGGTGACAGTTCAGTGAAGCCCATCGAACGGACCCCACAAAGCCCTCCTTCCAGGTAAGAAGTCTGGCTTGAGGCTTGCTTGCTGCATCCTGACAGCCCCCCCCCCGAGATCCCCATCATCATAACTAAGGAAAGCAGCTGGAAGAAATTTCTTGAGAATAGAGGGCATTTTCTTTTCAATCTTTTTAGGCTACATTTTTCATACACATTTCAATTAAGCTAATTGCATAATAGATTATCCGTAGATTCCCATACAACTGGGGAAAATACTTTCATCTCCTTGTGCCTCTCTTACTTCCATTCCTCAATGGCAGAGTTTTGTACAACTCCAAGACACTGTCACAATCAGGGTGCTAACACTGACATAGCCAAGACACAGAGCACATCTGTCACCCCAAGAATGATTATTTTCGGGGTCTCACTATGTATCCCTGGCTGGCCTGCAGCTTGCTGTGTAGACCAGGATATCCTTGAACCCACAGAGCTCTGCCTGCCTATGCCTGGAATTAAAGGCATATGCTACCATATCTGGTGTGAATATAAGCTCTTATTGAAATTTTGGGAACCTGATGGCCAGAAGAGTAGGTCAAGTGTGTTAATGACTCATGTTTTCAAACGCTGCCTGTAGCTAAGAGTCCTGTTGCCAGCACCAGCATCCAAAAGATGCTTTGCAAATAAGCATCTTCCTAAATGAACGTTCTTGTGGGTTTGGGAATGAACCACCCAGTGGGTCCACAGGGAAGATATTTGTCTCTTCACCTGGCAGACGCTGGACAAAAGAACCTAGGGGCTGACCACAGACATTATCTTCCCTTCGAAGCAAACAACCTTGGGGAAACTTGCCAGGCTGGGCAGAATGAATTTGCTTGTGCTGGCTGCTAAGGTCTTCTCTTACACAGTCAGCACAGAACAATGGTTGCTGCTGACTAACCTATGCCATTGATAACACGGGGAGATTCTTTTGGGGAAACTGCTCAGAGGAGGGAGTCAGAACCAGCTTCCCGGAACCCTGGCTACTAGGTTATAGAGAAAGTGTGTTGCAGGGGCTACAGGGGCGGCTCAATTAATAAATTTCTTACTGTGAAAACATGAGAACCTAAATGCCACCCCCAGAATCCACATAAAAACAGCTGGACAGAGCTGGGCAGTGGTGGCACACATCTTTAATCCCAGCATTCGGGAGGCAGAAGCAGATGGATATTCTGTCTGTGAGTTTGAGGCCAGCCTGGTCTACAGAGCTAGTTCCAGGACAGCCAGGGCTACACAGAGGAAACCCTGTTTCAAAAAAAACAAACAAGCAAACAAAACAATAACAACCAAAAAACAGCTGGACATGGCGATGCACAGCTGTAATCCTAGCACTGGGAGATGGAGCCAGCCAGCCCACCTAGCCTAATTGGTGAGTCCTGAGCTAGTAAGAGACCTGTCCAAGGCATTCACACACACACACACACACACACACACACACACACAGAGAGAGAGAGAGAGAGAGAGAGAGAGAGAGAGAGAGAGAGAGAGAGAGAGAGAGAGGAGGGGGAGAAAATGAAATTACGCCTCACACAGATGTCTCAACATTCCACACCCTTTTCTGTCTGCAGCCTGCAGAAGAGAGGGACTCAAGCGTGCCTCAGTCATACACCTCAATCATGAGCAGCAAGTGTCTCATGAGCAGCATGAGTCTATTAAAACAATTCTCATGCAGTAGGATGCGGCTCACCTCACAGTCAGGTTCACCAAGCCAAGGTAGACTCAGGACCGTTTGGAGATCAGGCTTTGGGTACCACTTCTAAGGACCCAGGACGCAAGTTTCTATCGCTGGTTACCCTAAGTGAAGATGGTCTCTGAATTCCCTCTGCTTAGCCATGCCTCTCAAATGACATTGAAGGCATGCATGAGTGTCCACTTTTAGCACCCACTCTGTCAGCCTTAAGTTACCAGCAAACCCACGTGATTCTTCGAATTAGCCGAGTAGCTGATGCTGATGAGAAGCAGTCTGTGGACCAGATGTTTGTGCCCCACCCTCAGTGTGGTGGTGTTTGGGTGTAGAGTCTGGAAAGGGATCAGATCATGAGGGTGGACCCTCATAAGTGAAATGTGTGTGTGTGTGGGGGGTTGTGTTATTCTGTTTTCTAGAGTGTGGGGCTTTGTTGTTGCATTGGGTTTTTGTTTGTTTTTTTGAGAAAGAAAGTTGGGTAGGCAAGGAGAGGGAGAGAATCTGGAAAGACTTGTGGGAGAGAAAAATATGATCAAAATATATTTAAATTTAAAAATTGTTTTTAAGTAGCAGAAAGTAAGGAAAAGAAAAAACTGGAACTTGGATCACTTTGGATTTTGGACTCACCCATCTGGAATGTTCACCCAATCAAGTCTATATAGACATTCCAAAGTCCAGAGAAGTCCAAAATCTAGATCCTTTCTGTCCACAGGCACACTGGAGAAGAGAGACTCAACCCGTGTATATACAGAGCATGAGGTGTGTGATTTTCCAGATATTTCCTGCTATGATGAGAAGCCCAGTCCTAGTATAGCTCAGTGCTTTCCTTTTCCAGCCTTAGAAGGCCAGCCCTGATCATAAGTGAAAAGTGGTCTGTCTCCCCTTTACTTTACCACCCATACCCAGCATGCTGTGCGATCAGCCGTGGTCATTTCATTGGTTCCCCAGCGATCTACATACGTTTACACTGTTGCTGCTGCCGTGGAAGAGGACAGAACCAATGTTGCCGTGGGTAGCTCAGAAATGGCAATCCCTGGTCCAGAGGGGACCAGGATGTGTTGTTGTGACAGATAGTGTCACATGGTCCTGAATCAAGCTCCCATTGGTTGGTAACCTTGTCCTACCTTCACAGAAGAGAGGCCAGTTCTCCAGCTCCCATGGTGTTGTCAGTGTGGAAGGGAATCAGCTTTGGTTCCTACTTTTCTCGTGATGGAGGCTGAGCATCCTTTCCTAGTTGAGCCGTGGGAGCGCCCAATCCGTGGGCTGTTTGTTGCTCATACCATTTTCTTTGCAGATCTTTGATTAATCTCACTTTGCTTGGGTTCAGTGGTCTTAGAAAGAGGGTTTAGATTGGTCAGGTTGGTAGACAGATTCCTCAGTGGTCAGCCTAGTGCAGCCAGGGAAGGGCTTTGCCAGGTCAGGTCTCTCAAGCAGCCAATTGTCCCACCTGCACCTGCCACAGCCCTCTAGGGCTGGAGTTACCCCACGGTTACCCACTAAGAGAACTGCCTGGGTTTTGTGGCCTTCTCATGAGGTTGGTCATAAGGATTTGCCTGTGGGAAACCCAGAGCTGGGGCTGGGGCCTCAGGGTGCCAGCCTGCCCCTTGGAGAGGTGTGTCCAGATCCTGTGCGAGCTTCTGCATTACTGGCCTGGCCTGCTTTTGACTCATTCATGTGTTTGTTATCAGAGGCATGCCTACAGTGAAGAGGATTCTTCTCTATCTGGAGACACAGTGATGTTCAGAACAGATGAATGTCTGTCTACCCATGATGCTTACAGTCTGGTGGGAAGGAAACAGACGCATTGTCTGAGCTAGGGGCAGAGTGTGTGAAAATAGAATTCCCAGTTCACATGCCTTTCTGACAGGACAATGCCTGTGGGACCTGGGGACTCTGGTGAGGTGCAGCTCCTGACTGGAGGTGTGTGTGTGTGTGTGTGTGTGTGTGTGTGTGTGTGTCCGTCCGTCCCTGTCCTGAGATTGTGCATGGTGACTAGCATGGCCCTGAAAGCTGTTCCTCATGGAGAAAAGAGGGCAGAGTGAGGGGACCTTCTGTGCTGGCATCTCTCCTGGGCCTCCCAGCAAAGGCCTCACTGAGAAAGTGATATTTGTGCCAAAGAGGGCATGAAATGGGGGGGGGGTTCTTGAGGGGAAAGCCACTCTGTGTGGGTCTGAAGGGGGATAGTTGGGGACTAGCAGGGGAGGGTAGCTAGAGTCAGGTGAGGGAGGGTCAGAGGATGAACTCCAGAGGTGGGGAAAGGGCAGGTGTGCCCTGGTGTCATACATCACAGCATCAGGAACTGACACTGCACACAGACACCACAGCAGCCGCCCCCATGGATCCCGCTCTCAGGTAGAAGCTGCATGGCATGCTGGGTGACTTACCCAGAGGCTCCGGCTTCCCCTGAGGCCCAAGCCTTCATCCCTAGCATTTGCTCTTGAAGATGCAGGTGTGGGGACATTTGTAGTTCATGCAGACACTGGCCTATTGTTTTAATACAGACTGAGCATCCCAGGGACCAGGAGAGTTTTGGGTGCTTTTCAGTTTCGAATATTTGCATATACATAATGAGATGTCTTGGGTATGGGGCCCAAGTCTAAATAAAAAATTCATTTATATTTTATATACTTTATACCCATAGCCTGGAGGTAATTTTATTTAATATTTTCAGTGTATCCACATTTTTACTTTAGTCTGTCACATGATATTGGATGTGCAACTACATTGTGTTGCTTGTTAGCCAGAACTGTCCTGGAGGAGGGCAAAACTAGAGAGTGAGTCTCAGATTAGGTTGCTGTGAGCAATTGGTACATGTAAATCTAAGTGCATAGTGCCTGGAGCATCCTCCAGCAATGTGGATCTCTCCTCTTTGATACAACATTGGTTAATTCCTATAAACAGAGGCCAGCGTTGAGAACGCTATAGGCATGTCCAATTCTCAATGGGACCTGGCTCTGTTCTCGGTTCCAGTTCTGTCCTAATGCTCCTCACCAGCCTGATAGCCCAGATGTGCTGGGCTCTCTTCCGCACCTCTGATGCCCTTGGGGGTGCATACTCTACCAGAGCCTTTCTGACCAGGTAAACACTGAAGAGAGCTGATCCACATAGTATGGCAGGTCACTAGGGTCCCTGGAGACAGGCAGTGGCTGGTGCTGGGACTGAGTGCTGCTGTCTCCTTCCTATCTTCATCATAGTTCCAGCTTTGGCGAGTTTCAGCTAGTGCATTCCATTCTCCCCCAGGATTGGAGCCACTTTTCTTAGTCATAGGCTTCCTTGGAGGAATAAGTTTGGAGTCAGCTACAGCAGGACTGGGCACAGCTAGGACCCAAGGAGAAATTTCCTGAATTATCAGTTAACATCAGAAAGGATGGTTGCCTGAAGAATCAGGTATCCTGGGTCAAAGCAGAAGCTGGTCACCCTTATTGAGTATCACAAAGGTAACTAAGCTACAAAGAATAAATGCTGGATGCCCGACTAAAAGAAATATTTGTGGAGTGTTTTTCATTTGGGGTGGGGTTTTTGTTTGTCTAGTAGCAATCAAAGTAAGAGAATTTATTAATAAAGATGAACTTCCAAAGAAGAAGTCAGACTGAAGCAAGGTTAAGATTTTTTAAACAGGAAAGAGAGAGAGAGAGACAGAGACAGAGATTGATTGTGTATGTCAGTGTGTATGCAATCCTGTTTCTGTGAGTGTGCACAGTGTATATGTATGTATGGAGGTCAGAGGCCTTGCGTGTCACTTCTCAGTCACCTCCCTCCCATCTTTTTACCTGAGACAGGGTCTCTCACTGACCTGGAACTTCAACAAGTAGACTAGGCCATCTGTCTCCTCTCCTGTCTCACCACCAGAGGCAGTAGAGGCTCACACCACTGTGCTAGCTTTTTACATGGGTTCTGGGAATCTGAATTCAGGTCCTCATGCTCGTGAGGCAAGCACTTTGCTGACTGAAGACCGAGCCTTCTCCACAGTCCCTGTTCATTTTCATCCTGAGTTGTGGTGTTTTAAGACAAGGTCTTGTATGTAGCTGATGCTGGCCTTGAACATACTACCTTCCTGTCTCCACCTCCCGAGTGCTGGGATTACAGTCATGCCGCACACAGCCAGCCTTAGAAGGAGTATTTGTACATCCATGCTCGTAGCAGCCATATTCCTGACAGTCAAAAGGGGGAAACAACTAGAATGCCTATTGACAGTCGAATGGATGAGCACACATGGTTTGTACAAACCATGAGCTATCATCCAGCTTTTTTTTGTTTGTTTGTTTGTTTTTGTTTTTGTTTTTTGTTTTTTCAAGACAGGGTTTCTCTGTGCAGCTTTGTGCCTTTCCTGGAACTCATTCTGTAGCCCAGGCTGGCCTCGAACTCACAGAGATCCACCTGCCTCTGTCTCCTGAGTGCTGGGATTAAAGGCGTTTGCCACCACCACCACCACCACCACCACCACCAGGCTCATCCAGCTTTTAAAAGGCAGTTCTGATTCATGCTACCATGCAGATGAACCTTGAGGACATCACACTAACAGCAATGAGCCTGTCCCAAATGTTTCTGGGTCTCTGAGGCACCCGGAGTAGTCAGATTCATAAAGATGAAAAGTAGAATGGGGGTTGCAGAGACCACAGAGGAGCATGGGAAGTTACTGATGAATGGATATAGTTTCTGTTTGGAGAGACTCACAATCCTGGAGACTGATGGTGTTGATTGCACCACAGTGCGTGGAGTTAATTTCACCAAACCATGCCCTTGAAAATAGTTGGTGATGAATTTGTGTAATGTGTGTATGTTAACATGATTTCCAGAAGTTAAAATATATGAGTTGCATTTCAAAATCATAACACATCAAGGAAATTTATTTCACCCTGTCTTAGCCTATCCAGGAGCCCTCTTCAGGTCAAGCTTTGTTCTGAGGTTACGTTGTTAGCTGGCCCAGCCTGACTGGTAGTCTAGCCTGGTGCAAGACCCTCTTACTGTGCCCCCTGCCTTTCTTCTCTCCCAGTCTCAGTCAGGAGCCAACGGAAGCTCTCCCAAATGTCAGGGAACATTACCACACAGAAGTGTATATAAGCAGAATTGTAGGTGTAACAAGTCATATGGAGGGAGCCTGTGATGGACTGGGATTCCAGAGGCGGCTTTCCCAGGAACCCCAAAAGCCATCTCCTGCCTGCTGCTCAGCACACCATCCACCTTCCCCAGAACCACAGGCTTACCCAGATATAACTGGCCCCTGCCTGTGTTTCCTAAACTAAGTTCAACTTGCTTGATCTTACTTAAAAAAAAAAAAACCTTTCTTAGTGAATATAGGTCTCTCTCTCTCTCTCTCTCTCTCTCTCTCTCTCTCTCTCTCTCTCTCTCTCTCACACACACACACACACACACACTTTCTTTAGTTGACATTGAATTGTTATGTTCCTATTCCATCATTTGCATTTGTTGGGGGGGCCTCTTTAGGGGGTGGAATGCTGCCCACCTCATCCCTATGCAACGTAGACGTGTGGGCCGTTGTTTCCTGTGTACACCAGGTACGCCTGTCACCTGGCACACCTGCTTCCATTTCTGTTGAGTAAGATGCAGAAACAGAGGAACCAGCCACTTTCCCAAGCGTCTGCACCCACCTGTGTTCCCTCTAGCGGTGTCTAGGAGTTCTGGTAAACCTAGACTTTTACTCCGTCTTAGTTTTGATGGTCTTTCCAATGATAACCTCGCTGCAGCAGTGTTCCACTATGGTTGTACTCAAGAAGAGCTACTGTTGGCACTGACTCACTGTTGAGTGAGTGAGTGAGAAAGGATTTTGTGAACAAGCAATCCTGTAGGGAAAGGGCCACACTGTCCTTAAAGGATTTTGGTGGGCCAGGTAGGTAACTCAGCTAGTAAAGTGCTATGCAGTCATGAGGCATGAATACCCACCCGAGTTCAATGCCCAGCGCCCATGTGAAAAGCCAGAAGTGGTGGCATGCACATTTAGACCTAGTGCTGGGGCAGCAAAGACAGCAGGATCCTTGGGGTTCATCGGCCGCCAAGTTAGCTGAATCAGACAGCCCCAAGTCCCAGTGAGAGACCCTGTGTCAAAACAAACCAATAAACACCGTCAACAGCTCCTTAAAAACAACATTCGAGGTTGACATATGGCTTACACACACACACCACACACACACACACACACACACACACACACACACACACACACTCATGGATTTTTGTGGAAATTGAAAGTGCCATTGATTGTACTGAGTCCTTTTCTTTACCAGCACTTACTTGGTGCTCGCACATCCCGGGCATTGTTATACAGGATCCCATGCAAAACAGGAACTCGGTTATAGAAATCCGTTGGGGCAGAATTAGTGCCATTGCGCCAATTTTGCAGATAAGGAAAGTGAGGAATGACATTAAATACTTATGGCCGCCTAACTGGGGCATGGCGAGCCTGGACTTCAGGTTCAGGCAGGGAAGGGTTAAGTCTGAGACTGTGGCTGGAAAGAGTGGGAAGAGAGAACCACTGTCTTTCTAGGATTCGAGCCTCAAATCCCCAGCATGCACTGGGGCCTACTGTGGCATTGCACAGGGGCTCTGTCAAGCTGACCTGCGGTGTCTGGGAAGTGCACAGCTGAAGAGGGATGATGCAGTGCACGCTGTGTGTACCTCAGCATCTCCAACACCCCAGTGTCCCCTGGCACCCCCGGCTCCATATGAGCACAACCTGCTTTTGGCATCACTAGTAACCATGTGTTCATTGACCTTGTATGGAACAGATTTTTAGAAATAAGTTTATTGTTAACTTGAAATTCATGTGTATTTAGCAAACACAAGGGAATTTCATGTAAACATGAGCAATTTTAAAAGCTTGGGTGCATTTCTTTCCATCTCTAATAAATGAAGTTTTTGTTTTTGTTTTTGTTTTAACACAGAGACAAGTGTATTGAAGTCTTCTAGCCTGATTTTTCTTCTTCTTTACCACTTGGTTCATAAATCAGTTTAACATTCAGAGTTTTTCTGGCGTAGGGCTCTTTCTCCTGGAAGTAAAATTATTTGGGCAGAGCACACATGATTTTAAGGCCTTGATTTGTCAATCCACTTTCCAAAGGAGATCATACTGGCTCACTATGTGTGGTATAGAAAATCCCCCCCTCTCTGTTTTTAACCAAACCCATTTTTAATTAGAAAATCCTGGGGTGCCTGATGACCTGAGTTCAAGCCTCAGAACCCAGAGTTGCCCTTTGACCCCACCCACATGCCTTAGCATTCACCCCCTACACACAACAATAATAAATTTTAGAAAGGAGACCCCAGGTTAGATCATTGATGCTATGGAATTTCATAAGCTCAGTTCAAGTTCTCTTCCTGTGTAAAAGCAAGACCGCTTATTGGCCAAGAATCATCTTCTTTTGTTCCAAGCTCTATAGTTTCTTTCTTGTGGTGTAAACAGATGATATTAGTGGGTTTTGTCCACCAGGGGAGTGTGCAGCTGTTGGAGCAGGAGAGACAGTCTAACTGGATGAAGAAAGGCTGATCAGAGATGAGCTTCATTGTGGCTGCTGGGCCTGGAGGTTTAGCTCAGGGCAGGAACATGTCAGTGCTGGGTTCTGGCTATGGAAACTCATCTCATCGACTTCTGGTTTGAGCCCAGGCACATATACAACCACCTCTGGACCTAGACTCAGTTTCTCCTGTTAACAGTTGGAGCAGGGAGTTAATGTCCCAACCAAGCTCCTTGTATTTTAGTAGAATCCTGAAGAAGCTAAATGTTTGAGGGCCAGGAGGGAAATCCTTAAGTGAAAGGATCTGGAGCATTCTCCTTGGTTGCTGAAGAGGATGTGTTGGCCGAATGCCTACTCTACTCTTGGCTAATAAAAAAATGTATATCCTGTGCTGCATACAGTTTTTAACATGTGGACATGCTGACTCTCCCCATGTGATCCTTACAGAAGCTGTGTGAGGTAGGACCAGAATCTGTCTCAGTCTATAAACACCCATGGATGGGTGAGGAAGCTGCTACATGGAGAAGCCAGGAAATCCCTGAGTTGTCCTCACCCCCTCTGAGTGTGTGAGCCTTCCTTCCCAAGTCAGCTGTCCTCTTCATCTGGGTGTGTAGTGCCCAACAAACACATTTCACGTCAGCTGTCCGGCTTGAGTCATTTTCTCAAGTGACCCAGCTAATAAGGTCACTCGTGACCCCTGGATATGCCATCTCCCGTTTTACCTGGTGCACACATGTGCAGGTGACCACAGAGCCTCCTCCTGAGATTTCTACCACAAAAATCCTTTCTGTCCATCTCTGATGCACTTTTCACAGGACAAGACTTTTTGTATGCTGGTGAAATTGGAATAAACTGGCCGAGTCAGACATTTGAAATGAAAGGGTCATCATCATGTTGCCATGTCCCAGCATGCACTGGATTGTGGCTTCCATGTCCAAGGTGATGGGGTGTGCAAAGTCACAGGTGTCCACAGCCAAGCATGCCCATGGCTGTGACTGTCTCCCCCACATGCATCTCTGCTGAAGAATGTTGACCAATTATGTAATAGAATGATTTTTTAGTTCTGAAGATACCGTTTGAAAGTGCAAAAATGTTCCCTGCGCTAGCTATAAAAAAAAAAAAAAAAAAAAAAAGTGTTTTAAAAACAGTCTTCAGCTTCATGTATTCTCCTTGGAATGTGTCACACAGGGGGAAGAGAAGCCAGGCTGGAGAGTTTGGGCATATTTGAAGTTGTCAGGGCAGGTGAAGTAATTTTTTTTTAATTATAAGATCTCTGCTACACAAATTTTTGCTTGTTGTCTGTATTTGTGAAGACTAAAGCCACTGAAGACCAGAGTCAAAAGGGAAAGTGTGAAGGGACAGACCTTTCCAAGCCAGCAGCAGAGATGTATTCATTCCGTGACAAGCTCAGGTGTGGGGCAGAGTAAAACAGAATGAGGTCCTTACCCACATGGTGCCACATCGTGGGGGAGAGTGGGAAGTTGGTAAATAAGTGGGCTGTACTTGAGAGAATGAACAGCCCATCTTTACATCTTGAATGAGGGCTTCTGGGTAGGCAAGGTGGCTCTGTGGGGCCTGCGAGAGAAGCTCTGCTTTGGTGGCATTGGCTGTGAGCTCTCCATGGCTCTTCCAGGCAGGGACAAGTGTCCAGTTAGGGGCTGGAAATGGAGCTTGGACATCAGATAGGTCCAAGGCTGTCTGTGGTATCTTGAGGTGGAGTATTGTCCCTTGGAAATACCCAGTCTTGAGTCATCCCACCACCCCAGAAAGACCCCAGAACAATGTCTGGCTTCCATGTGCTTAAGAGAGATGAAGTAATGTGTGGGACTGATGGCCTGAGCTTCAGGGAGGTCATAGCAGGCCTGGTTCCTGGGCCTTGTGTTTGGGAGATAAGGCCTGGCATTTTCTGTCCTTCCTTGCTTGGATCAGAATGTAAACCTCAGGCTAGGTACTAGGAGCCAACTAGCCAACCAGCCACAGCACATAGCACAGCCTGGGACAATCCCTGGAGTCATTCATGCTGTGAAGTCACGTGAGCCAAGTGTGTTGATCCAGTCCAGAGCAGAAAGGGGATGTAGACATGAGGCTGCCTGGTGCATGCCCACAGTCCTCTGACGGCTCAGCTCTGGGCCAGGCCTGCCCCTCTCCTGTCTGGCTTCCCAGGGCTCTGGAGAGAGAGCCCCAGTGCTCCATTCCCAAGGTGCCTGATTTGGGTAGAACCTCAGCCACACCAGCTCCACATGGCCAGCTCCTTCAGATCTGTGATCTTCCTCCTGTCCACCCTCCCCTCTCTGGTGGGGGAGGGGTCCTCTGCTGCCCACCTGCTGCCACTCTGGAGCAGACTGGAAGGTGGAGGTAGATAAGCCAGGTAGGCCAGACCCTTTGTGATTTACATCACCTAGCCCAGACTCAAATGGATACCTACAGGAAGGATCTGAGGTCACAGCAGGGGAGCTGACATCCCAGGACTGCTGGGGAAATGGAAACTTTGAGGAAAAGTGAGGGGAGTGGTCTCAGAAGCCAGTAGCCTTGCTAAGGCAATAGTCTCTGGCAGTACTGACTTGCCTTGTCCTGAGGCCTCAGGTCTGATCCCCTTTTCCTTCTGGGTCTACAGAGCGTTCTACTCCTGGCTCTGTGCTGGGTCAACACACTTGGCTCACGTGGCTTTGCGGCGTGAATGACTCCACCCGCCAGGGGCTGTCCCAGGCCAGGCTGTGTGCTGCTTCGAGTTGGCTACCAGTACCTAGCTGATGCTGGCTACTGGTCCTCAGTAGCTACTGGTCCTGTACTCCTCAGACATCTGAGGCACTGATTTTACCAGGTGTCAACAATTGAGAGAAACAGAGCCTGGTGGGGGCCAAAAGTTGCCTTTGCCTGCCACCATGACTTCTGAAGACACTTCCTAACCACCTTTGACATTTGGTTAAAGTCTCCAGACTCCTCCATCACCCTTGGGATGCAGTAGAAACTTCCAAGCCTGCAGCCTGTCTTTCCACTATAGCTTCATTTGCACAGGATTCCAGCCACCCTTGCATAGGATTCCAGTGTGCTCCTTTTCTGTGGCACCTCAGGTGCTCCCTTGCCTCTGCGCTTCTTCTTCGAGGTACTTCTGGCTCCTTCTTTATCCAGCCTCCACAGCACCTCCCCACAGAAGCATTCCCCCAGCTTGCTCAGGCAGTGTTATTCTGTTTTTCCACTGCCGCTTTCATGACATAATTAGATTATAATTATTAGTGTGTCACATAATTAGCTTATCATAATTAGCTGTCTTCCTAGACAGGCTGTGAGTACTGGGGCTCATACCAGCTGGTGCTGGGGACATGATGGTTCCTAACCTCTGTGGACTAGACTGATGGAGGGTGTCGGCACTTATGGACAGGGTGCTCTGCTAGCCCCCTACCCCACTCTAGGGAGGTGGGAAGGCCAAGACAAAGCCAGGTGGTGAAGCCTTGTATGGGAAGGAGGAGGCAGGCTGAGGGCTGTTCTTGAGGACAATGGACAGGAAGGGACTGAAAGGCCCGAGGAGTTATCCGTAAACACACAGGGCCAAGATGGTATACACACAGCAGCAGCAGCTGTGTGCAGCAGATGTCAGAGTTGGGGACTTTGGGTGTGGGCACAAAAAGTGACTTCAGACACTAGAGAACACAGTCTTTCCCCTTGGTATCACTGTGATCATAGGAGGGAGAGGCAGGGGAAGGAAGGGAAGAAGGGAGGGAAGGAAGAAAGGAATGAGGGGGGAGGGAGTTCCTTCTTCCCAGAATTTCCTTCCATCTTTACACAGCCAGTTCCCTGTCTTCTTTCAGGTTTCCCTCCCATGATCCCCATAGGAACTCAGAGCCACCCATTGGCCCTGATAGATGGCAAACTACACCAGTGACCTGGGTGCAGAGCAGACTCAGTGCCGGGCACAGGCTTGCTCTCTTGCCCTCTTCCCTCCTCCTAGGGACCCATCCACATCCCACATGTGCCCTGGAATCACTGCCCTGCTTTTGTCTCTCACCTGACCTCTTCCTTGCCCATGCTTCTCATTGAGCTCCTATGGTTCCCCCAGAGCCTTCCGGGTATGCTGGTCTGAGTGGGTCTGTCCTCCCTCAGCACAGCCAGGCCACTTGGTTGACATCACCCTCCTCTGCCGAGTCCCCTACCATCCCCTCCTACTGTCCTGTCTTGAGAGCTGCCCAAGCATCAGGACCACTTACCTGATTGATATTCTAGGGATGCAAAGTTTGAGGTCAACTGAAATCCTCCCAGCTAAGCAACTGGAATGTTGGGAAATCTGTAGGGCAGCCCGGGCTCTTCAGAGGACTCTGGGCTCTCCACAGCTCGGCTGTCACCTCCGGGATCCTCACTTGGAGCTGGGCCTTCTGTAGGACTTTCAGCTCATGGTCAGGGCATTCTTGTATGGACAACCAGCCTGCATGGGCTTATCCTGAAGCCCCACAGTCTTTCAAGGTGCCCAGGTATCGGGAGCTCCCTGAGCTTTGAGGACAGTTGAGCTCTGGGTGCTCATTCCGGATTCTTTCTCTTCCTAAGCCCTTCCCTGAGCTGGATGTCCATCATGTCTTATCTTACATTGTGACATGTTGGGGATAACCAATCAGACTTCCTTCCTAGCTTCTTAAAATCATTTGGAGTAGCATGCCTAGAAGGTCCCCAAGCAGACCAAAGATGATTAGAATGTCAGTTCCTAGTCAGCGATTACTTACTATGCATTGACCACTGTTCTTGGAGTTTAATGTATAATAACCGTTCCTTGCAAGACTTAGGGAAACTGAAGCAGAAGGTAGGAGAAAAATGAACTTGCACAGGTCACATGGTATGAGTGGCAGAGACAGGATGGGGTAGCTCAGTGCTGGTCAGAGCCAGAGGTCAGAGGTAGTTCTCAAGGACTTCTTGTGTGCCCTGTGATCTCCCTTTCAGAAAGTAAATTGATGTGACATGGCATGTCAAGCAAACCAAGGCAGGCTGAAGTCCACATTGTGCAGTTAGTGAACGGTGGGTCTGGGACACACACCCATATGCTCAGGCCCGCCCTCCACCCCATGGTGCTGGAGCAGGGATGGGAGAGAATTTTGTTGCCGGGAGGATGACTCCCAGCCTGGTTTAGAAGAGAGGAGACATCCCTCCTGAGCTGGAATGTTCCACCTGGAAAGTGATTGAGAATTGGGGGGAGGGGGCCAGCAAGGAAAGCGGCCAGCTGTGTAGTGCAGCAGCAGCCAGATAGAAATGCTAGCAAGCAGGTCCAGGAGAGAGGGGGCCCATCCTGCTGTTGAGGCTAGCTTGGCCAGGTGGCTGGTGTGTGCTGGGCTGCAGGGGTGGGTAAGGCACACACCGACCCCTCCAGTCTCTATTGCATGGAGAGCATCTGAGGTTGGAGAGTTTCGAGAGAGTGATACACACGGGAGGTAAGGCTGCAGCTTGGGGCCAGGTGGAGAAGGAGAAAGGAAGGATGGCTGCCTCTGGTTCCTGGGCCTGTCAGATAGAACCCGGTGGGACTTAAAGGGACAGTGGATACCTGTGTGTGTCACACTGGCTTTCTGTATAATGTATTTCCTCGAAGCGACACATCTGGGGGCAGATGCTGCTGAATTCCTCCAGTAAATGGGCTTGGGATTCAGTTGCTATTTCAGTAGTAAAGGCCACCAGCTTGCTGTTAAACACAGTGAGCTGAAATGTATCTCGACCTCCATTGCTCCTCAGAGGCCCATTACAGAAACGAGAAATCAATTACAAAGTTAAATCCAGGAAGTCAAGAAAGCAAAAAAGATCAAGAATTCTGGAAGCTGGAAAACAGAGGTTTGAGAAGGAAGTTGGTTGACTAGGAAAGGCTGCAGCAGGGATGGACAGGGGAAGAAAGGGCAGGGTGGGCAGGGGTGTGGCAGGGTGGGCAGGAGTGTGGCAGGGATAGGCAGGTGGGCAGGGGTGGGCAGGGGTGTGGCAGTTTGGGTAGGGGTGTGGCAGGGATAGGCAGGGGTGGGCAGGGGTGTGGCAGGGTGGGCAGGGGTTGGAGCAACAAAAGCTTGGTGCATCAATCAGAGAATTTTGTCACTGTGACGAATACCGGAGAGAAACAATTTTAAGGAGAAAATGTATGCTTTGGCTCATGACTGTGAAGGTGTCAGCCTGGGCTTGTTCATGGCCAAGGGCCTGAAGTGAGGCTGAGGCTGAACATCCTACAGGGAGTGTGTGGTGGGACAGGGAAGCTTACCTCCTGGTGGCCAGGAAGCAGAGAGCTCCTCTGTGCTAGCTGGACATCTTTCTTCTCTCTCACTCCACCCTTGGTCCTGGCATTCAAAGTCAGTCTGTCGATGGTGTCACCCAGGCTCAGGGTGGGTCTCTCCCCTGTGGCTGTTTTTGGAAATGCCCCCACAGACACCAAGAAGTATGTTTCACCTGTCTACATGTCTCTTAATCCATTCCTAGGTCACAGTCGATCTTAACCAGCACAAACGGTTAAGGTCCAGGCCCCCTTGCCTGTTAGCACTAATAGAATATCCTTTGCCTTTGGAAGCAAATGAGGGTTCACTCTAGAGAGAAGGAAGTTGAGAGTATATAAGAAAGTAATTAAGAGGAAATATACATTTGAATGCCAATACCTGTAGCTCCTTTCCCCATCTAAGCCAGCTAGTGGCCAGGTCTGGCCCCCCCTCAGGAGACTAGAAAATTTTTCTCTGGGGAGACTGCTCATCCTTGGCTGAGGCCCATTGAGATGGAAGGGAAGACCCTTCCTCCAGAGGCATCCCCAGAAAGCGCTTCATCACCCTACTACAAGGTCCACAGCCATCAACTTCACCCACGCACCTAGAGCTGGCTGGAAGTGTTCCGTATGTCTTACTTAAAAGACCAGACAGATGACCAAGAAAGGCATGTTCTCATGAGTTCAAGACAAACAGCTTTTATTCATCAAGATATGTGGGCATGTCATGGATAGAGATCAGGAGGTTGCCGGACACCCCTCAAAGCCCAGGATAGCCCCCCACAAAGTAAATCACCCAACATAACAACAGCACTGAAGTTGACTGCTCCCTGTCACATACACAAAACACAGTTATGACTTCTTGAAGGCAGCCAGCTGTGAAGGGAGGGAGATGAAAACTGGGGGAACCACAGACTGCTGAAGGAAAGTGGGCTTCGTCTTCCCCATGGGGTACTCTTGCAAGGATCTGACAAACCCATATGTGGGGTGCTCTCTATTGACCTGGTCTGGAGGCGTGCAAAAGAGCCAATAGATCAGTGGTTGTCAACCTGTGGGTAGACACGGGTGTGTGTGTGTGTCACATATCAGATATTTACATTATGATTCATAACAGCAAAATTCCAGTTATGAAGTAGCAATGAAATAATGTTATGGTTGGGGGGATCACCACGACATGAGGAACTGTGTTAAAGAGTTGTAGCATTAGGAAGGTTGAGAACCACTGCAAGAGAGCCATACCTACCATCCACAATGTTACCTCTAGAGCAGGAAACATTATGCATCAATGACTCTGCTTTTGAATGGCTCAGCAAAACTAACATGTGGTACAGAGAAGATAACTGGCAAGTACCCACCGGCCAGCCCAAGTAAAGGGCCTGTGACTATTTGCTGTATCTGTCTTCGGGACAATTAGAGAAGTCTGACTATGACTATGTGAGATAATGTTGTATTAAAATTAAATTCCTTGGCAGTCATAACAGAGTGTGTGTATTTGGGCGGGGGAGAAGTCAGCTTCAATGCCATTGTTATGTTGGGTGTAATTACTTGGTTGGGGGCTGTTCTGGGCTTGAAGGCATCCTGCTGCCTCCTGTCTCCATCCACAAAATGCCTCAGTATAGTCCCCTTTGTGTCTCGATGAATAAAAGCATCTCTAAATCTTGTAAAGGTTCCCTTTGGTGGGAGATAGTCTGCAAATTTGCCCTTGGCTGAGGCCCATTGAGATGGAAGGGAAGAATTTTGTTCTAGGGAGAAAAAGGTAGTAACATATTTAGGGTGGGATTGCGTGTGTTAGCAATCTTCTTCCTAATGGCTCAGCCAAACAAGTGTGCGGGAGCTTGGGATGGATTAGTGACCCCAGTTAGAATCTCCAGCACCCACATAAAAATCTGAGAGTGGCTACATATACGCCTGTAACCTCAGTGCTGCGGGAGCGGACAGGGACAGGAGGGTTGCTGGGGCTTGCTGGGTGCCAGTCCAGCTCCAAGTTCAGGGAGAGACAGACCCTGTCTATAAGGTGGAGCGCGATAGAGCAGGCCACACATGTCATCTGGCTTTGGCATGCATGAGTCCATGCTGCCACATGAGTGCATGCACGACACACCCACACACCACCTATGCACACTGGCACACAACTCCGACAGAAAAATGAGCATGTAGAAAAGGCAGGGGCTGTGGCAGTTTTCATCGGCCGATCTAGGTCAAAGACCCTGGGTATCTGTTGAGTCTTTCAACTTCTGTTTAGATTTGGGAATTCTCAAAATGAGTTGATACAAAAATGTCAGAAAGGAGCCCACAGAAAGAAGTTCAGCTGAAGTGAGGAGCTCAAAAGTGTGCCAGATAGCAGAGCAGAAGATCAGGGAGGCAAGGACCCCAGGTGCCCAAGTCTGCCTCATCTCCTGAGTCTCAGGCCTTTTCACGGGATGGAGGGGAGCTTGTCACTTCTGTCTGCCTTTCACAGAGATGCCAAACAAACACGGTGCTCTGACGTGGAGTGAAGGTCCCTGAGGCTCAGGAAATACTTTCCGTGAATGGCGTCTGTACTTTTTACTCTGAGTGCATTTGGTGACCCATTTTATATACTTATTTGAGAAACGTTATTTGAAAATGTGTGTATATAGATAAAACATTCTGTTACTAAAAACAAATGTGAAAGAATATAAATTATTCGAAATGAGGGAATACCATCAGAAGGCCCAATGTCCAAGGTCCAATAATAAGAATATTCTAGAAAAGGAAGAGGGGGGGGGGGGGGGAGCAGCATCGTATAAATTAATCTGAGGATATGTGGAACCGAATTTCCAGACAGTGTATTTGTTAAGTCCGCAGTACGGGCCAGGGTTGCGGCTCGGTTGGTAGAATTTTTGATTAGTACTCACAAGGCCATGAGTTTGATCCCCAGCACCACATAAACAGAGTGTGGTGGCATATGCCTATAATCCCAGTGCTCAGGAGGCAGAGGCAGGAGGGTCAGGAGTTCAAGGTCAACCTCAGCTAAACAGAGTGTCTGAAGCTAGCCTGAGCTACAGGAGATACTGCCTCAAAACAAACAAATCCTTAGCAAAAAGCCAGATCTGGGGCTCACCAATTTGGCATCCATTTAACACTGGCAGATTGTACTGAGAAAGGT